>NW_025063240.1:8350000-8950000 GCF_018153295.1 Drosophila grimshawi | reverse complement strand
CGATTGCGTCGTCGCGTGGCTCATCGGGCGGCTCGGCACCGCCATCACCGTGCAACACGCCTCCATCCAGTCCGGCGCGGCAGGCCATCCGAAGGTTGTGAGCAGTGTTAAGTGTTTGCACACAGTTTAATGTAATCACTTCTGTCTTCCAACAGATCGACGAGCGTGCTCAAAAAGACCAGATGAAGTGGCCAGGCTCGTCTCTCATATATGGCAGGACCACAACTATCAACTGTAACTGTTGCGTTTGGAACACTTTGGCTGACTTAGGCTGGTCTAACTATTGATTAACTTTGAGGGGATAGTCAAAAGAAATTGAGAAATATAGCAAAAGACAGCTTACATCTCAGACCCGCCCAAAAAATGTATACCGAGTTGATCTCTGCGCCAATTGGACCATTCGGCAGTTCATCTCAATAAAATAGAAATTGCGCTCGAGGCTTGTTCCATAATATAGGGCCAATATCATTCATAAAGAACATTTATTTGGACACATGTCTATATTTGACTGTCAGCTAAAAATTTCATAGTACTCGGCAAATTGTTACAAACGATTTTTTCCGGAATATGTTGAGAATATTGCAATTTGATCTTTTAAGAAAAACACCTTACGTTAAACGGCAATCGAAATGAGCTGAGGAATTTCGTTTTTACAAAATACTTTGGTATCTACTATCGTCCATGAATCGTTAGTTACTTTCTTAAACTTATGATATTGGAAGCTATAGAAAAAACGCTAGCTTTAGCTTAATACTGTTGAACAATTTTATTGTAGAGCATTTCTTAATCGAGTGCAAAAATGAATTAATCAAAAGCGAATAATTAGGAAGCGACAACATTGACAAATTGTAATAATCAAATAAGATTGTTGGCACACTATTTTTTCAGAGACGCATTTAACAAATACCGATATATATATTTACAGAAATATATATGTATATTTATATATATATATATACATATATATTGCGAGTTTACATGTATATGTGTATTGATATTTATAAACAAATTTGTTATCAATGCCCCTCCCCCAAAAGAAAGAGAAAATACTGGAAATACTGCTCCATTTGTTAGTTTTTTACCGCCTACAAATTGTTTTGGCAATCGAAGAATAACCGAATAATAACATTGAACTTATTTATATACAAATATAACAAAAATTGTATGCATATTTTGAGTAGATGCGTTATTGTTGCAAGCATTTTTTATAGAAAAAAACAAAAACAAAAACAAAACCAAAAACCAAATTGAGCATTATATACACATATATATTAGATTCATACCTAGACTTGTATGAAATTGTTATTTAGTAACTTGTTGAAGTTTGTAGATTTGTATAAAACACAAAGTTTATTAGAAAACCAATACATACAGACACACACACGCACACACACACACACATTATAAATATTTGTAAGTAAAACAACCGAGTTGCAAAAGGAATTTTCGAAATTATGTAATTACAAAAAGAAGAAAATTTACAAAATTACATTTTATGCATTGAAGTGCGCTTTAAAGCTTGTGGCTTATCAAAAGAAATTATAATAAAATAAAAAAAAAACAAAAACAATTGTAAAACACACAACAAACATATAAAATACATATACATATATATAACTAGCGTAACTAAGTTCAAACAAAAGCAATCAAGTTGATATTCCCTATTATATAATACGTATTTATATACAAGCAATCTGAAATTTTTGCAAGCTGGCTTTCGCAAGAGTTTAGAGATAGGGATAATCAAATGTTAAGGGGCCTACGTATAACGCCCCCCAAAAAAGAAAACAGAAATGCACAAATTGGTTTAAAACTCAAAAATATATATAAATAAAAATGTTAAGTTTGAAAGTAATAAGCTACCACATACAATATGAAAATAGCGAGTATGTCTTCAAGACAACAAGCCAATTTCCAATAAAAACGCAAAACCAAAAACAAAAAACAAACCAAAATGGCAAAGATTTGAATTGATTTTGCGATTTCTTTATTCATTTTTAAGTTGAACCTATTGGCTAAACTATAGCGTATTTATCTTGTATACAACGACTAGATTTATAATCACTCTCACAATATGCTGATACTACAAATTGCACATCAAATTGAGAACTCACCGCCGATCTCAAATGCTGACTATTAAATGGACATATTCTATTTTGCATTCAGTGTTAAGTATAATGCATTGTATAAACAATATTGTGGCATTATGCACCCTCTGCAACAACACTTAAAGCGAACGGACAAGAGCTGAACACACACACAATACACATAATAATACTTGGCTAAGCATAATGACGACAAATTCTGCTACTTTGTGTTATCCTATTAATTAAGTTATATGCGCTTATACTAAATATGTATATATATATGTATACATTTTTATAGAGGTAATATTCCCTCAGATTTTAGACCTCAACGTGATTCATTAGCAGCGGCGTATTGGCCGTTGGATAGGAGAAAGGTCGCTGTTTTTGCTGCAGCTTTTGGAGCTGTTCGATGCTTTGGCAGGACAAAGTTGACTCCTCGTAGCGTGAGTGTGTTGAGCCGCCAGACGAACGACGGAGTCCAGTGTACGAGTCCACCTCCAACAAGGCCTCGTCACTAATAATAAAAACGTGGAGAGTTAGTCTTGTTGCCTTCAGTTAATTCATTACTACTTGAAGCCAACCTGTGATAGCGATGATGCTCGAGCATATTTCCAGCGGCAAAGCGCAACTTTTTGGGCGACTCAAGGCTGGAGGAGCGAGTCAGTGAATTGCGTGGCAGATTCTTTTGCTTCAGCGATGAGCGTATGCCACAATCGTTGGCCAGCTCCTGGGCCTGTTGTTTGATGGTGCCCTGTATGAACTTGTTGAGGGCACGCGAACCACGCCGCTGCGATCGCTCGTAGGTGCGACGCACACGCGCCTCCTCATCCTCGCCCATTAGCCAATAGGTGCGCTGTTCCCCCTTGCCCTTCATCGAGATCATGCCGCGCTCCTGACAATGATAGCCGCCCAGTCGCTCCAGCAGCTGTCGACACTGCCAGCTGCAGTGAATCTTTAGCGGTACACCGCTCGACTCCATGCGCGACGCCGTGTTGACCGTGTCGCCAAAGAGGCAATAGCGCGGCATCTTCAGGCCCACAACGCCCGCACAAACTGGACCCGAATGGATGCCGATGCGCAGCAACAGCCGATTGGTGGGTCGATGTCGTATCTTAAATTCGGACACGGCGCTGAGCAAATGCAGTGACATAGTGGCAATCTCTGCTGCATGCAAATCCCCATTGCGCAGCGGCAGACCAGATACGACCATATATGCATCACCAATGGTTTCCACCTGCAGTGAATGGCTTTAGTAGACAGACAAACAGAGGCATTGCATGGAAACTCACCTTGTAAACATCGTAGTGTCCAATGATGGAATCGAAGCAGGTGTAGAGATCATTGAGAAAGTCAACCACTTGAAGAGGAGAGCTCTCCGCGGACATGGCCGTAAAGCCGACAATATCGCTAAAATATATGGTGACCTGTTCGTAGTGCTCGGGATCCACTTTGTGGCCCTTCTTCAGCTGATCGGAAACGCAGCGCGGCAGCATTTCATGCAGCAGCGCGTCAGTCTTCTTCTTTTCCTCTTGCAACTGATCGGTGCGATCGTCGACAAGCGCCTCCAAATTGTTGGCATACTTTTCCATCATGGCCATCATATTGTCAAAGATATTCGGTCTCATGCCCTTGCGCAACGGTCGAAGTTTGGCACGGATTGTCTTGAACTCGGGTCGATCCTCGGGCCGTTCGGCCCAGCACTCGCGCAGACACTCGCTGACACAGTCGAAGGCCGTCTCCAGGGGCTGCAGCGATGGCCGATACGGATGCACTTGATCCTGTGGCTGCATCACTTTCTGCAGACACTGCATGGCCGTCAGACCCGTCTCCCCGAATGGACCACGACGCACATGCATCTCGTACAGGATTATGGCAAAGGAGTAGGCATCTCCCCGCTGTGTGCCCATAACCAGCGACGAGGGACCCTGTCTTAAAAGTTCCGGCGCACGATAAAGCAGCTCTAAAAAACGAATATGCATTAATATTAGCTCAAATGGACTGAACGGGAGTGGGGGATGGGGTATGGAGGCATTTACTCAAACATTTGGCCGACATGTGCTGGGCGTCTGTGGAGCTGTCTTCGATGCCCTGCTTGAAGGCAAACAAACCCAAGTCTGTTAGCTTAACCACCCAGCGTGAGTCTACCAGGCAATTGGATGTACACAGCGAGCCATGGAATCGGATGGGGGACTCGTGCAAGTAGATGACGCCCTACGGAAGTCAAGAAGGGGAGTCAGTCGCTGACACACACACACACACACATCGAATGATGGAAGAAGATTGAGTGGAGGGGTGGATGCCATTAGTATAATGTTACAGAGCAGCACTCACGCGTATAATATCCGCAACCATGGAGGCAATGAACATATTGTCCAGCTTGACGTCCTCGTTCTCCAGTATGTCCTGCATGTCGAAAATAAAAATAGGGGTTGTTAGTCACTCGCTAAGAGACTAAAAAGATTCGTAAGTTATCCGACTGACCTTAAGGCTGCCACGAGTGCAATACTCGCTGATGATGCAGATGTTCGGTGCTTCTGTGCAGGCGCCAATGAAGGCACACACATTGTCGTGCCGTGCGTCTCTCAGCTAATTCGATTCGAAATTTCAAGGAAGTTGGTAGTGCAACAATTAGTTTGATACACTTACTCACCAGTTTCAGCTCCTTCTTCATCTCCCGTGTGATGTCCACGCACTTCTTGCGCACCTTCTTGATGGCATACAGCTGACCCTTGTACAGTCCGATGGGCGTGAAGATTGTCGTATAGCGAAAGTCAGCGTCGGGATTGGAGCTTAGACTGACCTGGCTGGTGCGGATTAATGGATGGGTGGACTGCGAAGGAAGACGACGCGGCAATATATTTATGAAATTCTGTCAGACATGCAATGGCAGGATAATTGCTTAGACGATGGATTCCAACTCCAACCAAAATTAACTTTTGTCATAAATTGGGAAACATGAAGATTTTAAGTTAAAGTTATCTTAGCACTGAGCACTGCTCAACTGCCATTAAAATATATTTTACATCAATTTATTGCTCCGTTTAAATGCAGTCAAGCAAATTTAGTTTGAGTCCAAAAGTTGTAATAATAAAAAAGTTTGAATAAATACTAAAAATAAAACATAACTTTATCAACTATTTGAAGATGCCTGCAGTCATCTTAATATTGAGCCATAAAGCAGTGAAGCCGAGTAAGTCAATCGTTACTGCACAACCCAATCGTAACTGGCATTTTCCAACAACTTACTCTGGTTGGTTTTTGGCTCTGTTGTTCCTTCTCATTTTCGTGGACCTGAACCTCTCGAAAGTCAATCTTCCACAGCAGACTGTCCAATTCCTGTTCATAGCGCCAGTTGCGGTACAGGACCAGCGAGACGAGACCCAGCAGCAGCAAGGCACCCCCAGCAATGCCAGCCGATATTTCCCCAGTATAATCTGGAATTAAAAAATCAATGGCATTCTCAATTGGCAGCTAAGAATCGAGAGGTTGGTGAATATAACTTACTGACGCACTTCTCGCCGCCAAAACCGCATTTGGGAGCAGCCGCTGGACGTACACCAGCCACCCAGTCGATGTTGCGGTACAAATTTAAATCCTGCAGAGAGAGAGAGAGAGAGGAGAGAGAAAGGATTAGACAACAAGTGGTCAGTGGAGATAACAATGTGTGTGTTTGATTGTTTGCTATGCCAAAGCGCTTACCTGCTGCTGCTGGATGGCAAGCGTGCAAGTGCGAAAGTATTTTAAAGCAGAATTATGAATTGATAAAAGGACAACCTGCTTACTTACGGGCAGTGCATCGCTGCTGTTGATGTTGTTGCTCCTGCGGCTAAAGGTGCCAGCTGGCAGCAGACCAAGCACAGTCTGATTGTGGCTGTTTCGGTGTTTGCCTCTCGCCAAAACCGTATAGTTGCCGGCAGCGTCTCCATTCTCATCGATATAAACATGGTAGCTGTTGAGCTTGGATTTAGTTCCATATTACACCAACAAATATATATTCCAAGAGCACTCACCCCATAGCGCTTAGATAGCGTGAGCCTTTTATGGCCGATACAATGAGGCTGCCATTCTTAGGTCTGCCACCGGAGTCCAAGACGGTCAGCAGGGAATTGGCATAGAGATGAACTGCATCGTAGAGATAGGCTGCCTCGGCGCTTATCTAGAAATTAATTGAAATAATATTCGCATGAGAAGGGAATGCTGAAAGGGATCTTTAAGGCTAACCTGCTTTGCACCGCCGAAAAGGCCCAGTGGATTGGGAAAATTGAATGGCGGTCGTTCCATATATTTGTTGACCTAAACAGAGATCAGCGTGTGTTGTAAAAGTGAAACACATTGAGAAAGTTTACCAAAGCTGGAGCTCACCTCATTGGCGAACGTGGCAAAGGAGATGGGTGCTGTGGGCACAATGCCGAGATAGGATTGAAAGGCCTGCGCCGCCAGCGGCTCAACTTTCTCCATTAGCATGCCACGCAGATACTTCTCCGGCTTGGCCGGATCATACTGCTCAATGTCGATGCCAACCACGAAATATTCGCCCTGCGACAAAAGACCTCGTTGCTGTAGACTGACCATCAAGCCCACATGTTCGTAGTAGTGACCCAGAACTAGATAGACTAGAACAAAGAAATAGAATTAGGATCAAGGGGATATATCGAGTAGATGTCTCCACTTACTGCGTGTATTGGCATGGGTCTGTTCCACAAGCGCGTCAAACGGATTGGCCATGAATCCATGATGGTAAATAGTGTTCCAGGTGCGAATGTCTCGCACACTAACTCCGGCGCTGACCAGAGTGCTGAGTATGGTCTCCGCGACGGGCTGGTACTGACTGCTGACATCGTCCAGGTACAAAAAACTCACCTGTGTCCAGTTGAAGGCCAACAGCAGAGCCACCACTGACTTGGAAATCTGTGTGTCCGGCGGACGAGTTCGCGCGAATGTCGGAAAGTCTAGTTTATTGGAGGGATCTCGATGTGTGCAGTACTGCGGCGATTAGTATAATATTATGTTAGTAATTAATCGAAGAATATTTATCTATTTTCTACCCACATAAGATATCATTGGTAGATTAAAGGCCGCCGCCATGCGACCCTCGTGAACGCAAGTCTCTTGGGGGCCAATATAGGCAGCCACTTGCTGTGTCCACAATGCGGCCGTCTGTCTTATGCTCGCCACTTCATCGCCATATGTCTCGGCCACAACGAACTCGAGTGAGTGACCCAGGGTGCCCAGTCTGCCGGCGTTGACCTGGGCGACGGCAAGCGAGATGGCACCCGAAATGGTAATGCCAGGTCGTTGATAGTCCAGGTTACCCGGTCGTCGCTGCGACCCAGTGAGATAGCCCAGTTTAAAGACTTCTGCATGACAGCCAGCACACAGATACAGGCAGAGCAGGATGCCCAGCAGCAGTCCACGATATCGTTGCACTTGATGACGGGTTGAAGCGCTGCACTGAAGATTAACAGTTCGATGTATACTCATTACGCGCCACAAGGGTCGGTGGTTGGGCTGGTTGCTGTTGAGGATGCTCTGTCGCTTCGCTAATTTAAATTAAGTTGTAAGGCAGTGTTGTACTTGGTTGGTCCTTTGGCGTGCTGCAACATTGTTGTTGAACTTTTAGCTGTGGCAACAGCTTCTGCACCCTCTTGTTGTCAATTACATGCACTCAATGGCCTTCTCTCTGCGCCCCGCCTGCGTTTTTCCTGTGTGCGAGATGTCAAAGCAACCAATAATTGCATCTTCTTGTAAATTGCATTACTCGCAAACCATCCATCTAACAATTACACACAGTCACACACATGTAGATGCAATGCAGATATTTATGTTCTCATTTAATACTCTGTTTCATATTTTTCGTCAGCTCTTTTTAGATATCCAATATACGATTGAAGACAGTTGGAATTGAATACAAGAGGAAGATAGAACAGTAATCTAAAATCTAAAATTTCATAGCTAAAGCTATATGTTATAGCAGGCTAATGTTGATGAATCTTCGATCAATTTTGGGGATCATAACGGACACAGATAGCTAATGAGTTTATTCTACAAAACTTGATAAACAAGACCTCAAAATCAAATATAAAAAATTAACTGCATGCAAAAGTTTTCATATATTCCAAGTCTGAGGCACAAGTTCTTATGAAAGCAGACAGTCCAGCCTCGCTATATCGACCTGGCTAATGATACTAAGCCAAAATATATATACCTTATGGCACTAGAAACGTCTCCCTTCACAACAAGCTTGAGCTGATCTGTCAAAAGCAATGCCTTTATTTAGTATCTAGCTTAAATATTTATTAAATTAGTTTAACTAAAATGTTTTCTATAATCGAAAAAGCTCATTTTGTCTGTGCATAAGAGTTCAATACTAAAGAGTTTTATAAACTATAACTTTTTTTTTATTAGTTGGCCACTAATTGAGTATGTACATGGTTGAGTTCATGACGATGTTCCCCCCCATAGACAACATGAATTGCAGCACAGCTCATCTGCCATCCCACGATGTAATGAAACTTTTATGAGAAATTGCCGCACATCAAAAATGATTTCGACACTTTATTTTACTTCAAACCAAACAAAGAAAAAAGCAACGCAAAAGCCACTGATGGCATTCCTCAACCCAGCAAAATCCATTGTTTGGTTGGCTGTTTGACTCTGTGACTCTTCTGATTGCTGCTTTCACACGTCCACATCTGCAAATAGTGGTCGACTTTTAGTTTTGGGTGAGTTTATGCTGGGCATGGATTCCGCACCACCCTGCGTATGCGTGATATTAGCTTCGAACTTCAAGCTTGCTGGCAGCTGTCACAGAAATTTATTATATCGACTCGTTTTCGATTTATCAGCATGTCGATATTTCGATATATCTAATTTCTTGGATCGAGGCATTCATACACATATGTATGTCATACGTGCTGATACAATACAACTGCACAAATATGAAATATGCAAAGAGGGAAATGGGATCCTATAAGCCAAAAGTCGAATCATGCAATGGAGATGGTCCTTTAGCTGTTAAAATTGTATATACTGAGTACTAATTTATTTGGCAGTGCGGACAAGGTAACTGAGCTGTGCAGGAACTGGAGTAATCCTTATAAAAAAAACCTGATTTGTAAGGAGTCGGCATTAAACGCCAGGACATTCGCACACTTGATGAGCGATCGTTCGTATTCATAGAGAGCCATAGTAATGCGAGTCACTCCAGAGTCAAAGGTTGACATTTGCAGGAAAGATATTATTCCTATGCTAAACGTTTGAGTAACATCCATTGGTGTACGACTCTTACTCATCTAAAGAATAAGACAATTTACTATATATGTTTCAATGGGCAACTCAACTTTAGATGTGCTGAACATCTTCGAGATTCAAACGAGATTTTTCCCGGATGTGCCACATCAAACGAAGGGCAGCGGCAGTGGTTTTGTGTAATGAAGATGGAGTTCAATGCTCAATGCGTTAATTTTGAGAAATACAAATAATGAAAAATCATATTAGCACTTGAAGTTTGGTTGAAATAAATAGACTTCTTTTATGATTTCCTTTGCTTGAGCATGCTGCCTTCATCGCACATACATTGTCATGATAGGCAATAGTTGACAAAGCTATCAATTCTGGAACTGGTGACAGACAGGTGCAGTAAACTTGCAACAAAGTCAATTTTCCATAGTACTTGCACTGGCTCCGACATGAGAACACTGTGGACACTCCACAAAGTGCCGCAACTTGAATGCTGTCAATGATGCATGCATGTCAGTTGACCCCTATCCTCTGCAGCTTCACAACATTTTCACCTGAATAGCCACAATATCCCAGACACTCACACACACACTGATACACACACTCACACACACACACTCACACACTCGCACACCCCCCGGGCACAACACACTCTTGCTTAAAGACTCGCTGTCTGTCATTTCACATTATTACGTGTTGGAATTTCTAGCTTGGAATGTTCGCATATTTCAGTTAGCTGTTTATGCTAATAAGCATCAGGCAGAGTATCTCGACTCAGAGATACTCTTTAGATAAAGTTAAACAGCACTTATTTGTACTCTGCTGCAGTACAAAAAAAGTAGATTCTTCATTTGAAATTCGATATTTTTTATTGTAGAAATGAAATAATTAAATTTAAGAAAAAACATCTGACAAGCAGGTAAGGTTTTGGCTATAATTATAGCTGTATACGTTTACATTTAATTCGTAATTAATCCACTTTAATCACCAACTCTCAACAAGTAAGAATGCCAAGCATGGAAATACCCTTTAAATTGACAATCAAAAGCAATCTTGAACATTTAAAACATATTCAAAGTATATTCCAACTGATGCCGATAAAGATTTTGGTAGATTATGTGGCTATTCGCTCTACACATTTTGAGTGGGTTAGCTTGTATGCAAGGACTCAAGGACTGTTACGCCCCATATTCGTCATGGCCAGTGTTTAGCCTGGTTATAAATGGGACGCCGTTGGCAACATTTAATAACGCGCGTTTGTCCATAAATCTAGCGGGAGCTTCAAAATCGCTTGACGTGCCCATTGAGCCGGCAAGAGGAATGTTTGTGTTGCTGGAGGTGGGCGGAGGGGGGGGGGGGCGGTAGGAGTGGATAGAGCGCTTGGGGCAAGGCTTTCCGTTAATTGTTGCTTGCGTTGGGCAACAAGCCGGCTGTACTCGACAGACAATTTCGCAAGCAATTTATCTGCAATGTTAACGCAGCTTTTGCTGAGCGCGTTCTTCTTCACGCTCTAGTTTGCCCGCCCTTAACTTGGCCCAAACAGTAGCAGCAGCTAACCGAAATTTCAGCTTTTATTTTATGAGCGGCCGCCAGCAATATGAATGTGGTTATTTAGAGACTAATTAAGAAACTTGTCCATCAACTAAGGGCCAATTTTCTATAAGCCACTGTGAGTTCATCACACAGTTCGTCTTAGCCACATGCTAAGCTGATGTTGTGGCAGCTGCACATTCCCATCGCTGCAATTGCCATGTCATACATTGAAGTGCAAAGTGTTTGGTTGTTGAAATAACCTGCAGCTGAATCCGACACGACATCAAGTTGATACGTCAAGCAATTAAATGCAATTTGCTTGCAACAGTCAATATGCAAATGAAGTGGGGGCAGCGAAGTGTGGCACACAACAACGATTTTGAGTGCAATGCTGATTAATTTGATAAACTGCAACAAGCGCCATAAATAACAATTTGTGTCGCAATTTCGGCGTGCCTCAAATACAAAACGTGAACAGCTATAAGCGGCTGCCAAACGGACAGGTGAGCAATGTGAAAATGTGACAACCACACGGGCCAACAGGTAATAATTCATCACTCATCGAATCAGCGCGACTAGCACATACCCTAAGCCAATACCAATACCTCTATCTATCAAAAGTCGTACACGTCTTACAACATATAATTAAATTATGCCAAGGTATATTTTATTGGAATTGGAATGCTTTCTATTTAAAATTGCATCTTCTGCTGACATCTTCGATAAAGCAAGATAATATAAATTTGCCAATTATATACGAGTATTTATCGCTATTCTTCTTTGCTTTCATTGTTGATGTTTAACCCAAAATTTGCTCTCCATAAATATCTTAATTAATTCTACTACTTTAAAGCACTTTTTACTTCTACGTTAAATTTTCCTGTAAAATTGAATTGAAAATCATGATTTTGAGTGCGCAGAAACTTTGCTTTTAAAATGTAATTAAATTTAAGAATTATGACTTTTGTTTGTTTAAGCTAATAAAAACAAAACTTTACTGTTGGCACCATTTTTTTTAAAGATAAAATTGAGTATCTTTAAAAACTTCTGCATGAAAAAAATTAATTTTTTATTTAAGGTACTTTTATTTTTTTTGTTTTTGATTGCAGAGGTTTTTATTAAGATAAAACTGAGCAAAATCACTGAAAAATAATGCAAGTTTTATTTAAATTCTGAATAATTTTTTATAAATATATATATTTATATATATATATATTTCTTTCAGTGCAGAGGCTTACAACTTTATAGATATCATCAGACTGCTTTGCTGTCGAATTGATGATTAAAACGTATAAATACATCTATCTACTGAATGCGGCCAATTGTATTGTTGTTATTGTTTTAGGGTTATTGCTCGGATATTTTGATAATTAGCGCTTATCGATGTGGCCAATAATAATCTAATCAGGCATCGCCAAGTGAACAATGAGTTGGGAAATGAATATTGACATCAGTTGATTGGAAAATGCGCTACATTAAAGTAATACTTGGCTGCCTGCTGCTGGCCCTAAGAGAAGCTGCCGCTGGTGAGTCAATCAATGCCGCATCGAGATGAGATCATGGATAGACTTTGACCAAATCGAAGCAATTTGCAGTTGAAAGCGGACCCGGCTATCTACTTTACACGCGTCGCAATCAGAATACGCCACAACGTATCGTTCCGGATGTGGAATCACTTCTACGCTCCTCCTTCTACGCAGCGGATCCAATTGTGTGAGTCATTTGGTCGCCAGGCTAAGCCGAGAGTCTTCCCTTCTCATATGCCCTTCCATTCCCAGAGTATCGATACCACGCTGGGGCAGCAATGGTTCTGTGGAGCATTTGATACTGGCAACGGCGCTGCTGGAACGCAATGCGTGTAATTTCTTTGCCGTTGACTTGGCCGAGACCCAAACCGAATCGGAGATTGTTGCCAGCGTGAGTGAACTGCTCGTGATGCTGCATCGTCAGTTTGATGTGCCGCTGGGGCGGCAACAGCTCATCGGCTTTGGGGCGGGTGCACATTTGGCCGGTGGCGCGGCGGAGCAATTGGAACAGCAGCTGAACGAACAGTTGCCACTAATCACAGCACTGGATCCCAGTGGCGACAGTGAGCAGCTCAAGCATCAACTTGCAGCCGGAGATGCACACCGCGTGGAAGTCATTCACACAAATAGCCAAGGATTGGGCACCATACGGAGATTGGGCGATGTGGACTACTATCCAAATGGCGGACAGCAGCAGCCGGGCTGCAATTCGGATGCCTGTTCGCATGAGCGTGCCCTAAACCTGGCCGTCGAAATGTGGTCGCCAGCAAATGAGTTTTTAGTCGCCCAATGCGGCTCCGTGGAGACGATGAGTGCCAAGGATTGTCGCTGGTCCGCGCAGCGCATGGGAAGCAACAGTGCCGCGGGCATCTACTTCTTGGAGACGCGGAGCAGCTCACCCTACGGCCGAGGCGCCTATCACATTGGATTTTTCTAATAAAGGCAAACGCCTCTGTAAATAGGAGAAGGACCTTTGTCTGTGGTCATTAATCACGAATTTTGGGGCGGCGGTGTCAGTTTTCCCTGTGGCAACTAGCAAGCAGTATCAATAGGCGTCAGGCTTCCGACACATTTATTACTTCAAAATCAATTTAAGGGCTTCTCTCGGGCTCTAAAAAGTTTTAAGGCACGTGCACACATTGCGTATACGCCATGCACGCATCCATCTCCGGCGTATTCTTTGCTGCTTTGCGTATCCTGTTTGTATCGCCTTCGCCTTTGTTCAAAAGGTTGCCTAACTAAACAAGCTTGTTTATTAACATGCTCGCTGACATGACTTGTACAAAAAGTTTGGCAAATGAGTGGCTCAAAAAAAAAGATTGCCGTCGAGCGCTTTAAGATTTAAAGCACCAAATGGAGTGTTGCCAGCAGAGATGGGGATTTATATAGCACCAGATGCCAAGTGCTTTTCACTATTCTTGTCTTTTTCTCTCTTTCCCTTTTCCGCATTTTTGCGCGTTATTATAAGCAAATTCTTTTGTGCAGAGAGCTATGTCTTGCACAAAAAGGGGCATAGCTTGATGTCCTTGCAACAGCAAGCAGATACTCGCTTCAGCTCTTGCCCCTTGCCCTCGTATGGCCTGTCACTGGTTGCGTGCGTGTCGCTTGAAAGTTGCACTAAATCGAAACTGTCACAAATTGCATATAAATTGCGCAACATTGTTGTTTAGCAGCAGCTGAAGGCAGCTGGCTGATAAGCTTCGGTACAAGTCAAGCTCATATTATAAATCCGATTGGCAGCCTTCAAGGGCTAAATAAGTAGGTGATAACGGTACATACTTTTCTACCCATATCATTCCGATTACAATGCATTAATGCTTTCGAAATCATAAATCACAACTGGCGTATTTATGAACTGTCGCATTTTCGAATAACAAATAATAATTGATGATGATCATCAAATTGCCGCTGCTGATAAGTGAAAGCGCTGCAAGCTAAGCACCTCAAAGTAGGCAGCGAAAGCTTCACAATCAATGCGAACACAGAAAAAGCTCTCACGGCAAACTTTATCTGCCGTTAATTGCGCTTTCATTAACAGTTAGCCGCAACTAGCCGCACCCAACAAGGCAGCCAATTTCCTTCATTTCCGAACCCAATAAGACTTGCAAAAAGTACTTCTAACTGCTTACTATGAATTTCAAAGGAGATGTTGTAATTAAACTGCTTAAAGACAACAGTTTATTTTGCTGCTAAATTGCTAATTAAAACATTTAAATACACCCATCTGGTAAATGCCGCCTATGCTGTTATTGTTTTAATGCTGTTGTTCAGATAATCGAATCAATCATCGCAGGAAATGGCAGCCATAAAGTTGTACATAATCTGATTTATGTTAAAAACGGAAACGTAAAAGTTTTGCGTAAATTGGAGCAAATTGATTGAGGCGAGAATAATCAGAAGTAGTCAAAACAAATGTGTTTACGGGCTCAATTGGATATTTACAAAATAACCTCATAATATAGGATATGCAAATTGTGTTTACATCATTATTATTATTATAATTATATGATAGAGTCATGAGCTAATATCAAGTTGATATATTTTCAATACATTAATGTATATTCAAGGAGTGAAACATTTGCCCAAAAGTCATTTAAAGATTTAAAGCTGATAAGTTCCGGCGTTTCTCGATGCGGGTTAAGCGGGCATTAAATCCCGTCTCAGTTAGCCGTTGTTGTTGTCAGTTGTTAGCCGGCTTAAGATCTTAATTTGCCTGCACTTGTCACCCGGCATCCTTGGTTCATTGACACGCTACGTTAGAATCTCAGCAAGAGTTTCAGTTTTGTGTTCCTGTTCCTCTGCTCGAGACATTAAATGGCAGCACATAAAATAGAAGTACCCACACAGCATGACGAGCCAATCATGCCATTAGATACCGCAGCGTTTGCCCCATGCCACATGCCACACACACACACACACAGAGGGCACTAGAAATCTCTGGTAATTTTTGCTATTTTAGGCATTGTTTTTTTGCGGCTTTTCTGTGGCTTTGGCGTGGCCATTAGGCAGTGGAAGCCACCCAATAAAATATTATCATTACACGCACTCGCACTTTGGGCCAAACAAGAAATGATATCGCCACAAATTTCGTTTCATTTAATTTCTGTTCATTTAATTCCTTTACGATTGCTTCTTTCTTGTGCCTCACTTTTTCTCCTTTGTTCAGCTAATGATTCCTTTTCAACTTTAATTTCATCGTATTAAAGTCATTTTGTGGCGTCACCACGAAAATTCAGACCCCACAGGTGTGCTCGCCTTAATGGACAATGGGAGACCTAACCCAACGTTAAATGTCGCTTTCTGCTGCTACCCTGCTTTCGTTGGCTCTGTTAAGCGGGTAGCATAAGCAGTTACAATCTACTTAATGAATAAATAAAGAAAATAAATTACGTATACGTTAAGTTGGCCATTTATTAACTATATATTTACCTAAATAGTTTTTTAGGCAGCGATCTTAAGAATATTGAAGGAGATTTTATAAATTTAATTTACATTTTATATTTATTTGATGGAATGAATTCCTTAAGTTAAGACAGGTTTAAGTTAAGATAAAAAATAGATTAGATTTAGATTTATTATGGCAATAACAAAAAGTTAATATATATTCTCTAGCTTAGCCGGGGAAAAATTCTAAAATAGTATTTAAAATACGTCGTTTATCTTGTTGATTAACAAATAAAAATATCATAGTTAAACAATTCTAGAGCACAACAGCTTAATGGTAATGAGTATCTAATTCTCGAGCTCACACCTTCTAGTCTGGTTTTTTGTATTCGTCAATTTGCGAATTTATTTTTATGGCTATGTTAATTTTTTTTTTGTCAACGCTTTTTTTTATGGGATGTTATTTGAACCGCCCGCCGCCTAGTTAGTTAAACAAACGCCGCAACCCGCTTGCCTCTCGCCAGTTACCTGCCCCAAAGCCAAGCCTCCAGTCTGAAACTGTGCCAATGAGTAAGCCATATGCATTGTTGTTGTTGTTGCTGTTGTTGTTACTATTGTTGTCATGTCGTGATAAGCAACAGTGCAACATATGTCAGCTCGGTTATTTTTAAAATGTCGTACACAAATAAAGCCGCAGAACCACAGAGCCACAGGGCGGCCCTCAGATAGTGTGTGTTGTGTTGTCTGTTTTGCATTTAGTCCGTGATAAGCCCAGTTAACAGTCGTTGTTGGTTGCCCAACAGCTCAGTAGCAGAAGGGAGGGATGTGGGGGTGTGGCAGAGGACTGATTGAAAATCCATCTATGTGCATGCGAATTTAATTAAATTCAAGTGTGGCCCACGTCAAGGTGCGATAACAGGTGTTAACCGCAACGGGTTGTTGTTTGCTGGTTGCTGCGGGTCACCTTCCCTGCGAGTGATTTGCGGGTAATTTGCGGGCAATTCTTATGCTAAGCACATAGCTGAAGCATGCTTAATCTGCATAATCTCTTGGCCCACATACGCTAATCAGCGTTATTAAATTTAAACCCACACACACATTGGTATTTATTTAAATTTAATGATTAATACGTGATAAGGATATGTCCGCTGACGTCTGTCAGCACTTATCAAAGTGCGTGTTATTCTCGAACCAAAATTTGAATTTTATGCTCACGCTTTTTGCATTTTTTTTATTTGATTTTTGTTTTTGTTTTGGCAACAACGTCTTTTGCCATTTATCATCGAAAAGAAGAAATACAAAACAAAATAAATCATAACAACAACAACCGTTGAGTGTGGTCAGTGACAGCAGCAGCAGCAGCAGCGACGCTAACAGCGACGCCAGCAGCTCGAATGCAAAACGCACGCTTGCATGTCTCTCTTTCTCTCTCGCTCGCTCTCTTTACGTTTATGTATGCCATGTATGAACAGCGTCTGATAGCGACTGCTCAGCTCCCACCGGCAGCGATCACATTTTAAGAAATGCCATCAGTCGCAGTATGCTTATGATGCTGCTCTGCCAGCGTCGCTGTCGCAGTCGCTGCCTCTGCTGCTGCCGGTATGCCCCGACACGCGACTGCAATTGCGACTGAGACTGACTCATTTTGGAACGGGGGTTTTTGGGGCGTGTGTAAATTGTTATTTAAATTATGAAGAGAAAAAATTGTATTGCATTGTGGGCTTTGAATTGAATTGTTTTTTCGCAGCAGCAGCTGTTGTTGTTGTTAACTTTTTATGGCGCCTATCAATTTATTTCTCGTTGCATATGAATTTAAATTTAAATTATTGTCGATTGGATTAATGTTGAGTTATTGCTGCGACTAATTGCATAAGAATTGCAAATTTTTGGCTGTGGGAAGAGGGGGGAGTTGGGGGGCAATTGAAAATGTGTAACGGTAAAAGTTTTTGACGCCGACGCACAAACTGCGTGGCTTGATTTGCGCTTGAATGCTAATTGGATTTGCAATATGAATATCGGCATAACATTTATAACTTTAGACAATTTGCGCATGCTGCTATAAATAAACCAACACACACACACACATATACAAGCACACATACACGGGCATGTTACTTACCTAGCTACATATATACAAATATATATAAATATATATATGTAAATACTCTCGCACACACACATTCATGCAGTGGGTCATAACGGAACTTGACTTTACTGCTGGAATTAGGCCGTTAAACATGCCTCTTAACTAAATTCAAACTTTTTCTGTTAATTTTATGCACCTGCCAAATACAAACACACACATACACATACATACTGCATACACATATTTATGTTTGCACTTATTGTTGTTGTTGTTTTTGCTTGGTGCTTTAAACCATTTTGTCACGTTCTGTGGGGCAAAGCAAAAAAAGCGATTTCAACGAAATCAAAAACAAAAAAACAATTGCACGCAGTAAAAATATACGCATAAAATTGAACGGCACAAACGAAAACTAAATAGATATAATCTTTTTCATTTGTTAGGAATAGCACTTGAAATTTTGCAAATGTGCGATATTATTTTTTTTGCTATTTATTAATGCCACATCTTTGACACATTTAAATGCATTCGCATCGTTTGTAAATACGTACGACGATCGTAGATCTCATCGCATTTTAATTAAACACAAAAACAACACTTTTCCAACACTTTGATCGCGCGGATTGTGGGGAAATTTAAAGAGAAACAGATTTGCAGCTAATGGACGGACACCTGTTGCTTCTGCTGCTGCAAAACGAGCCGTTAAATTTTGCAGGCAGAAAGCTTGCGGCGCAGATGTTGAGCATGCAAATAAGTAGAAGCTGATGAAATTTGCTGAATTATAGAAACATAGCACGCGCGATTTAGTTTGTTTGATAAAATTCAAATGTGTAACAATTGCAAATGTTTTGGAATTTTTTTTATTTATTTTGGTTGGTATTTGGGAAAATAAATTAACACTTACGCACACTCCACAAACAACCGACAATTTCAACGGACAAATCAACACTGAACACTGAGCGGCACATTCTAATTGGACTCTTCGCTTGAATGGTCACACTTGTAACGGGTTAAGCATATCGTATATTAAACTGCTACGAATATCGTATGGAAATCGATAGTTGATAACAATTGAATTATGCGCCAATTTGGCCAATCGTAAACAAACCATATTTCAATATTTCAATTTGCCATTAACAAATGTAGCAGATATAAAATTCTTGCAATCACTTTGATGTGTTAAATTTCTGTCGAAAAGGTGACAGCTCATGTCACGATTACATGTCGATAGTTTCTTTCCAACAAAAGAAATAAATATTTGGCAAGCATTTAACTTATGGAGACATAATTTGGTTGTGTTAATTGAATTTTGTCATGCCAGAACCTATCGCTCACTGCCAGACGTGTTATCGATTGTGTCGCCAGTGTGTCTCATGATGAAAGTGAAAGACACGCGTCCACCACTAGTCAGAATCGATAACTATAGCCGTGTAGTAGCCGTAGTCATTTACAATTTTCGTGACAAATATAACAAATGTGTTTGCCGAGTGTGTGAGTGCGTGCAAAAAAAAAAAAAGGAAAGAAAAAAGTTGTGCTAATTATTTATTGCTAAGCATTGTGACAACGAGCATTAAAGAGGCACGTGCCCAGAACAATTGCAAACATGAGTGGCGGTGGCATGGATAAAAGAAAACTGTCGTAAGTACAATTTCACAAATGATTTTCTTCTTCGTATGCCTTTTTTTTTCTTTCTGCGCACACACGTACACAAGCAAGCGCACAGTGTGCAGAGACGGCAGATGCGCATTGCCAACGCCAACGTTAGCAGCGGCAGCGCAGTCGACGTTCAATTGATTTTCCGCACCCGCCAGCAACAACAACAGGAAGGCAGCAGCAGTAGTAGCAGTAGAAGCAGCAGAAGCAGCAACAGCAGCAGCTGTAACTTTTTTTGAATTCCTTTAGTTCAGCTAAGGATTAAGAACCGCAGTTAGGGAGAAAAATGAAAAAAGAGTGCAGCTGTTTGCGTGTGCGTGTGTGTGTGCTATGCATGCATTAGGCTAATTCCCTTTGATAGTTGTGCGATTTATTCGTGAGATATCCGTATTTAATTAATACATATTTTGTTGGCTCCAACAACGGCACAAGCACACGCTGCTCAATCCCTGATTGACAGCTGATAACAACAAGTGCTCTCTCTCACTCACACACACACACATACAATTATTCAGTCTGTGTGTGTATTTGTGTTATCTTTAACTGTTTTCCTTGTTAAATATTTTTGATAGTTCGTGTACCCATTCTCGACCCTCAAACACTTGAATACACATATACATATATGCATGTGTGTGTGTGTGTGTGTAAAAAATACTACAATAATCTGCAATGAGTAATGCTCGGAATCGAATTTCTTTGCCCCAATTTGACATTTTTTCGCACAGAGTTGGCATTTTTTTTGTTGTTTTATTTTATGTGTTTGCTGTTTGTCCTTGGCCTTGTGTGGGGGTGGTTTGTTGGCCATTTTCCTATTTGCCATATTCCATACTTTTGCCAGCTTTAACGTCATTCAAATTATGTTGCCTTCTTTTCCTTATCAGACCACTTAAATTTGCAAAGCAGTTAAGAGCACAATAAGCCACTCGGCCCAATCTGGGTAACAAAAAAAAATAAAAGAAAATCCATACAGAATGCACAAGCTGCTTAAAGGCAGCAGCAGCAACAACAACAAGAACAGTTCACACACACACACATATACATATATATATATATATACGTTTTGGTCTGGCTGGGAAGCGATGTCGTCTTGGCTTGTTTTGTATTGCATTTCACCCGGCTGCGTACGCATCCGCCAAGTGACATCCCCGCCCGCGGCCCCTCACTGAAGCTCTCAATGCCACAAAAAAATCCCCTGGAACAAAGGGCTATATATACATATGTATATGTATATAAATATATATTTGTATATTTGTACAAATATTTATATTTCTCTATCGCGTGTTGCACTTAACGTGTTGCTGGAATAATGCTCAGAACAATACCCAGTTGAGCAGAACGGACGCTTAGTCATCCAACGCCCTATCTTGAAAAAATTCATATATTGTGTATATGTAGATTAACTCGCTCGATCAGCTCTAAGGCGCAACGCCGAATGCGAACCAGAACTGTCAATGCGATAAAGGTTTTGTTTGTTCATTGTGTAAACAATTGGTATCTACAAATATCTACATACTTCCCACAGTGATTACTTGTCAATTGTTTTAATTTTCTTATTTATTTATTTATTTTTTCTTTGCTTACAGCACATCGGGCGATTCGCTCTATGAAATCTTGGGACTACCTAAAACAGCAACAGCTGATGATATCAAGAAGACTTATAGAAAACTTGCACTTAAATACCATCCAGATAAAAATCCAGACAATGTTGACGCTGCCGATAAGGTAATAATAAAGTCCACAGTTCAGTTAAACGAACTTTTTTTTTTATCAAATCTTTTGATTGACTCATTCATGTTGCCATTTCTGTTTGCATCTTCCATTAACAACAACAAAACAAAACAGTTCAAGGAGGTCAATCGGGCACACTCGATATTGAGCGACCAAACGAAACGCAATATTTACGATAATTATGGCTCGCTGGGTCTCTACATTGCCGAGCAGTTCGGTGAGGAGAATGTGAATGCATATTTTGTGGTTACATCGCCGGCGGTAAAGGTACGTCATGAATACCAAATAATTTGATTGGCCCTTTTCCTAATATATATATATATATATGTTAATTGATTCTATTTTTAGGCCTTGGTCATTTGCTGCTCAATACTGACGGGCTGTTGCTGTTGCTGCTGCTGTTGCTGCTGTTGCAACTTCTGCTGTGGCAAGTTCAAGCCGCCGGTGAACGAGTCGCACGATCAGTATGCACATTTGAATGTGAGTGATGTTTGATTTCGGTTATTTGGTTATTGATTGCGTCCAATTTCCAACTACTCCACTACAATACTACTAACCATCAAGTCAATCAAACAAAAACAAAAAAAAAAAAAACAAGAAAAACAATCAATTTCATAAGATTTTAACACACATACCACACACACACACACTTGCTTGTATATACACCCACACATGCAAATACACGCACATTTACACTGCACAACTAATAAACACTGAACTCATTTTGATGATTTTTGTGAGGCGATTGTTTAGTCAAAAGTAGTTTTCATAATGCATACATTTAACTGGCGTTTTAATGGCTGGCTTAAATATGGCTGATTAATAAAATGCTATTACATTAATTTGTTTGAAATTATTTATATTTGTTTGCTGTTGTTATGTATTGCTTGAATTGGCATATTTACTTTAGATATGTTTTGTTCAATTTAACTAATTGTACTCTTGCCTCTGTTGCCTCTCTATCTATCTGTCGATCTCTTTGCACTATGTTCTGTTTCTTAGTTTGAGGTAAGTATGTACATAACGCAGTTGTTGAAATTGTCGAGAATATTGCATCTGGACACGACTTTTGACATCCATACAAAAAATATTAAAAAAATGTTTCGATCATTTACAACATTTATTTGTGTTCAACGATTACACTTTTGTTTCGTTTGAGTTTGGTTTTTCTTTCGTTTTTGTAATAAATATGAACTCCATAAAAATCATCAAATGCTTCAAAAAATCTATAAAGTCTCTGTACTAATACATAAATATGCACAACAATTTCAATTCAATTAAGAAGGAGAACAAAATTGAAGTGCATTTTGTAAATACAAATCGTTGTGAATCCAAAGACAAACGGAAATTTTGTGTGATTTCGTTTTCATCAGTCAAAACAATTGCTTTTCTTGTTTTTTTCCCCTTTCTCCCAAGTCTCACATTGAGATTGATTTCTTGTTTTCTTGTGCTTTAATCATTGAGTTCAATTTTCCTTTTGTATTTTCTGTAAATCCTTATATCTATATATATACGTATGTGTATATTACCAAGAAAACTACAACAAATTTACGATTCTAATTTTGTTTATTTTTTCTCAAAAATAAAAAAAATATATATATAAAACTCCACCTTTCGATCGACTCATCATACCCACAACCTACTACAACCTCACACACTCAATTATAACGCATATATATATGCATATACAATATGTCCGATTTCGATTCGGTGCCGAATCGCAATTCGTCCATGTGGTATGTGTTGTGTATGTGATAATGTGAATGCCCAGCGCTCCAATGGCAATCGAGAGGCGAGCGATCTGCCACCGCATCTGGGACAGCATCCACGTCTTGTAAGTATAGAAATAGTCAACGACACTGGCACGAGTACCGCATGATCTCAACGCAAATATCCAACAAAAAAAAAGAAAAAACGTGTAAAAAAGAAACTAAACCAAACTAACCTCAAGCCAATCAACAAAAACTAACCTAATCCTAACCAAATTTAGAAGTTTCAAACGCAAATTTTAATTAATATACATAAGCAATACATAAAACAAAACACACAAGAATTGCACGCATTAAATGAAATGATTGCAAGGCGACAAGAGCATTCTCTCAATCTGTGATCATCTTTTTTGGTCATCTGCTACTGGGTAAATGAATTCACTTTTAATTTGTATCTTAACAAAATTTTGTGCTGTGTAAACACGTTTTATCTAAATTAGCAAATATATATAAATGTAGTTTTAGTTGATTTTTGGTTTTTCTATGCATTTACAATACTACATGTATAAATAATGATGGCTTGCTTTGTAAATAGCGGCTTTCCTTCCTATGCAATACGCTCACCCACCGAAAACACGTTTGACTAAACAATGCTGAACTGAAGACTGAATAGATATTAGCATATAAATATTATAAATATACTAAAATCTGAATTGAATTCCATGTCTGCAGGAGGACGCTGATCTTGACGATATCAATCTGGGTGCTGGAGGCTCAACAGTCACTACGCAGCCGCGCGAACAGCAGTCTGGTCAGCCTGGTGGTGGTGCTGGCGTTGCTGGTGGCCAGCCCGTCTATGCAATGCCGCCGCCAACTTATAATGCTGCTGTTGGAGTGAATCCATTCACGGGCGCTCCAGTCGCTGCCAATGAGAACACGTCGCTGAACACAACAGAACAGACCACATACACACCAGGTATATAAGCGAAATTACAGTTGGTTCTGTGTTAACCAGTAGATGAATCGATATCTTCACGACTTCATCCAAGTCAGCAAAGATCTACAAGCAGAACAAAAAGAAAACACAAAAAAGAAGCAAAAAAAAAAAAACAAATACATGAAAAACCCTTAGCAGCAGTACAATAACAAGCTTAACTTTAAACAAAGCGTCTATGACCATCGAACTTGTTGTTAATTCTGCGTATATAGTTAAAAGAACTTAACATAACAAAAAGATTAATTATGAAATCCAAAAAAATATTGTATTGTAAAACCACAGTAACCTTTTGAATATATTGCAGTATAGTCTGATACTGAAATCACTAACTCTACCACTTATAACTCTTTTGCGCTACCCGCACTTGTTTGTGCGCAAGAGTACAATACACATAATAATATAATAATATAATACAATAACAATTAATACACGATTTCTATAAGTAAGCTCATATACACATTATACACATATAGTAAATGCATTCGTAGCATATGTAGCACAGTTATAGGGATCTAAACGTATATTTTTAGACACTAATATTTTCACACTGTGAATCTAGAATTGATTGATAGATCACACAATTGGAGCCTCGTAAATGTTGTCACTTTCCCAGTCCTTGGATCACTTCACCAACTACTTTCCGTAATGAGTGGCAACCATCCACAAAAAAAGAAAAACCATAACACGTCCATTCAAACACAGGAGATCACAATACTTGATGAATCAGCAATAAGATAACATAATAATAATCTCAGATATTTGGGGGGCATTATCAAAACACTGCCTAGTTACTATGTATATGCGTTGGAGTACTATATAATTCGTATATGATCCTTTTGGTTATTGAAACTTCTTCGATAGAGTGTATCCAATGAATTGGGAATGGAATTTTGCTGCACAGTGTAAATACACCTTCTAGTATTCAAAAAGGATCTGTTTTTTTTTATTCATAACTTCATCCGGTTAAAAACTGGCAATTATAGATGATCACACTGCCAATTTGCGCTTTAGATTTGTTTGCTGACTGGTTTTGTTTTATTCATTCTGGAAATAGGCGTATTTTTACTAATATTATTTTGATTCATTTTTAATTTATCACTATAATTTTTCTCTCTCTCTTTTTCTCTCTTTCTTCACATCTAGATATGGTTAAACAAAAATATTAGGTTCATGCTTGAAGCGAGACAAACCAACTCATGAGAGCGTTTTGAACTGCTACACACATTTTTTTATTCCTTTTTATTATTAAAAAATTTGGTATGTTCAAAATCCGAAAATATATACATACAAACTTATATTTATTGTAAGCTATTGAAGATATATGTAATTCTAATTCATAATATGATTGTAAAGCAAATGCTGACATGTTTTAATCGATCAATCCGATAGAAATTGTTCATCAACCAACAAACAACCAAACAAACAAACAAATAATACACACATTCATCTAATTTTCATCATGCCGAAGAATGCAAATCGAATTGAGAATAGAACGCATTAAAATAACCTTGAAAATGTTAAAATATTATTGCATTATTATTTAGATATGCGTAATCAATTTTTGGTAGTTATTCAATCTGCAAATATATATATACATATATGATACTTAGATACTTACCTAAAGTGTTATTTTCATATGCATACATATACTTATGTATCTCTATATAGCTGCAAAATGTATCTAATAATTATTAACTTCCATTTTAGCCAGAATAGTGCAAAAATTTAAGCTATTAAAAATGAATGCCTATTAAATTAAATTAAATTCAATTCAATTGTAACCAGCCACAAAGCAAAGGTCGATTTCTTTTCCTTGTCCTAATCGCAAAGCAATCTGTAAGCTTAACTTGTATGCTTTTGTGTATGTGTCTGCCACATATGCCACATTAAATTTAATTTGCATTTGTGTGTGTGTTGTGTGCCCCTAGCTAAGGTAAATGTTTGTTAAACTGATCTTTCGTATGGCGATCGAAACCTGTGAAAATTTGCCTAACCATTTTTCCAAATTAAGTTTACACTAAATTGTTAAAAAAAAACAATAACGATGTATGTAAAAATTCAAAAAAAACCTGTTGCTCCTGTTAAACGATGGGTCCCCGATTTAGCTGAACTACGATGTTTGATAATAAATAAGTCTGTGACCCATTGTATTAACTGCAAATGTAAATAAATAAGTCAAGTTAAACAGCATAGAATTGCACTCGACGAAAGAACATAATAATAATAATAATGATACAATAACAATAATAATAACAATAACAAATACTTGCATTCTGCAAGCTGTGTAACAAAACAAATTGAATATAATCCCCTTTATCTAAATTGTTCCAAATGTTATTCAAAAATTGTACCCCTTCCATGGACAACAATAATAGTATTGCACAGTCAATTTGTTGAGTTCTTCGTTATATTTCATTCCAAGGATTTAGATTGATTGCTGATTGAACGAATCTCGGCCATTTAGTCCGCTTAAGACCGATTGTAGTTCGCTCAACTCTGATTTTAGTTCGATTTGTTTGATTGGTTGTGCTCCTTTTGATCGTTTATGTGCGAATATCGTTTGTGGAATATCATTTCAATTCAAGCTCATTTTAAAATTGTGAGATGCTTTGAGATTATGTAGTGCAATTAATTTCCAATGAAATACTAATTAGAGTCTTGCAATAAATCCGCTAGCCTTTTTTATGGTATTCAGGGACTATAAGCGCTTTCTTCTTTCCAAAAAAAATCGATCAAATGTATTAACAGCTATCGATAAGCGCGAACGATCGATATGAAAGCACAACACGAACCGGAGTCGGACCGAACGATAATCGGACTCAAAGAACGAAACTACGGACTGAACTAAGCGACTGACTTCTTCAATGGCAGAATCAAGCAAACGAACTACAATCAACGAATGAGTTTGTTCGTTCAGTTAGATGAGTAATTCAATCGAACTAATTCGGAACAATGCGAATCTGTCAATTTTAAAATTATTTATTTCAATCTATTGATTCAAACATTGAACCCCATTATTCACAAAAATATTCCACATTCAAGCTGTATTCTTCACATAATTCATTCAATGACGAGCAACTGTTTTCCCCATATGTATTTGTAAATTAATGCAATTAGTCCCAAAAAAAATGCTGTAATATCGTGCATGTTATATCATTAATATCAATTATGAAGTACCAGCAAGTAATGTATACAAACATACAATAAATATATATATATACATATATCTATATAAATGTATATATGTATATATTTACTTATATAAAAATTCAAATAATTATAAAAACATTTTAAAGTTTTGCGTGTGTATTTATTGTTCGTATGAGTAAACAAAAAACCAAACAAAAAACAAAAAAACATTTCCAAAAATTTACATTTAACATTAACAATTGTTTTCAAATTAAAAATTGCCATAAACAGAATGAAACCGAAATCAATAAAAATAACTATATAAATCAAAATGGTGTTTTTGTTTTCCTCCTTTCCACCTGTTTGTGCAGCAGGAATAGTATGAAAAATTTGATTATCATCAGTTGAAAGCTCAACAAGGAATACAAACGACATTTTTCGTTGTTTCATATTGGTAAACAAATACGGCAGTGTGCAGTGTGTTGTTGTTGTTATTATAGTTGGTATTTGAAAAGCTTTTGACAGCTGACTGACTGACTATGAGGACAATAAGCTTTATTCGCTCCGTTTAGCTGGCTCGCTCTCTCTCTCTTTTTGGGTTTGTTTTGTTTTGGTGCTTTGTGCCAAATGCCTTTGCAGTAACGACAAAGCCGGCACATGCGCTTTCTGCCACTGCCACTGAGAGAGAACGAGAGAGAGAGAGAGAGAGCGGCCTGAGGCTGGGTAGTAAATGGAGGCGGCTCGGCGCAACTTCGCTGCAGAGTTTGTACGGGTCAGAAACCGATAGACAGTCGGAGAGTTCGTGCGCGACGCATTGCAAAGTTGTTACCGAAAATCAAAGGTGGAATCTACAATTCTTTTCATTTCTTTTTTTTCCTTTTTTTTCATTCTGCTAAATCGGTCATGTGAAAAATGTCTAAAGTGCAACAGTAACTCAAATTCGATGAATTGAAATTAATAAATTTACTGCTAACTGGCTACGCTACACTCAACTCAACTCAAATTGCCATGAATCGAAAATCAAATCCCAAAACGCTGAGGAAAAATTGAAACGCGTTTGTATTTGTCTGATTGTGCTTTATAGTGTGTGTGTGTGTGTGTGTGTCTGTGTGTGTGCTTGTGCGTGTGTATATATATATATATATATACATATATATAGTGTATTGTGTGTGCATGTGTGTGTTAATTTTTCATGCGCAATTTGGGTTACAAAGCAAAGCGATCGAAAAACGAAAAAACGCTGCTTAAAATGCATTAAAAATGCTTTAGGCAAAAGGGGCTTCATTGATTTTCCTACGCACAAATGTATGCTACATAAAATTAAGTGCTTAAAATTGCGCTCCAATGGCGCCGAATGGAAATGAGGCTGGCTACATTTTGGTCACACTGGGTGCTTAGACGCAGGCCAACAAGGATGTGGACGAAGGCAGCAACGACGACGACGTCGACGCCGACGACGATAAAGACGACAAAGACGACGCCATGTAGCTGCTAGGCAAGGCGAAGACGACGACGACGACGACGACGCCGCCGACGACACTCCCTGCAAGCAACAACCAAATAGCAGCCAAGGAGAGCTGCCACAAACAAACAAAACAAATAGTAAAAACGAAGAAAAAAAAAACAAACAAATAAATAGAAATAGAAATAGTAAAAGAAAAAGAGGAGCAGTCGACAATCAGACGAGGCGACTCTTTGTGGCACATCTGCAGGCAGGCACAGTGCGGCGGGCACATTGCCAAGCTGGCTCCCGTATTGCCCAGCAGCGGCATGGCCGGCCTCGTCAGCGGTGCAAGTGGTGGTGGCAGCAATGGCAGCGCCGGCAGCGGCTACAAGCATCAGCATCAACAGCATCAGCATCATCTCATCTCGCCAACGCACACACACAGCCACACACACTCACACTCGCACACACACTCGCACACACTGCCGGCCGGCATATGCAGCAGTGATAGCGGCATTTCAACGCTGAGCGCCATCTCGCCACCGCTGTCCGCGTGCAGCACCACAGCGGCAGCGGCCACAACAGCCGGCAGCGGCAGTCCACAGTTGCGCACCTCGCCGGCGCTCAGCATGCTCGGCAGCGCAACGGCAACGGCCAGTGGCAAGCAGCCGTCATCGACTCAAACATTGAGTCCAGCGGGCAGCGCTTCACCCAACTATTTGAGCACCATGAAGCTGTTGGGGCCGGCGGCCAGCATTGATTTGGGCAGCTCGCCGCTGTCGCATCGCAACTACAGCAACTCACTGAAGGGATTCAGTTTTCGGCGCAGCTTCGACGACAAGATCATTGCACCGCCGTATTTATCACATGGCCATGGACATGGTTATGGCGGTGGTGCAACACCGGCGCCCATACCTTATCCACACTTCCATCCAGCATCGTCGCATCATCATGTTAATGTTGCATCGCCGCCGACATCCATACCAAACGCCCACCATCTGCACTTGCATCACCATGCAGCGGGTGGCGGTGCGGGATCGGGATCGGGCACGGGTGGAACACATCAGCCACTGTCGCTGGGTACGCTCACGTCGTCGCAGTCGACGACAAAACTGTCGTATCGCGATGATTTTCTGCAACAGATTGGCTATCTGCCCACGACACGCATCTACAGCACCCCGACGAGCATTGTGGACGAAGACAAGGCACAGCAGGACTTTCTCTCGTTGTCACTGTCGCCGCCATTGAATCGACGCCGCGACATGCCAGCGTTGAGAGGACCCTTTGTCAGTCTGTGAGTAACCGTCACCACCTAACCATCTAACCACCTAGCCAGCTAACCACCTAAACCATTGCTTTGTTTTTATCATTCAGTTTGAGACACTCGTGTATAACGCATACGCAGCGTGAGCCCAATTAAATCCATCTAGTCAACCTCTCAATTTCAGTGTTGACAGGTCAGCCAAGTGCTTTCATTCCCAGGCTGTGCACAGTGGGACAAAAGCATCCCATTGACAGCACAATATTCCATAAATATTAATTATATTTTGGGATAGTTTTAAAGTTCGGTTCTGGCAAAATGTGTGGAAACTGAAATGATAAGTTTGCAAATCACATACTAGAAATAATACATATGTCATATTATTCCTATTCAAAATCGATAACAAAGAGTCATAGTTATGGGTTAAGATTGGAAAATAATTATTGAGGAAAGAAGGCAGTTGTCGTATTAACACCATTTTTCTAAGACTTCCAAAACTGTCAACAGAATTATACGATCTAAATAAACATTATAAAAATGCTCACTGAAATTGCTGTTGCCAGGGATTAAAGTTCACGTCAAATTTTATTACATTTTCTATAGCAATGCCTTTTTGGTCATGATTTGGTCTAAAGAATATTCTATTAATAGTTTAGCTTATAAGTTATAAAAATAGTTGTAAATAAATTGACAATGCTGACCACGTCGAGAGAAACTTGAAAATGAATTGCAATCATTTTTATATATGTACAAATCGTAAATTGATATAAATAGCTGGTTGTATACAATGAACGGATGAGGAAAGAGTTTAACCAAATAATTTGATCTAAGTCTGCTTGCACCACTATGCAGTGCCTGCTAATAGGATAACCATTTGAACATTATTTGCTATATTTGCGGCTCATGCTGAACTTTACTTTTCCGCCCACACATACGCATACATATATATATATATATGTATGTATATATATATATTGATGTACTGATAGATATGCCCACGCAGTGACCACCCTAATGGTTGCCTGGTTTTGTTTACGTTTTTAATTTGCATTAACCGCAAAAGCAACTGATGACGCCAAACGTGGCGCGTGCCCCCTGCAGTCACACAGAAATAGTACCAATCAAAGGCGTAATCAGGGGGAGGCAGGCGCTGGCGGCTGCCCCCCCACAGCTTAACTTTGCATACACAAAAATTGGTTTAGCTTAATAATTGAGAGAAAATTATAAGTACACCTTTTTTAGATAAATTCAGCATCCCTTTCACAAAAAGCTGAGTACGCCCTTGGCACCTATGCTGCACTTGAGTAAACTATGACGTTGTCACGCTAACACACACAAACACACACACACACAATGGCACAAGGCGCGTGCGTTTTATTTGCACTTATTTTTACAGCGAATTATTGTTTCTTATTTTGCCAAGTCTATAAATAATAATATTGTAAAGACGTGGCAGGCAAGGCAGCCAGAGAATTTGAGTAATTTTGTTTTTTTTTGAGTGAGCGCACAAGATGCAGAAAGGTGCGTGTTTCTCTTTGTGCATTGGGGTGACTCATGCATGGAACAAGTGTTTTTTTTATTTGTGGCACTCGCAAAACGCTTGCAATGCCAACAAAGACTGTCGAAAAAAATAAAAATAAAATCAATACACACAGACTGCTTAGTCACTTTAAACAAAAGGAAATAACAAATAAACAAGAAAATTACTTAAAAAATCGCGTCGCGTGTTTCCTGTAGGGACGAGGACGAGGACGAGAAGTTTTTAAGTTCAAATTTATTATTGTTTCAAAGAGAAGAACAGTTCGACAATGCCATAGAGTCCAATTTTTTTGGCACAGTGCCTAAGAAATTTGTAACACTGACAATGATGATGATGATGACGATGACGATGATGATGTTGTTGCTTGACGCTCTCAATTGCTGGTTCGGTATTCAAAGACCGGCAGCCGCGTGCTACGACAACAACGACGTCGAGTTGATGAAGTACATTGGATAATGACGCAAAGATATGTACATTTACTATACATATATATATATACATATATACATACATACAAGCAAACCAACACATGTTTATAGACTGTGGGGCCGCTCAGTTGCACACGCACACACATATGCAAATACATATACACATATATATATGTATATATATATATACATATAGTACACATATAGCTGCCTATAAATGTATTTGGCTAGTAGTGATAAAAGCAACAACAGAAAACGAAAAACGCTTCGGCACGAATTGAATTCTTTGACTTTGGCTCGCTCATTTGATGGGTAAAAGACGAAAAGGCCAAGCGTTCGAGCAATATTCTCGCAAATGCCACCGAACGCAACGGTTGTCGAGCCACACTATACACTACAATACAGACTAAATAAGATACAGATACTATTTTTTGTTTTTGTTTTTGTTCATAATTGAAATTTTTGCGTTGCGCGATTTTATTTATTTACCTCCGTCCGCCAGCTCGAAGCGCGCGCGTTATGTAAGCCAAATTCGAAAGTAAAACGAGTGCAAACAATGCGAAAACTAATGCAGTCCGTCAACGCATAGGAAAGTCAAGGTCGTTGCTAGCTACCAACAAAAAAAAACGCCACCCCATCCCCCCTCCATCATTACTGGGCCTGGTTGCAATGTAGGCGAGAAAGCGAACAGCGAATTGCCAGTAGTCGAACTAACTAACACACATACAATCAATTGAAATGGACAACTGGTGGATGTACAGCTCGGAAGTGGGCGCCACTTGTCCAAAGGAGGAGGCCAATGCGACCTCACCGAATGGAGGGCATTGGAAAGAGCTGTGGCTTGCCAACTGGCTGCTAATTAGCCAGAGCTTTGCCCACTACTATCAGCTGTTCTCAATCTATGCCAGCATAGTGGGCCAACTGCTTCGTCACATTATCAACACACTGTCGCAGGACGAAGTCTTTGTGTATGGACTGCAATTTTGCCTGCTGCTGCTCTTCCTCTATCTCATGCACCAACTGAGGCCGGGCAGCAGTGCAGCAGCTGCAGCAGCAGCAGCAGCACAAGCAGAGGAAAGTGTGATCAATGCAACGGCAGCAACAACGACAACGCCGGCTGTGACAAAAGAGCTGAGCTGTGATTTCAATTATGTGTCCGAGCAGGAGAAGCGTGCCGCCCAGGAGGCGGCCAGCGAGGCCATGCTCGAGGTGGAGGAGAAAAGACGTCGCAAGCGATTCACCAAGAAACGCAATTGCGTCTCGGCTGGACCCGTACTCATCGCCCTCCGCAAGCAATCACAGCGGCCCAAAAGACATCGAAGACCAGCATTGAACTTTGAGCCACTGTCGCCCAGAGAACGAATAGTGGAGAATCCTCTGGTGCCTAGGGACAAACCCTTGACGATTAATCTGCCGCCCACAGTTCTTCACCAACAACCTGTGGGAGCAACTGGAGCAACGGCAATGACCTCTGCACCTGTGAAGGTGTCGGAACCGGAGGAAGTGGATCTGGTTGCACTAATGTGCGTGAGTTCGCTTAACGGGAAACTTTGTTTAGATTGGAAGTGATCCTAGATAGTTTGATCATATATGTATGCAAAACTAATCAGTTCTGAATTTAAACAGACCAGTTCAGATTAAAAGTTATCCAAGTTTAGCTGAGAAGTATTCCGAGTTAGTTTGAGATTAAGTAATCACTTGGAAATATCCAGAACTCATCAGTTCTATGTTTAAACTGTTGGTTTGCTTTGGTTTCAAATCAGATTTAGTTTAAGTTTTAGATTAACTTTAAGCTTATACAATTTTAACCTAAAATTTAACATCAACATTTCGAAATTAGCTCAACTAACAAGTATTTTCTACTTTCAGCTCGGAGCCACGCGGCACGCTGAGCACCACAGATGAAATCTATCCAGACTCTCCGGATAGCAGCCTCTACGGCTCCGATGAGGAGCAGGAGGATGCCTCACAGTATTGCCGTGGTGGCTATCATCCGGTGGTCATTGGCGATATATTCGACAATCGGTTTCGTGTTGTGCGCAAACTTGGCTGGGGTCACTTTTCCACCGTTTGGCTATGTCGAGATCTAAAGTGAGTAACAACATTGAATTCCAATGCAATTTGAGTCACAAAACCTATCACGTTTTGTTGTAGGGATGAGAAGTATGTGGCCCTGAAGGTGGTGAAGAGTGCACCGCATTATATAGAAACGGCAGCGGATGAGATTCGTCTGCTGGAGGCCATACGGGATGCAGATCCCCTCGATGTGAAGCGGGAAAGGATCGTTCGATTAATGAATCACTTTACGGTGCGTGGTGTGAATGGTGTGCACACCTGCCTGGTCTTCGAGGCACTGGGCTGCAGTCTGTACAAGCTGATCGTGAAGAACAACTATCAGGGACTGGCCATTGCCCAGGTGCGCAATATCATTAAGCAGGTGCTGGAGGGCTTGGACTATTTGCACAGCAAATGCAGCATTATTCACACGGACGTCAAGCCCGAGAACATTCTGCTGGTCATCGACAATGCGGCGGCAATGAATCAACAGATCGATGATGAGATCAACAGTCTGCGTGTGAAGGGCGCCGACTTTCCCGATTCATATAGTAAGAACTCAATCGTATTTTCTGCTCTTGCTGGTGGTTGGATCATCTGTCACTTTGTTCCTTCCCATCCTTAGTCAGCTCGATTGAGAAGCAAACGAAGACGCGGGCCAAGTGGCCGCTGATCGAACCGAATGGCTCGACGACGAACACCAGCAACAGTACAGCGAACAACTCGACATCATCGACGCCGTTGGCCGCTGTGGTCATGTCCTCGCTGGATAAGGACGACACAACCACCTCGTCGACGCTCAACTCGAATACCACCTCGTCGCTGGCATCCAAATACTCCAGTCTGCTGGGCGATAGCGAGTGCAATGGCGTTGGTCTGCTCGGCGTTGGCAGCGTTGATAGTCCAATTATCGGTGGTACTACGAATTTAAGCAATCGTTATCGTGCTGAGAAGAAAATCACTGCCAAGGTGAGTAACCCCAATGTGCAACACACCACCACACACAGCACACCACCTGCGATTCCAACACCATTTTCCAGCTCATCAACATCCGCGATGATGCGATGGATGCGTTCGAACAACAATTTGCACTCAAGTCAAGCCACAAAACTTTTGACCTACTATTATACAATGCATATTCTAACTATCCATATGTATGTACGTGATGTACGTATCACTATGTGTGTATGTATGTATGTATGTATATATGTATGCAACACAACAACAACAGCAACACGTCGGCAAATTATTCCTAATTTGATTTGATGCATTGATTTCCATTGTTGTTTTTTTTTTTCTTTTGACATATTTTTCATTTTGGTATTGGGCATATCCGCACAGTCTTCTATTGACCGCGATGAGGACACAGATACCGACACCCTCGGTGACAATAGCACCATTGCCAGCGACACACCTACCGAGCACGACGTTAGTCTCAGTGCAAATCCGGAAAAGGTAATGTTTTGCTTAGTTTCATCCCAAACCACCGCCCTCCCCCCGCAACTAGAGGTGCATAGTTCGCTCGTTCGTTCTAAATATATGTAAAATTGTGTGTCTGTGTGTGTATGTGTGTGTGTGAATGTGTGGTTGTGTGTTGGAGAGTGCTTAGCATCGTTCATTACAAAGTATCCTTTTTTGTGTGCTGCCGCTGTCTCGATTCTTGAGTGCTTTTTGAAGTTGTCGTTACTAATCAATGAGTCTTTAGAATAGGACTTTTGTAGAATGTGGAGTGAGTTTAGCCGATCATCATTGCTACAACTAATCAACTAATTATTTGCCATCAATACGTACATCATGTTGGAATGTTCAGTTGCCTAATGGCTTACCTATATTAGCTACATCTATATAAATGTTATATTGCAACTGTAGACACTTTCTATATTTAAGACATCTTTGCCGAATTACACAAAAACACAAACACAAAACCATATCAATTGCTTAAATGTTTAATGTATGTGTATTTACCTTATGCTACAACTGGCTTAAGCTTTATATGTTATACATATATGTATATATATATTAACCTTATCATCTGCTTTTCGCCTTTATGCTGCATAGTCCATATACATACATCTACCATATTTAACGTCAAAGATATGTTGTACGCTAATTAAATGTTTTTTTTAATGTTGTCAAGTTTACTAAAGGTATAACTTATCATATCTTAGATCCTTTAATTTAATTAGAGCACTTCACAGATGGGCTGCAAGCTGGACTAGTCCCAACTGTGAATGATCTAATGAATGTTTTTCTTGCATTGCACCGAACAAAAAAAAAACAACCAAAATCGTGTGTTCTTTTTTCTTCTTTTCTTTCCTTGTGTGAACCAAAAAAAAAACACTAAATATATATATATCAAATATATCACCATATGTTAAAGCAGCTGCCCAATGCCATAGTCAGCAACTCCAATACCAATACCAACACCAATACCAATACCACTACCAACTCCTGCTCCACCCACACCACTGTTAACTCGAATACTCAAAGCACGTGCACGTCAACGACACAACAGAACAACAGCAACAACATACCTACGGCCGATGGCAACAATGGCCCCATCCACAGCCAACAGAACACCTCAGCTAGATTTGATACCACATCCACATCATCAGTCCCTGTCTCCGCCTCCGCCTCCGCCTATGCCACTGCCACTGCCAATGCCAATGCACCACCTACAGCCCCCAGCAGCACTACCAGCACGTGCACGTACTCGTTCACGCATCTCGTGGCAACAACAACAACTGCAACTACAACTCCAACATCAACAACAACAACATTACCAACAATTGCAAGCACAGACCTGTTTCACAATAATAGCAACACTGGCAGTTGTGACAACAGAACCTCATCATCAACAATAACAACAACAACAGCTACAACAGCAGCCATCGCGTCTTCAATTAATGCAACAACAACAACAACCACAACATCAACAACAATCGCTAAACTTAATGTCAATGCCAATGCCATTCCTTCGCAGAACCAGAGCCAGAGTCAAAGTCAATCCTATACGCACACGATACAATCGCTCATCAACAACAGCAACGTGAGGGTAAAGATCGCCGATCTGGGAAACGCATGCTACGATGTGAGTACAAATCGAAATACAAATCTATATACATAAATATATATGTCTTACATGCTTAATAATTAATGGTTATTGATGTGCCTGATCGATTGGTAACCAAATCGCAGTCAAAACTAACAGCTCCAAATTGGTTTGAATTTGAACATTTGAGTACGATTTGATTTATAAATTATATATAATTTATTTATAAAAGTTCTTCATTGAAACATTATGATTTGGCTTTAGATTAAGAAATAGATTAAATATATAAATAAATACATTTTTTAAGAGCGCGAACTAAAATATCTTTGACTTCTCTATCTCAACTTAACTGGAACAGTATCATCACTTCACCGAGGATATACAGACGCGACAGTATCGCTCCATTGAAGTGCTGCTGGGTGCGCCATATAACTATACCGCCGATATCTGGAGCACAGCATGCCTGGCCTTCGAGTTGGCCACCGGTGACTATCTGTTCGATCCGCATGCGGGAGAATCATACAGCCGCGACGAGGATCATCTGGCGCACATTGTGGAGTTGCTCGGCTCGATACCGCAGTCGGTGATATTGCGTGGCAAGCACGGTCTCAAGTACTTCACAAGCTATGGTAAATGAGAAATGATGATATCCACTGCCGTTGAACATGGATGTGATGCTAAGAATTTTGAATTGCAGGCAGCCTACGCAACATTACCAAACTGAAGCCTTGGAGTTTGCTGAACGTGCTTGTGGAGAAGTACGATTGGGATCCCGTGGAAGCCAAGAAGTTCTCAGACTTTTTGCTGCCAATGCTCGAGTACAATCCGGTTATACGGGCATCGGCAGCAGAGTGCCTGCAGCATCCTTGGCTGGAGCAGGAGGAGTTCGTCTAGCACACTTAAGTGACAACACAGTGGAACAGGATCCAACAGGCAGAATCGGACACATCCGTACTTACTGGAACTCATAATTGTAAGCTTTTATATGCGAACAAAATTGTCATAGTGGAATTAATATTACGATCTATGTATATGTATATTATGCTAAATTAGCGTTTAAGCCAGTGCGCAAAAACCAAACACAACAAATTTCAATGCAAGTAAGGCAAATAAGGAGTTTTCGAAGCTTTTTAAAATTAACACGATTTTGTACTCGAGAGCTTTAAAAACGTTGAGCAAACAATGCGATTTTAATTATTTTTGACAAAGAAAAGCAAAAGCATTAAACAACAAAACACATTAAAAATAAAAAATTTAACTTATGTTTTTTATTTGAATTTCATGTATATTTTTTGTATTGCGATAACAAAAAAGACAATGACGACAATTTTTAAGTCAACAGATGCCTAAACTGACTGACTGATTGCAACAAAAAAATAAAAAATAAAATAATAATAATAAAATAAAATAAAATGCAAAGTAAAAGTAAAAACTCTAAAATAATCTTTTCGAACCGAAACTAAAGCTAAACCAAATTTAAGAATTAGTAAAATATTGAGAATCACGTTAATAATATAATATGTGTACTATAATTAATGACATATTTAAATGTAGATAACTAACGACATTGTTACGATAAAATACAGCCAGCTTTCTAGCAGCAAGTAGTGATTGTGGTATATTTAACCAAAAATATTGTAGGACTTCAGCCGAATACAATTGTGTGTTTAATTGGTTTCACATTGGTCGTAGAAAATTAAATATTATTTCTCTTTTTAATACATTATTTGTTTTCATTTTAATATTATCATCAATTACTTATCAATCCAGTAAATATATTGATCTTTTGTTGGTTTATTTGATCAATCGGCGGGCTTTAACAGATAACAGAGATAATCCACAAAACTAAGTAAATGCACCATGTTAAGAAATATCCGCTAAATCCCAAACATGGTATTAAATCCAAATGATAACTGAAATAAAATATAAACAAGTAAATCTTGTAGTGGAATTGAGAATTCTTTAATGAAATTTATACAAAAATGAAAATGAATGAAAAATCATTCATTAAGAATACATGCATTATATTTGCTAGGGAAATCCAAATCGCTAGGAGGAGAAGAACTAAACATATTTTATTACTTACCTACAAAAAGTATTTGTACACAAACCTAAGAAGTAACATTAAACGTGACCAAATAATTTAATATTGTGGAATATTTTTCCATCAACACGTAAAGAACAAAAATTAAATACACATTTAATATACACACGAGTAATAAAATAAAATAAAATCAAATAAATTAAATGCAATTACGATACGTACGTATTATTTACATAAACTGAGGACTCAGTAAGGGTTAATAAAAATGAAAAACCAAACACTTTTCGGATGATTTGATTTGCATATGCACTTTATTTATACAAATAATGTATCAAAATGCTGAATACGAATGTCCTAAATGCGTAGAAACGTTTTTTTAATTGGTTAATTATCTCATATATCATACGGTATTATTTATGTTTAACAATAGAATAATAGAATATTTTGTAATTCGTTCGCATAATGCACAATAATCGATTAGCAGTAACTAATTAGGTAAATACTCGGATAAGAATACGTGACGCTTATTGCTGTCTGTTTGGTAGGGATTATAGACCCAGTCCCATTATCTGCTCCTGTTTGTAGACACCGTGATAGGCATTGCGGATGAGCACGTATGGAAAGCACGATTCCAGCAGATCCATGGTAAGGAATGGCGACTGTTTAACAATCTCATCCAGCAGCAAATAAATAGACTCGCGATTCCGGGTCGCTTCCTTATCTGATTCCTGACCCAGACGCAGCAGCGATGAGCTGGCCAATGCCAAAAACTCCTTCATGCGATCTTCCATATCGTTTTGTCCACAAATTGTGAACAGGGCGCCAAAAATGTTGTTGATGGCAGCCGCCATACAGTGTGTGTTATTCGAGTGTCCGTCGATGGTGGCTCTGTAGAACGAATGCTCATTGCGTGCCAGCTTTGGTATGGAGACAGCCACAAAGACCATCAGTAGACATGCGGTCAGATGTTCGCCCTCATCATATTCGGGTTTTTTTGATTTCAATGTGGTGGCCAATGTGGGGTCCACCTTGCAGAGCAGACCCGCCGCCGAGGCCATTTCGGAGGCGACACGTATCTGATCTCCACCTGGCAAATGCTCCTGAAAGTCCTTCACCGAGCTGAGCAGGAATGGAATGCGTTTGTCCAGCACATCCACCAGCGCCTCGTGCACCAGATTACGGAAGCAGATAATCACACCAATTATGGTCATGCGTTGCAATACCCGATCAACGTCCTGCAATCGCTTGAACTGCTCCTTCATCACCTCCGGCTTGTCGAAACTGGTGCGCAGAGTGATTAACACCTCCTTGTTGGTGCCCACCAGCGACTTCAGCTCCTGCACCTGGTTGGCAATATGCCACATCAGCGTCTCATTCAGCGTCTTGATGCCATACGGGCCCACCAGCTCGGCCAGAGCGCGCAGCTCGATCAGATCGGAAAACTCTTGCGGATTGAAAGGAACCCAACCCTCCGGCGAAATGGGCACAAATGCCTTTTGGTTAATGGAGAACACAATGTTGCCAGCGGAGACACGTCGCAGCAGCACCTCGCTATACCAGGTGTTATACAGTGCCGCAATCGTCTTCTCCCCGTGCGAGTCCAGTGACTGAGTCTGTTGCAGCAGGCAGTTGTTGAACACGCGTGTGATGTCGATATGCACATAGTTCTCCACCGTTTGCAGCACGTTCATGTAAGCTCGTACGCTGGCTAACAGCTCCGAGGGTTTGGCTATTTCCATGGTCTCCTGGTTGAACATCACCATGCCGACCAAGTCGCGTGAGAATCGGTGCTCCAGATTCTGGCAGAGATATTCGCGTGGCGCAAAGGCAAATTCCCAGACGTTGACTGTGGGACAGTAATTGATGGCATAGCACAGCTCGGTGAGCGCCATGTGCAACTTGTCCATGGTGGTCAGATCCTCACGTGTCTTGCGAAACGATTCGTCGCCCGGTTTGCGAATGTCGTCAAAGTGTTTCGATTTTGATTTGTCCTTCTTCTTGCGCGCCGACTGAACGGATAGAATCTTGGCGCAGTGTTTGGGCAATAGGGCATCGGCCATGGTGCATTGCTCGTCGCATATGGTGGTAATGATATTCTTTGCCTCCTTGGCCATCTCCTCTAGGAAAATATTGACCACACTCAGTGAGCGTTCACGTATGTGGTGCCGCTCTTCCGGACACATTTCGTGTGTGCAATTCTGGAAGTGGCTGCAGATCAACGGAAATGCAATTATGTAACGATTCTGTGCCGGAAATTCCAAGCACATGTGAAACTGATCATCAAACATTTTGTTGTAGAAACAAAAGATACTCAGATCCGAAGTCTCTACAAGTATCTCGTCCAGGTTGTCGACAACGCGCGTATGAAACACCATCGAATCGAGCAGGCGTGCCAGCTCCATATGCTCCGTGATGCGTAGTGCCGCCTTCCCAACACTCATGTACGTTTGCAGCCGGAACCAGTCCAGCCGGAAGGGTCGGAAGTAGAAGAGCTCGTTGTCCTCCACCTGCTTGACAGTGAGTCCAGCAGCCGTATTGTACAGCGAACTAAATATAATACTCTCATCCTCCGGGCACATTTGCAGGCTCTGCATGCGTATGTTCAGATCTGTTGCATCGAAGCCGGACAGATATTGGACATAGTAGCGCTGCATCACCTGGCTATATTTGCGGACCAGCGCACGTAGTTCCTCCATGTGGAACAGCAGCTCCGGCAGTTGACGATCAACCAGATCTTCATTGCTCTTGCCTGGGCGAAAAAATGCATTTATATTTTCGAATAAAAATGATTACAAAAAGTGCTCACCTTTGTTTTTCAGTAGCGGCGGATTATCATTGTGCCGCAGCAGCCAAAGAATCTCGTCGCGCGCCAAGCACAGCCCAATGAATATAAAGATGGCTTTGGGACCCAGTAGACCCGGTTGATCGGTCATAATCAGTGCCAATTCTTTGAGGGCAGTTCGCAAAAACTTGCGCCGCTCGCGATGCATGAGGGCTGCCTTCTGGACGGCCGTGTTGTAGGCCTCCTTTACCTCGCCGATGCGCTTGCTGTAGCCCTTGATTCCATCGAACGTGGACTGAATGTACTGGTGTATCTGGAGGACTTCGTCCCTGAACAGGGCCACCACCCAGCTGCTCTCCAGTGCCGACAGCCAGATTTTGTTCACCTCCGGATATTGGCCGAGCATTTGATGATTAAGCAGCAGTCCGAATATGATCCAGCGATCCATGGCCTCCAGTGAAATGTACTCACAGGACATGGTGTCCGTTCGCACGGCCTTAAGGAGAATAGCTGGATTGCCCACCAGGCTGAGCTTTTGCATCTCGCGCCATTTATCTGCGGGCAGGTTGCGCAGAGCATATATCGATGTTAGCGAGCGCAAGGCATTCGTCAGCAGTCGCTGGTGGGGAATGAACTCCTCGGCGAGCTTCTTCAGCGGCACCTCGTAGTCGAGAATCATTTGGCCCAAGCGTGGAAAGCCCGTATCCGCCTGATTGTTCTGCAACTCGAAGGCGGCATTGTAGAGACCCAGCACCGCCTTGCGATCCTCGACGCGTGAGAGGACAATCATCAGGGACACATAGGTGACCACCAAATCCAAATAGTTTTTGGTCAGTTCAAAGTTGAGTGTGATGTCCAAATGGATCTGGCAGGCATCCATGGTGGTGAGCAGCTCGCACACATTGTCCTTGAAGTCCAGGAGATCGACGAATGTGTGATAATAGAGCGACAGGGATTTGATGATCTCCGCCTTGATATTAACAATCGCATTCAAACCCTTCACGTCGATGTTGGGAAAACGTTTCACAATGAATTTGATGGAGGACTCCAGCGATTTCTCCGACAGAAAACCTGGCTTCGACTTGGTATCGCCGCATGCCTTCTTGATGTTGTAAATTCGCGTGAGTATCCCCAGACCACGATCATTTAAAATGATTAATTTCTCAGCGATTTTCTGCTGATTGGGGAAAATTGGGCGTGCCATTTTTTCCTTTGGGTTGGGATTTTATCTGAGACGAGAAATATGTTATGAGCACTGCTGGTGGCAAGAATTAAATTGTGTCAGATACGCCAACTAACGCCAGCGTACGTTTTTTAAAGCGATCGAATTCTTATACTCTAATATTGTTATTTATTGTCTTTTATTGTGCTGATAAAACACGGCTTTGCTAAATGTACACATTTTAGACTGTGTGACCAATTCTTGTAAGCATTAAAATACCATTCGTTAATCAATGGGTATACACTGTTTTTATTACACCAGCGTTCTAATAATCGATGATTTAAGATATTCCAACAGCTGTTCTGCTATTAAAAATTCAACTTAATTGCCGTTTTAGACGTTTACCAGCCGCAAGCTAAGAACAATTTTAAAATTAAACCATTGCGTAGACCTTATCGCACCGAGTTGCCCACTATATTATTATCATTATAACAAATCAACTAAGCCCGCGCTAATAACATTCCGAATCTGTTAAGGTTTTAGGGTGCCCAGAGGCGTCACTTTTAGTGTTGCACATGTTGCCATCGCATCACTTTTCGTACTTTCGGCATTTCATTCAAAGACTAAGAAAGAATTTAGATTAAATAAAGTCTGCAAAACGTCGAAAGCCTGACAGAAATGAGCAATCCGGCGAAATTGAAACGTAGCGACGTCTGTCGCGTACCTGAGAACATTAACTTCCCGGCCGAGGAGGAAAATGTGCTCAGGCAATGGCGTGACGCGAAAATCTTTGAAAAATGCAGCCAACTGTCAAAGGGAAAACCGAAGTAAGTTTATTGCCCGATTGCATCAGACAGTCTCTGAATGAAGTCTTCGTTTGTAGATATACGTTTTATGATGGGCCACCGTTTGCGACCGGGTTGCCGCACTATGGCCACATCCTGGCTGGCACAATTAAGGATATTGTGACGCGTTACGCGTACCAACAAGGATACCATGTGGATCGTCGCTTTGGCTGGGATTGCCACGGGTTGCCGGTGGAGTTTGAGATCGATAAGATGCTCAACATCAAGGGACCAGAGGATGTCGCCAAGATGGGCATCACTGCGTATAATGCCGAGTGCCGAAAGATTGTCATGCGCTATGCGGACGAATGGGAGACAATTGTGACGCGCTGCGGTCGCTGGATTGACTTCAAGAACGACTACAAGACTTTGTACCCCTGGTACATGGAGTCCATCTGGTGGATATTCAAGCAGCTCTTCGACAAGGGACTCGTCTATCAGGGCGTTAAGGTTATGCCCTATTCCACGGCGTGCACAACTTCGTTGTCCAACTTCGAGGCGAATCAGAACTACAAAGAGGTCGTGGATCCCTGCGTCGTCGTCGCACTCGAAGCAGTTACGCTGCCGAATACCTACTTTCTCGTGTGGACCACCACACCGTGGACACTGCCCTCCAATTTCGCCTGTTGTGTGAATCCAAAGATGATCTATGTCAAGGTGGGCATATCTAATATTATTATTTAATCATATAATTCTTGACTTTGCTGATATTTTCCTAGGTGCGCGATGTGAAGAGCGATCGCCTCTTTGTACTGGCCGAGTCGCGTTTGTCCTACGTTTTTAAGACAGAGGCGGAATATGAGCTGAAGGAGAAGTTTGTTGGCCAATCACTCAAGGATCTGCACTATAAGCCACCATTCCCATATTTTGCCAAGCGTGGTGCTGAGGTTAAGGCACACCGAGTCCTCGTGGACGAGTATGTGACGGAAGACTCTGGCACTGGGATTGTTCATAACGCACCCTATTTTGGTGAGGACGATTATCGCGTTTGCCTGGCTGCGGGCCTCATTACCAAGTCGAGCGATGTCATATGCCCCGTGGACGATTCCGGACGCTTCACTTCCGAGGTGACTGACTTTGCCGGCCAGTATGTCAAGGATGCGGACAAGCACATCATGGCCAACCTGAAGGCGAGCGGAAACTTAGTGTCCAGTGGTCAGGTGAAGCATAGCTATCCATTCTGCTGGCGCTCAGACACTCCGCTAATCTACAAGGCTGTGCCGTCGTGGTTTGTGCGCGTCGAGCACATGTCCAAGAACCTATTGGCCTGCAGTTCGCAGACTTATTGGGTGCCGGACTTTGTGAAGGAGAAGCGCTTCGGCAATTGGCTGAAGGAGGCCAGAGATTGGGCAGTAAGTTAAACGCTTGTGCTCTTCTACATCCTTCTATATCCTATTCCATTGCAGATTTCACGCAATCGCTACTGGGGCACACCGATACCCATTTGGCGATCTCCTAATGGTGATGAAACCATTGTCATTGGTAGCATAAAACAGCTGGCGGAACTCTCCGGTGTGCTGGTGGATGATCTGCATCGCGAGACAATTGACGACATTGAGATACCGTCAGCGGTGCCCGGAAATCCACCACTGCGACGTATCGCGCCTGTTTTTGACTGCTGGTTCGAATCCGGCTCAATGCCATTTGCCCAGCAGCATTTTCCCTTCGAGAACGAAAGGGATTTCATGAACAACTTCCCGGCGGATTTCATTGCCGAGGGCATTGATCAGACACGCGGTTGGTTCTACACGCTCCTGGTCATATCAACGGCATTGTTCAATAAGGCGCCGTTCAGGAATCTAATTGCCAGTGGATTGGTGCTGGCCGCCGATGGTCAGAAGATGTCGAAGCGCAAGAAGAACTATCCGGATCCCATGGATGTGGTGCACAAGTATGGAGCGGATGCCCTGCGTCTCTATCTGATCAACTCACCGGTAGTGCGTGCGGAAAGCCTTCGCTTCAAGGAGGAAGGCGTGCGTGATATAATCAAGGACGTATTCCTCCCATGGTACAATGCCTACCGTTTCCTGCTGCAGAACATTGTGCGCTACGAGAAAGAGGATCTCCAAGGCAAAGCTCAGTATTCGTATGATCATGTGCGGCATCTGCAGAACATGGAGCATGCCTCGGTTATTGATGTATGGATCCTGTCGTTCAAGGAGTCCCTGCTGGAGTTCTTTGCGACGGAGATGAAAATGTATCGCCTATATACGGTGGTGCCCAGGCTAACAAAATTCATTGATCAACTGACCAACTGGTGAGACAAACTCATGCCCTATTTCCCATCATAGTTAATCATTAATAATTCAACTGTCACTTTAAGGTACGTGAGATTGAACCGTCGCCGTATCAAGGGCGAATTGGGCGCCGAGCAGTGCATAAAATCGCTAGATACTCTCTATGATGTGCTGTACACCATGGTTAAGATGATGGCCCCCTTCACGCCATACCTAACCGAGTACATTTTCCAGCGACTGGTGCTGTTCCAGCCACCAGGTGGCCTGGAGCATACCGATTCCGTACACTACCAAATGATGCCTGTCAGCCAGCGCAAGTTTATTCGCAGCGACATCGAGCGATCGGTGGCACTGATGCAGTCGGTGGTGGAGTTGGGTCGCGTAATGCGAGATCGCCGCACACTGCCCGTCAAATACCCGATTTCTGAGATTATTGTCATCCACAAGGACACTCAAACGCTGGACGAGATTAAGAGTCTGCAAGATTTCATACTCAGCGAGTTGAATGTACGAAAACTTACCCTAAGCTCGGACAAGGAAAAGTACGGCGTAACGTTGCGTGCAGAACCAGATCACAAAGTGAGCACGTGAAGCATTCACATTATATTTTTATACTATCATATTCTTATTCTTACTTGGGCCTGTTTTAGTCGCTGGGTCAGCGCCTGAAGGGCAACTTTAAGGCTGTTATGGCAGCCATCAAAGCCCTGAAGGATGACGAGATTCAACAGCAGGTCGCCCAAGGCTACTTTAGCATATTGGATCAACGCATTGAGCTGGAGGAAGTGCGTGTCATCTATTGTACCTCTGAGAAGGTGGGCGGCAACTTTGAGGCACACAGCGATAACGAAGTGCTGGTCCTAATGGACATGACGCCCAACGAGGAATTGCTCGAAGAAGGTTTGGCGCGCGAGGCTATTAATCGAGTGCAGAAGCTCAAGAAGAAGGCTCAGCTGATACCAACGGATCCAGTTATCATCTACTATGATTTGAGCGGCAATGCTGGCAAAAAGGATGCTCAGGCAGCGCAGGCACAGCTACAAAAGGTGTTGGTCAACTATGCGCCAATGATAAAGGGGGCCGTCAAATCGGAATTCGTTCCATTTGACGAAAAACAGGCAGCCTCCAAGCGCCAGATCATCAGTGAGCTTGTGGACCTCAAAGGTGTTCAGCTCAATTTGACAATTTGCTCTGCCGAGGAGCTGCAACTGCCCAGCCTTGCGTGGCTGAATGTAACCTTAAGTGGCGAGCTGCAACCGCGCTTTGCCAAAGGCAACAAAGCATCTATTCTACTTCAGCATAGTGCCAGCAAAGAGTACATTACTTTGGACGCACTGCGTCGCGAGCTGGAAGTGCTATTTGGACTGTATGGTATCAGTTATAACATTTATGTGGTGGATCAGCGGAAGCAAGTCAGCGAGCTCCAGGCCATCGATAAAAGTCTTAGCGGAAAGCTACTAATTCTGACTCGTGGCACGGATGCACTAAATCAGGCCCCAAACTCTGAGGTGACTTCGATCCCATATTCAAATTTTGTGAACCAGCCGTCTGGCGGCACCGTCTTTACTGAGAACCCAAAGGGTCATAGCCTATTATAAATGGGGATTAGTCAAGGATTAGCATGTTGCTTTGTATTTATTGTAAACCGATAACCGAAATATGAAATTAAATAAAAATGTTTTCAATAAGCTTCATGTCTTTGTTATTATCAGCTATAATCTGGCCAAAGGACACCCGAATAATCCTGAAAGAAGAGTTGTTCAGGGCATAAATACAGAGAGCTCATTCTGAAATTACATTGTGTAAATATAAAATACCAGTTATTGTGTTTTTTTTAATTTTTTATTTTTATTGAAATCGCTTTTTTTTCGTTATATTATTAGATATTATATATGGTTGAATCATACATATATATCGGCTTGCCATAAATGTGTGTATTTTGTGTTTGATCTCTGCTTTACATACGAGTATCTTTTGCTGTTCAATTTTTATGAGTTTAAGTTTAGCTTCACTTCGCCTAAGTTGTGCAGCGTTCTGCTTAATACAATGCACAAGTGTTGTTCATAATTTATTTATTATCAAAGGGTTATCATTTTGCTCTATCAACTTTGCTCTGAGTTTGCTATGAGTTTGTCAGTACAAATACGGAATAATCGTAATATATGAGTTTAACCAATTATAATGTTACCTCTTTTGTTTGTTTATTTTGTATTTGAAAAAATTTACATCTCGTTTTGAAGAACAAAAGATACTGAGTCAAGTTAAGCACAATTAAGTAGACGTAGTAGATACATATTGATTTCTGTCTGTCAGTCACAAATTTTTTGTTTTCTGTTGTGTTCAAGCTGATTTCAATAATTTCATTTTAGGTTTTTGGTTAATATAATGCTGCTTAATTTTACTACATATACATTTATATACGTTTGCTGCATTTTTATTATACAATTCGTTTTGTGTAAAATAGTGTTTTGTATCATTTTGGAAAACATGAAAATTTGGTTTTCTTTATGCTTCTCTTTACACAACATTTCGCATGCCACAATCGATGCACGCAATTACATATATATATATGAGTTTCGTTTTCTTTTGTTTTGTTTGTTATGTTTAATTTATTTGTTTGCTTACAATTAATTTTTCAATGTTCATTATTATATGTGTGTGTTTTGCATTATGTATAATTTTATTTAATAAAATTACTAACACTTTAGCTAATTCCTACGTTTTATTTTTAACTCCTTTCCCCTTTCACTTTCACAATTAGTTAAGTGCTATATTCGATCTTCTTATGAGTTTCATCATTAGCCTAATCCTTAGTGACGATGTGTAGTTGAGTGTTTCTATATTACAATGTGTAGTTTTTATATGGGGTTTGCGTATTATTTTATGTTCAAGACTTAAGTATGCGTTCTTAGTTTAAATGCTAGTTTATTTATATCTCAATAGTCAATAGTTTAGTTTCAGTTATAAATAGTTTAATAATGTGAATAATTATAAACAAAAAACACTTTAGCAAAGTGACAAGTGAAAAGACAGGATATAAGTTTTAATTTAATATATATTTTGAAAATTACAAAAATAAAAAGCTAATTTAAAAAACGATAAGAATATCGAGATGCAATCTTAATCTAGCATTGGATTGAAGGCATTATAAACTGCATTGCTTTTACAAATTAACATGGCAAAAATGGTTAAACTAAATATTGCAATTTAAAAAACTAAAATCTTAACAGACTACAAAAAAAATAAAACAAATGAAACAGAAAACGAATGAGTAAAGTACTTTGCTGTATTAAACGTTCGGTTCGATTTTCTTTACTTCGATTCTTAATTTTTGCAACATTTCAAGTTGTGAAATGAAATGTTAAGAAATATATCACAATTTGTAAAAAGTATTAATGCATTTTGCCTTCGAAATGAATTCAACGGTTGAATGATCAAAATAAAAAGTCAGTGATGAAATAGATAGAGAGTATTCGAGTATGTTGGAGTACGAGTATGTTTTGTATAGTATTTCGTTTGGTAAGGGTTAGCTGACGCAAAATTTCATTTTTGATTTTTGGCTGTCGAACTTAATTAGATTCTTTTGAGTAAATTCGAGCATTCGCTTAAAAAATACGAGTCTATTTACGCATGTCTAAACTAAAAAAGGGCTTCAAACAAATCAAAATGGCGCGCTGAGTGTTAAAGCATAGTTAAGTATTGTAGTTGTTTATATGTATGTAGTATGTATGTACAATATACAAAGCATTTACGAAAATGAAGCAGCATTTTAAGTTCGTTTTTACCATACGAAGAGTACGGGCTAGGCTAGGGGATACTACATTTGTATCTGTATCTGTATATCATTTGTTATTTTTTTTTTCTTCTCTTCTTGCGCTTTTCTTTTTTTATTTATTTATTTTTTGTTTTGATTTTGCTGGGGACTCTTTCAACTTTTTACATTTATTTATGATTTATATTAATATTTTACTTATTCGAGTATGCATAATTTCTTTTGTTTTTTTTTTGTTTTGTTGTTGTTTGTAATACTTGTTTGACATCGAATGCAACTGGCTAATTAGACTTCTGTAGACTAAACGAAAGTGGGCGGTTTACTTGGCATTTCGGCTCCAAGCAAACGTTGCCTGTCATCAAGGAATTGTACAGCTTTTGTTTGTGTAGTTATCTTTGTTTTATGTTTTTTTTTTGTCATTATTATGTATACTAATCTATATGCCCGAAGTAAAGTTTTCGTTTATATATTATTGACGCCTCTCTGTCGTATATTCTGCACGGATAGCCTGGTTGTCTTGTGAACCAAGTGCTTGTTTTGCATATGATATTCAAATTTTAAAAAATTACATTTAATGTTACACGTGGACTAAACATATCCCTATTGTTACCTTAAACTCAACATCAACATACATACATATATATTTTTGTTTGTTCTGGTGTACATATACATATATTTCGAAATTTACGTGGTTTTCTTGGTTTTGTTCGTCTCGATATTTTTGTGGGTTTGCTTTGTGACTAATATTCAACTTTAAACGCGATTAAAGTTTATATTAATGAGTTAAATTGAAGTGTATTCTGTGTGTTGTTGTGTCGTGATGTTTTTTCTTTTTTTTGGGTGTGCTTGGTGCTTATCGCCTATCGCTGCTGTATTTCACCTAAGTAATTACAAAATCTGCTCCTCGGCTGCCTCGCTGCTTGTTCTGCGAACAGCCTTGCCCACAGCTATCAAGTAGTCCTCCGGCCCGTCATACTCTTCCGTTGCTTCATCTGCAGCTTCACTCTCCAGCTCCTCCTCCTCCACTCACGCGTTCAGCTCTCCATATTTCTGCTGTCGCCGATTGGAGCCGATCCGATGGCTGTTGCCAGTCTTGCGCCGCTTACGCTTGGCATCGCGCTGGAAGGCCACATTTCCGGGATCGTCTGCCAGCTGTGGATACTTGTGTATGCTATGGATGTCAATGCCAATCCAGCCATCCACATCACCGTGCTGAATGAGCTCCTCTTTCTCCTCCTCTGTCCAGTCGCCACGGCCCTGGAATCCGGCTGCAACCAGCTGCTTCTCCAGCTCCCAGGCACGCTCAACTGCCCTCTTGTGGGCATGCTTGAGTATGCGATGTCGCTCTTGCTCGGGATCCACACCGTACTTGATGATTACCACTGCCTCGGGGCCATGTAGGCGTAGCTCCTTAGCAGCACTGCCACCGTGATCGCTGATCTCGTGTGTTGATATGTTGAACATGCCACCAAGGCGACGCAGCTCCTCGTTATCGTCGCGCAGCTTGAGAACGTTATCCTTGACAAAGTAGAACACATCCTGATCATGTATGCTGAAGTGCAGATCCAGGAAGTAAGAGTTGTTGAACACAGAGCTAACCACATCCTGTACGACACTATTGGAGCCATCCACCACACTGACCAGGGCACGTCCACCAATCCTCGAGAGTAGAACACCCTCTCCAAACACGGCGCGACGATAGCTGACACGTGGCAATAGATTGCGCATCTTGGGCTCCATTTTGAGCAGTGGCTTGGGTGCAAAATCAAAGTCGCTAAACTTCTCGTTGGTCTTCTCGACGATGCACTCCAGGCCCGAGATGACACCAAAGTCGGGTGCCAGTGTGTTCGACTTGATGGTGGCCTGTGGCGTGTACTGGGTTTGTTTGGTGTACCTGTTGCTCTGCATGTTGTTCAGTTCGTAGCCGAAGAGCTGCAACCAGGCATCCAAGTCGATCATATAATTCTGTGGCTTGTTACGATTAATGGGATCATTATTGTGATATCTGTAGATGAAGACATCCGTGGGATTTGACATTTCGGTGGCCAGAGTTTCCCAAAGTGGTGTCATCCATTGACCCACAGTCGAATCGTATTGTCTCTGTTCTGTGTAGATTAGTTTGGTGTGCGGATCGATCAGTCCACCATGGAAATCGATGGGTACAAAGAAGTCCGGCTTGGTATCCTTAATGGTGCGCCCGAATGGATTGCGCTTCACCTCTTTAACAATGGCCCCGTTCATGTCGAAGAAGGCCAATGGAGAACCATTCTGATCAGTTGCCACATAGTATCGTAGTTCGGCCTGTTCCAAGGCGATCAGCATGTCCCGATCGTCGTAGTAGAACTTCATCGTCTTGCCCAGCTTGGGGAAGTGAACGTGTGTGACCAGTTTCGGTGTCTTGGGGTTTGCATAGTAGTATTGTGTGACGTTGCCCTTGCTGTCGTGCCAGGCAACGAGGCGGCTCCGATCATCGTAGTAGTACCAACTCTGGAACCGATCTCGCTCGAAGGCATGGATCAATTGTCCTCGATTGTTGTACCTGTATTTCTGCTCGCCTCGTCGAACAACAAAGCCACGTGCATCATAATTATTGAACTCCACATCGCCCACTTTAATGACTCTGTCGCCAATGTCGTAGCCCAGGTTTATCTTCTCGCCCTGATCGACAATGCCAACGGTGTTGCCGTTTTCATCGTACAGATACTTCCAGTTGTTGGTGCCCAGGACTTCAATGACATGTCCATCCGCATTGTAGTTGATTTTGTCAAAGGCCGTCGATCTGCCAAAGGTTGTCTTCTGGGACTTGATGCGATTACGCAGATCGTAGTCGAGCTCTAAGCGGAATACATCGAAGCTCTTAATGTTCATTAGCACGCTCTTCACACGTCCATGCTGATCATAGTCCACAATGGTGAAGAACTGTTTGGCCGAGTCCTGAATCACGGTGCGATTGAAAGCGTTGCGTGTGATCTTCAAATCCTGTACGACTTCAAGTTGGCCCAGATTCTGGCTGTACTTGTAGCGTGTGGTGGGCAACTCCTTGTCATCGATGGCCATCTCAATGCCGCTCAAGCGAGCGTTGCCATCGTACGCATACTTGTAGTGGGCCGATGCCAGTGAGTTCTTTGAGCCGAACCTTAACTTCTCGTCCTTAAGGATACCGGCGTGATATTTGAACTCCCTGCGCAGCTCAAAGCCTGGCTCTTGCACCTCAACGGATTTCACTAGGCTGGTCGTTTCCTGATAAGTATAATGGGTACTTGAAAGTCCGGCCAATATGGTTTCTAGTCGTCCTGCAGCATCATGCACGAATGCCACTTTGCCAGACTGATGTGGATGTATTTTGGCAAGAATCTGACCCTCATCGTTGTAAAGAATTTCGAATGGATGACGATTAATAGGCGAGTAGTACTGATACTTGAAGAAGCCAAGTGACGTCTGCAGCGAGAACGAGTGGATGTGACCCCGTGGTGTTGTCAAACTCTGCAGAGCACCAGCATCATCATATTGCAATAGATAGTCTGATCGTCGTGGTGTGGTCACTTTCAGTGGCAGCGAGCCAAACATGTCCTTGAATGTATAAACCATCGACGAACCATCGCCATACTTGATCTCATTCAAGCGTCCATTGCGATCAAAGGTGTAGGCTTCCTGCAGCACGCCCCATTTCCAGCTGACCAGTCGCCCAAAGCGATCGTATTCCAAATCAACATCCGCATAATCACCCGACTGCGGACGGAAGCTAACCGGACGCGAAGTGCGATCGTAGGTCACATTAAGAAGCTCCTGCTTGTCATCAACCATTACAACAACCGATTGCGTTTCACGATCATATTCCAGGGTCAGCACATTGTCGCCGTTGACACGCAGCTTGCGGCCAACTTCAGTGACTGGCCGTGGGGCTCCCTTGTTTTGTTTGCCCTGGTTCAGTGGCTGCTGGCGTCGCACAAAGTAGCGCCATTCGAAGCGATTTGCCAGATCTCCGGCAATCTCTGTGCGTTGCCTAGCTGGCACTGGATAGCTCTCGCCCAGCAGTGGACTCTGCTCGGCCAGAATTGTGTAGGGTACAACTTCCATTTGTAAATTGTGTCCCCAGGGTGTGATGCTCGTCGTTGAGCCATCCATGTCGACGGTTGTGCGTGATTCTGCGGCTCCATTCTTAACGATAACTGTGGAGCCCTGTATGAGCATGGTTATCTCCTTTTGTGCATTCTCCGATACCTTCACTTGGGCGCCCTTTACACTTAAATCAAAGTTGAGCTCAATGACTCTGCCAGTTGGTGTGACAGCTGAAGTTAGTCGGCCAAACTCATCATAATTGTACACATAGGAACGTCCAGTGGAGTCCAGTTTGGTCTTCAGCAGTCCTGTCGGTCCGTGGTACTCGTAGGTGACATTGTAGTTGTCGGGTGTGCTCAGCTCGTGCAGCATCTTCATGCGAGTCATGCGCAGACGGCACTTCTGACCCTTGGTATTCTCAATGGAATTCACTTGAGAAGTGTAGTCGCGCAGCAGGAAGACCTTGTTGCCAGCCGCATCAGTGACGGTGCTGAGTTTTCCATTCGATGTGTTGACGTTGTACGTGAAGACGTAGGTCGTTTCTCCTGTGAGAATGTTGCGCGTGGAGACATGCTGTCCAAATCTATTGAAGATATATATCTCCTGCATATCCGGTGCGTATATTTCGTACTCGCGAGAAGGACTCGCCTCTGGTATGCTAGACATGACGGAGCGTATGCGATAGTTGGCCTGATCGGCAATGTGCACGTGTCCATCTGGAGTGACTGACAGGGCGGCAATGGTGTTGAATTTTGCACTGGTGGCTAAATAATGATCGGCCTCAAAGCAATCGCAGCCACGTTCCAGACAATTGCACTTGGACTCGGCGCCAGCAAACGACGAAATGCGTCCATCTGTGCCAATAACGCGAACCCGATTGATGCGCTGAGAGTCGCTCTCCGCGACGAAGAGTTCGCCGAGCGGGCCGAAGGCAATCGATTGTGGCATAACGAGAGTGGCGTGAGTGGCCAGATCCGTATCGTAGGCTGTGGACGCACTAGCGCAATGCAGTGGACGACCAGATATGACGCGGACTCGTCCATCGGGTGTCATCCGCAGGATCATGTGATCGTCAATGATGTGCAGGGTGTTGTCCATGGGCGAGACAGCGAGCTCTGTGGGCCAGCGTAAATGCATTTCCTCCAGCTTGAGTGTGCCCTCACAAGGGATGGGCTTCCAGTGTGACTTGTGCATATGGTTTCCAATAAGGGTGCTAACGATGCCATCACGATCTACCATGCGGATATTGGTGCCATCAGCAAAATACAGGATATTGTCGCTGGATATGGCAATGCCTTTGGGATAGGCCAGTTTGGCATCCTTGGCAAGGGCCCCGTCACCACAGTGGGCCTCGTCGCCGGGCAAGCAACGCTCACCGGAACCCACAACCGCTTCCCAGTTCTGTTCCGGCTGCGAGTAGTCATTGATGTCGCGCACACGTATAATCTGATGCGATTCGGGATCGGATACGTACAGTGTGCCGTCGAGCGGACTAAGAGCCATGTGGTAGCGATAGGAGACACGCGTGGCATTCAGCTTGACAACGGTGCGAATACTGCCATCAGTCATTATGCGGCGAATATAGTTGAAATCGCCAACGAAAAGACTGCCATCGGGAGCGGCGGCCAAAGCAACTGGTGCGAGCAGACGCTGCTTCATGGCCAGACCGTCGCAGTCTTGGCATTCCAGCGGACGCTGATGGCCATCACCCATCGTGGTCAGAATAATGCGGGGCTTGTTGCGCAAATAGATGTTGGAACCGTCGCCCTTCTGCAGAATGCCCTCGTGGAAGTTGTAGCGATGATGGATGTCCAAATTCCAGCCACCAACCTCAGATATTGACATGTCGTGTCCACTCAGCTTGGTTGTCTGTATATCCCAGACGGTGTCCTTGCAGTCCGTATACTGATATCCCACCTTGACTACGGCTGTCGTGATGCCATAGACACGCTGTCTGTATATGTTTAAGCGATTCCAAGCATAGGTGAACTTGATGCCCGGATCAGCCTCAAAGACGCGATCAAACAGAATACCCTCGATGGTAATGCGCAGATGAATCAGATGCAACGATGCGGGTATCGTATCCGGCGTCAATTGTAGTTTGATCGTCGACAAGTAGCCAGCAGCGCGTGAGGAGTGGTATACCAGATTCAGACCTGTGCCGGGTATCTGTAGGGATTCCTGAATCACTTGCGACTCGGCCAGTATGGCGCTGCGGTCGGGACAGGCGCCCTGGAAACCATGCTTCCACGAAGCCAACACAACCGGCTTCATTTGATCGTAATCGTGCGAGAAACAAGTGTGCGTTGTTGTCGTTGCCAGACCCTTTTCCTCAGACATGCTCATCACCATCACATCGATGATGACGACCTCGTTCCATGGCACTTGGACAATGCGTGACTGTGGCCGGAACGGGGCACGTCCAAATTGCAGAGTGACTGCTCCGCCGCCATTGACCATCAGATCGAACCATCCGTCGTCGCGGGTTAGGGTAAAGCCCTCAAGTAGAGTCGTCGTGGAGACACGCACGCCCACCAGCCCCATGCCCAGGGAGGTGACAACGCGTCCACGAATAACGGCCGATCGGCTGTTGGAAAAGTGACAAAAGCAATAAGTTAGTCGGGTCTTGTAATGATATTTCACTAGGGGGTGAACTACAGCTACAAATGTGGCTAACAAGCATATCGAATTTAAGATTCGCTTTAACTACTTTAGTTAACAAATAATGCGATATAAGTACAAATAAATAACAAATTCACACGCACATAACATAAGACTCGTATCAACACACAAAGGTTTACAATTTGAACAATATAGTATGTATATGTATATATATTTGTATGTGACCTAGCATTGACCTATGTAAGTACGACATTTGTTTAGCTTATACGTATGATAAATGAAAACCCCAAATTATTTGATTGGTTGTCTGGCGAGTAGAGTAAAGTACAAATAAATTCATTGACGATCCCACAAGTGTGTGTGTGTGTGTGTATGTGTGTGTGTATTAAAGTAAAATCAACTACCAAATCATCTTATTGAAATATTTATAGAACTACGCTATAAAATATAATGTAAATGTATTCAAGGAATAAAATATATAAGAAACTTAACAGTTGAATAAATGAAATGAGTGTACCAAACAACCATCGAGTATCAGTATTAGTAGTAGTAGTTTTAGTATTATTTTAGTACCGGTTTTTCGCTTGCTTACCTTGCATTGAAATAATTCCAAAAAATGCTGTTAGTAAATGATTTTGATTTATAGCGAGAACAAATAGCGAATATAGAATTCGTTAGTTAATACAAAGCATTTGGAATTCGTTTGCGCAACGTTCGTTTGTGTTTGTATTTTGTGATGGGATTTAGTAGCGAGTAGTTGTAGTAGTAGTAGTAGTAGTAGTTGTATGAGGAGGAGCGAGTAGTAGTTATAGTGATTAGGTATTTATTTAATTTGTATTCGGATTAAGGGCACGCGTGATGAGAAGAAAAAGAGAGCAGAGAGAAAAATAATTGAATTAGCATGGTTGTCGTTGTTTTCTTTTTTTTGTTTTTTTTTTTTTGGTTTTTATCTTTTACTAGTTAAAATTGTTTGTGTTTTGTTGGAAACCCCTTGACCAAATAAAATATCATTGATTTCGATCGACACCGAAACTAGCAGCGACCCTTCACAAGAACCCTTGAGCTTATTTAGGAATCGGAAGATTATGGGAGCAGTATGTATTTTAGGGATTTAGTGATTTATGATATTCACTCCTTGTGAAAGGTGTACTTAAAAGTTAATCTTACGTTATATATATATACTTAAAATTCTCTCCATTTAAATGAATACTTATTTATGGTACCTTAAGAATGCTTTGAATACATATTGTAGATTTGATTTGGTTTGTTTAGTTTTAGTTTTGATGGGTAAGTTTTGAACATAGGACATTTAGGGATTTATTTACAAGATTTTTAATGGGATTTGGGATTTGTGTACGGAATTGTTTTTGCTTTATTTTCAGGATTTGTTTTAGACGAGGGCACGAAAACGAAAAACGTAAATATATAAACATATATAAATATTAATTATGCAAACTATTTTGATTATTATTTGATCCAGCTAAATGTTTTATATTATACAGGAAATATGGTTTAAAAGATCGGGCTCCTCAACGGGCCCGTTGCCAATTCTGGAAACTATACACAGTCTTTAACTTTGCCGACAATTTTTTGTTTCTCCAATTAAACTAAAAACGATGAGCAGCAAATTGGCTACAAGGAAGCACCTACCTCTCGTTAAAGGTCTCCAGCTTGGCATAGTTCTGCAGACTGCTCTCGTCGATCAGGAATTTCATGCGCTCAAAGAATGAGGCCGTTATTGCCGGTGGCTGTTTCCTGAGTAGAACATCAATGGGTTTGGGTGCAGAGACACATAGCTGGGATGTTTTACAGACGTGGCTGGCACAGCACTCTGGATCCTCACAGTCAACCAGGCCGTCTAGTGGAGACAATAACATTGATTATTGGCGGTACATAAACAAATAAACTGTCTTTTTACTTACCCTTGTCATTGTCCTTGCTATCGCCACAGTTGAGCTCCAAGGCTATGCCACAGTCCGGTCCGTCCCAACCATCGTAGCAGCGGCATTCCCATTGACCTTCGCCGCTCACCCGACACTGTCCATGTCCGGCACAGCTGCTGGGACAACCCTCGATGGTGCAGTGCTTGCCATTCCATCCGGTTACACACAGGCAGGTTCCATTCTTGCACTGGCCATGCTCGTTGCAACGGCTGTCGCAGAGCTTCGTATTGCAGTAATCGCCACCCCATTCGGGGTCACAGGCGCAGGCATCGCCCTCGCAGCGACCATGCTGGCCGCAGTCAAGATCACACAGCTCCTTGGAACAATCGTCGCCGCTCCACTTTGCCACGCAAGTGCAGGTCTGTGTGTCCAGATCAAAGTTGCCATGACCGGAGCAGTCGGGTAGGCATTGCAGGGCATCCTGGTCCATGGTGGCGCAATCGGTACCTTTCCAGCCCTTCTTGCAAATGCAGGTGCCGTCAGCGCAAAAGCCATGTCCCGAGCAATTTGGATGTGGGCAGTCCACTAAAATAAGAAATTGATAGTGTTTCAGTAATTGAATTAAACAAGTTACGCACGGAGAACTGGGAAAACTGGGTATGGGGGAAGAGTCTTGGGTTGGGTGTTCGACTATGTGGTTTCTACCTTCTTCACAGAATTTTCCCTTATAGCCACGCATGCATTGGCACTTGCCGCTGACGCAGTGACCATGACCATTGCAGTCGGCCACCTCGCACTCGTCGTGCCTAAGCGAACACTCCTTGCCCTTCCAGCCCGGATTACAAATACACTCGCCGTTGATGTACTCGCCATGCTGGGAGCATAGCACTGGACAGACACTCTCACTGCAATCATCGCCACCAAAGCCGGGATTGCATTGGCAATGGCCCAGCAAGCACTGGCCATTGCCTGAGCACCCGTTGGGGCAGTTTTGAGTCATGTCCTCGGCAATAGCTGCATAGAAAGTCAATTCCTGCAAATCCCCATCATCGTTGTAGAGCGAGACAAACCAATGTCCCGGTTCCATATACCGAGTCACCTCACGCGTTATCGAAAGCTGACATTGGCAAGCAAACAAGCAAGCGAGCGAGCGAGCGAGCGAGATCCCGATTAAGTCATGTGCGTTGAACATATATATGTGTGATGTGTAGCGATTAGGTGATCCATGAAATGCACATAAAAGTGGTAATCAGTTAGTTAATGCATTAGACAAAACATCGACGAGCAGGTGGGCTACTTACGTGTGCTGCCCTGGCAGTACGTGTGCTGGCACTAAAGCCACTTAGCACCTCCTTGAAATGGTACTGCGTGTGGGTGGGCAAAGCGTTACGACGCCCATAGACTCCAATCGATGCACCCCTCGGAATGGTGTAGTCAAACTTAACGTAGGCGGGCTCCGATTGATAGAATTGCATGTTCCAATAGCTGTACGGTTGTATCTCCTTTGTCAGTTTCTGGCCCAAAGTAATCTGGCCAAAGGTAGTGCCATCCGGTGGAAAACTACGTGCGGGGAACGTGCGAGCACCTGGATCGGAGCGTATTCGATATAAGCGCGACAAGAGTGCAGCATTTGTGAGCAGTGATTTGGTCGACAGAAAAACAAAAACAATTCAAGTTTGGGTTAGTTGTCGTCATTTTATGAGGATTTTCTGGTGATAATGAAATATTTATATGCTATGTAAAATATATATATAATATGTAAAGACGATCCTTGAGATCAATCCTTGCCAATTCTATGTGTGTTTGTGGAGGTTCGCTGAGACATATTACTTAGTCAATGACGTTTTTTTGTTTTCAAAATTTACATGGCCGTAGGTTTATGTCATATATTCATGCTTGAAGGTACTTTGTACAGATGCGGCTATTATGAGGGGTTATGATGTGTTTATAGAAGGGCAAGCAATTCCCTGTTATGAAAATGAATTTGTTAAAGGAGCATTAGCCTAAAAGTTAAAAGTTAGCTGTACAGCCTTATAGTAGTTATTAATTAGGTCAGTCGATGTGTTAATTATAAGCACTTTAAGTGGGGTTAGCAGTTAGAGCAGACAGTACAATCACCTTCCAGTATGAGTATAGGCATAACATCGGGACATGCAAACTTTTCATCAGAACGTACATCAGCAACAGTAACCGTATCAGTGTAGTTATCAAACTCAGTGCTAAAGGAGTTAGTATCGGTTTGGGATGCAGTGGTAGATGCAAATTGGTCGTTTTCATTATCAGTCGAGACATGGTTTAAAATTGTTGTGGCCTCTACGTGCGGCTTGGCTGCCATCGAGTTGGCGGAGTCAATGTCAACTTGGCTAATGTCGTTGTGGTCCACGAAAGAGGACGAAGTTGGTGAATGGCTCAGGCAGCTGCAGGGGCAATCGGGCATACGTGGTGGCGGCTCGGGCACACAGGAGCCAATGCTCTCAATATTATTGTCCTCATCATGGACTGCATGCTCATGGGTCAGTATCTGCTCCAAATGTTGAGGGCCGCCGCCAGTTGGCACAGCGACTTGGAGCGTGTAAATCGAATCATTTCCGTCGTCGGTGGCAATGGTCAGATTGACCAGAATACGTTTACTGGGACGATCGAAGCGTTCGCTAACATATGGCTTTAATGGTGTCAAATGGGCTGGGACAACATTCTCGTCATTCTTCTGCTGCTTCAGAACCTCATTTTCACTAGTTGGCTGAATCTGAGGCTGAGGCGGCTTTTCCTTAGGCTGCTCGACAGCCGTTTTGTATAGGTCCACCTCATTGGAGGTGGGCGCTGCATCTAATTTGACTATATCGATATCGTCATCATTATCGTCGAAAAGTGCCGCATCGCTCAGCATTAAGTCGGACCCAGTTTGATTTATGCTTAGTGGGGGTGGAGTTGACTGCTCCTGCTCCTGCTCCTGGTTCTCGTTCTTCTTCTTCGTATTCGACTCATAGTTGTCGGCTAAATCACGCTCATTATTGTTATCATCAGCAGCAGCAGCAGCGGCAGGTTTCTGCTTCAGGTTCTGTTTGATTTGAAAATCATTTTCAATAACGTTGTCGGTTGAGGACGTCCCCTTAGTGTTTTCCGTGCTCGCGCTGCTCCTGGTGTCGATTTCAACAATGTCATCGTTGTCACTTGCCAACGTCGTTGTCAGCATTGAGTCCGCACCCTCGCCCTTGTCGTCGCTGTTGTTGTTGCTGTCGCTGTCAGTTTGATTATAGTCATCAATAACAACAGGAGAAATGCCGCTTGCCTCTGTATCTGACTCAACGCTGATGGCATCGCTAGTCTCTTTGGATTCGTCGAGCTGCTGCTTACGCTTCCGTCTCGGCTTGGCAAGCGTCTTACCTGCTGCCTTAAGCAAATTGAAGTTTAATGATTTGCCAAATTGTTGCCTAGTCTTAGGCACTGTTGTCCCCATAGTTGCCTCCTTCTTTTCATCTTCAGTTTCAGTTTCAGCTTCATAATCATAGTCACTAATATCATCCATAAAGCTATCAGCAACGTTCTGCTCGAGTTTCAATATGCCATCGATGTTGTGCAGAGTTTTATCGTAATTGCTATGTCTGGCTCCCGGAGAGATGACTGTTTCCATTGCCTCGTCGGGCTGCTGTTGTATATCAACGGACTCATCTATGGATTTCGCTGGTGTGGTAACAGCCAAATTCTTTTGTACATGGACTCCACTGGCGCTTGTAATTAAGTCGCTAAAAGTTTCTGCAGCAACATCATCATCAGCATCAGCATCAACATCAAAATCAAAATCATGCCGCCCCCCCTGCCACTCCATTAAACTCCGTCTATGGCGACGCTTATGTCGCTGGTTGTGAGCAGCCTCGTTGACAGACAGCCTTGTTGACACTGCTCTTGTGCCGCCTTGACTTGCTACAGGTATTCGGAGGAGCAGAGTTAGAGAGCGATATTACTTTGTACCTTCATTGTGGTTAGCTTTTTGAGAGGTAACCTTCCCCATTTGGAGCAATCCACTTTTTACTCAAATTAAGCATAAAATGTATTTTTAATTCAATTCAAAATGTTCATTGCATTTAAAGATTAGCGTGTGTGGGTAAAAAGCTGACAGATTGCGGTGACAGCCACGGGCTATTTCTAGCGGGTTGATATGGTCATGATTGGCATAGACTGAGAAATTGCAAGAGACAGAGAGACAGAGAGAGAGAGAGAGATTGCGAAATAGTAAGTGTGCAAAAGAGGGTTATGTCAACATTTGACAGCTTAATTGCCAAATGTTAAGTGTCATGTGTTTTCCATTTGACCTAAAAATAGACAGCACAAATATCCAATCCTCTTTTGGACAAGTTTGGGCCAAAATAAAAAAATCATATACTGTGAAATAAACCAGAGTTCTTTTAATTTGCTGACGTTTTGTCAATAAACCTGGAGCGGGAAACTCTTTGCAATATATGTGTATATAAATACAGTTTTTGAATGTATTTATTGATACTCGTTTATGTTATTTATGTGTGTTCTACATTTATTTATACTGTCAAATGGAGAGTATTTGACTAGGATAACACACATTTTAACGAGCAAGTTGTACATTTGATCGATGCGCTCACACAGAATGATGGATAAGCAGTCTGTGTTGGATGTATTGATTTGATTATTGAGTTGCTTATTTGAACTGGTTAGAAGCTGCAACTTTTGCTCATTTTGTGTACCCAATTTAAAGCATAGACTATAAATAATCAAGAGTACGGAACTAAGTCTCGCAGGAATCTTTGTTAAATGCAAAGAAAGAAAACTTTTAACTGGAAATCGAAAAAAAAAGAAATTTTATTAGTGGGCGCTAAACACTAAATACGTTTTATCCTCTTTCATTCTCTTTCTCTCTCTTTATCTTCTTTTTTGTCCGTTTCACTTCTCGCACTTTTTTAAAACTTACGGAAACTCATTTAAAAATAATTAAAAGTTGTGCATAATTACCTCCATTATTGGCATTTGCCAAGGATGAGGATAGTGACGTCGATGGCGCAAGCGAAGATTGAGAGGAGGACGTTGCGGTAGCTGCCGCTGCCGATGATGTTGACTCCGCGGACGAGGATGAGGTCGACTGTAGTCCTTGAGCCGTCCCACTGTTCGATGTGGCCGTTGTAACAGTTGCCGTTGCGCCTCCTCCGCCAGCCTGTCCCTGAACGATGCCAATGCCTTGTCCATTTTTCGCGCGTACCGATGCGTTGTGCAACTTGGATATATCAGTGTTTGTGCTCTTGGCCGCCGTGACCTCGGAGGCCTCGTTGCCGACTAGTACTGTGCAGGGTGCCGATGGCGACCATTGCAGGGTGCCGATGCTTGTGAGCAGGATCAGCAGAAAGCAGAGCACCGCAAAGCCGGACAATGCGGCAATGCTCAACCAGTTGGCTGAGCAGCGTGCGGCCAGATCCTTCCGGAAGTTCATCGGCGCCGAATAATGATGCGTGGGCATTCCGTTCATGCTCCTTGGCGGCAGCACCGGACCCATGCAGCCTTGCGTGCTGCGATCGTAGCCCCCTTTGAGAGTGTCTTTTGTGGGTGTGGAACAGGCCGATCCGCTCTTGTAATCGATTGGTGACCCTTTGTTAATATCTGCAAGTAAGAGCGATAAATGCGTTTAGTCATCAATTATGCACGTATGTAGCATGTAGCTAATCAGCTAAAACATATTTATAACACATTATTTGGCAACAGAGATGCATTAAAGTCACAGCTCACTCGGTGATGTTTAACCCTCCAGCCACTAATCCACTGGTAAAATAAACCAACGTCGATACTATTGTATTTTGCTTATCGCTATTTGGTGCAAATTTCATTTGTATAAAAGGATTTGTACAAGGATAACAAACTGACATTCAACATAACCTCAAACAATCGATGACAAAATAGCAAAAAAAAAAAAAAGAAATGAATAAAATGAAATAAAATAAAGCCAAAACGAACGAATGAAGGAAACGAAACGAAACGGAAAAGCGAATGAACGAATGTGGTAAGCAGGGAAAGTGACCAGTGACAATGACGTTGACAATACGGAAAGCGGTACAAAAAAAAAAAAAAAAAACAAGCAAAAATAGAAAAGAAGATGGCGGAAAGGTTCCACTGCGGTGGCCAGTGAAGTGATGCAAAAAAGGGACTGTGGCTGTGGGACCGTTCTGTGCCAGAGACCGTTGACAGTGCCAGCACCAGGAGGGCAAATGGCGAGCAGTAGCAGCATAAGTTGAAATCATTTGTTGACGCCATGATGATAATTCGATTATGCCGACGGTGACGTGAAGCGGCAGGGCGAGCGCTTAAATAGAGCCCGGGGAACGAACAGTCACTAGACCGTTGTGTGTGTGTGTATGTGTGTGTATGATACGGAAATGAAAACATACATCTGTGTGTATGTGTATTGTGAATGCAAACTGAAGCTGGAATTGTGAAAGTGAGTTGATCGAAATAGTATAAAAGGGTGCGGCATTCAATTCATCTTTCAAATGTGCTTCGCCTGGTCAAAGCGGGCAGTTTTTGACTTGATTCCATCAATAAGGAAAATACAATACTTGCTGAATGGCAGACATTGTAATCTTATTAAAATAAATAAAGAGAATTCGATATTTGAAAGTCGAATTGTTAAAATTCTTGCTCAAATTCTACAATCTTATCATAGCTAGTTTGTTCGGTTCTAATTCTATATTTCGTTGCTACTCAAAGCTACGAAAATTCCGTGCAACTTGTGGCAAATGAATGTGGAATAGGGCGACAAATCCAAGCAAGCATTAATCGCCACAGCTGAAGTTGGGTAAACCAAAATTAATATGGTCAAAGTATTTCCATTATGAATGGGTCGACTTGCGCCACCCCCACTTCCACCTCCACCTCCTCCTGGTCTGTCTGCCTGTTTCTCTGTGTGCAATGATAGCGTGAATAATGTCTGCGTCATTTTTTATGTGTGTGTGTGTGTGTGTGTGCGTGTGTGGGTGTATTAAAGTTACCCACTAAGCTTCTATGGGATGCTAGATTTATTTAATGTCAAGCTGCTCCCTCATACATATATACTGATGTGTATATGAGGGTGAGTTTGGGGGTGTTGCTGAAGGAATGCATAAATGTCCATAGATTCGCAGAGACATTTGTATTAGGGACCAAAGGCTAAGCGCTTTGCCTCTTTTCAAGCTAGTTGCCTCGTTAGGGGGCGTGCCATTTGTAGGGGGCGATTTTTATGACCAAAACGTGTTGCGATTCGGGATGTGAGCAGGGATGTGTGTGTGTGAGTGTGTGGGTGTATGTGTGTGAATAATTAACGAACGCATAATAGCAGTCGGTAGTCGGTGCCGGCAATTGCTGAAATAAATTCACACAAGTTAATGGGCTTTGGGTGCTTTTAAAAAACAGCAGTCTAAAGGGGGGACCAACAGATAGCTTTCACGATGAAAGTGCTTTCTGCAGCTGCCTCATTAAATAAATGGCAAGCGCCCTTAACGCTGGGCTTGGCTTGAAACGATGATACTTATTAGCTGCTTGAATTTCCAACAGCACAATCAGAATGTTATTGATTTGCTTGCAGCTCAGTTGTAAAACCTTTAAATATATATTCCAATTTGCTTCTGTATGCGTAGAAAGCCCTGTACGCTTTAGTAATTTTAATAATTTATCAAATGCTGGCCAAGTCAATTTAAAAGGCCAATCAATGAAAATGGTTAGTTGTGGTCGAAATGATTTTAATTAAAAACTCTAAGGATAGCTTTTACCTTATGGTCTATGCTTTAATGCATTTAATATGGATTTACTTAAGGCTTTAATCATTGGTTTTAACAAGTAATTTTATTACATTTACATTTTTATGAAAACTTTGAGGGAGAACGCCATCGGCTGTTTTATGAACCCAAAGCGAATCGCTTAAATTAAAGCAACACACAAAAAGGGGGACAATAAAAATAGTGTGGCAAACACAGCTGCCAGTAATGGTTATTGTATAATGTGCACATATATTTGTGCGTGAGTGTGTGTGTGTTGGGATGTGTCAGTGTGTTTTTGTCTCAACCCCTGGGCAACAATAATGCCAACAAGCTGACGCACTTTGACTATCATCCCCACACCAGACCTGTCCACAAGCACAAATGAGATTTATGCTGCATGCAATTTAACATTTTTAATAATATTAAAATTACAAATTTATATTTTATGTGTTTGGCCAAGGTGTTGTGCAATAAACACTTTAGATCCGGGGATGGAGATTCTAGATTTAATTTGGCTCTGCTTTACCTGACGGCCAATTTATGAGTAACCGCTATTGAAATATGATGTCTTCTAAACATTTTTTATTGAAGAATATCCAAGCAGACGAGGTATAAATTAAAATTCTCTTCCAAAACGGTACTTGGCTAGACTTTAATGGATTGTGGAACATTTAAAGTGGGTAGTTAAGACTTTTCTTATCGTCAATTGTGTGTTAAGTATTTTTGAGTAATTGCCTGGACTCTGCAGAGTGTTTTAAGTGAGCCTGACTAAGGCCAATTTGCATAGTCGTTAATGAACATTTGCTAATATTTTAAGCACTAAAATAGAGCTATAAATTCCAGCACTATACCCATACACTCCGCCCCCTCAGCCCATCTATCTGGCTTCCCTGCCAGGCGCCGAAGCGTGCGACAATCAAATAAAAGTACATGAAAAACACATAAAAGGGGTACTCGGTTCGGTTTTTTTTCTTGCGTTTTTGTTTGGTTTTAATGGTAAAGAGCGACGATTTCTCGAAACAAACAGGTGACGGCGGCGGTGGTGGCAACGGGAGGTGATGGTAGTGGCGGCGGTGGGAGGGGAGGATGTCGAGGCTAAAGGAAGCTCCCGCCATGTTGGTAATGGAGTTTGCAAACAAACATGGCCGCCGGGGAAAAATCACATAATTTACACGTTTGCATTTAAGTATTAAGTGGGCAGAGAGCGTAGCAGGGGAGATGACAGGGGTGGTGGGGGAAGAGCCAGAAGTATGGTAAAGTGTTTCGTTTACTTTTGCTGCGTTTTGTGTGCAAAGCACAATAATTGTGTATGTATATGTGTGGGTGTGTGTGTGTCTCTGTGTGTGTGTGTATTGTGTGTTGTGTTTGTATGTGTTGCTGTGTAAAGGAATTTAGGCATGTAGAACGATTTTGGGGTTCGCCATGTTGTTGGATTTAATGTGCGGAGGAAGCAATTTTTGGATCGACTTTATTGCCCCTGTCCTCGTGAAGCTTATGTTGATTTTAAAGCGTTTAATGGCCGCGTTTTGTGTTCTGTAAATTGAAAAAGAAACGAAGAGCAAGCGCAAGCGCGCAGCAGATACAAATTTATTGTAAATACAAAGTGTTTGGAGTTTTAGAGATTTACCCAAACTGCGAATGGGTTGAGGTTGAGTGGATCAGGAGCAGGAGCAGGAGCCGGAGAGATGAGATGGTAGGAGGGAAATGCTAATGTTATGCTGTCATAAGAGGGTTGTCAAGGAATGGAGATGGGCAAAAGGGATTGTGATGGATTGACAAAATGAGACCTGGAGCAGCTGGGGAGCTTACGAATGGTCCTGCAAATCGTGGCAAATGCTATTAAGTTGGGCAACATGGCATGCAGCAGGAACTCATATGGGTCATAAAATGTACAATTTCAATCTTATTTTTAAGTGTCCATTAAATGATATCCCATTTGGAGCTGTTCACTTAGCATGCTCTTTCCTTATATAGGCCCCTCACTAAGTCTAATAATCTCTCTTTAGCAATTACGCTAATTTAAATGAGTGGCAAATTGTTCTAGGTTGCTACGCCCCTTCTCTCTCTCTCTCTCTCTCTCTCTTAGTGGAACCTCTTTCCTTGCCCGCCCACGCCGCACTTGCGTGTAATCAAAAATTCCATTTAAAACTTTAAACTCATTTCTAAATGTTTAATGTGCGCTCGTTCAGCGTTGCTCCTATTGTTCTTGTACAATAAATCAAACAGCAGCACAAAATGGAGGAAAAAATATTGCAATTTGTTAGGCCGTACAGCAAGAAGGGGCCACAACAACAACAATGACAGGAACAAAGAGGACTTTAAAGAAGTTGGATCGTCTAACGGTGCGGCAACCTGTCGACATCGACGCACGCGACTCGCTGTCCCAAAAGGGTCGTAGTCCTTCGTCCTCGCCATATTGTTTTAAGCAGGCGGCGCACTAATCAAGTGTGTGTGTGTGTGTATCTGTCTCTGTGTGTGTGTGTGTTGGGTGAAGGCTGTGTGGTAGCCCTTAAGCAACGCACACTTTAAGACGCTGTGCAGACAGTGGATTTTTTATAGCAGTCGCTGGGCGCGTGGAGGTAAAAAACTTTTGGCGCGATTTGCATGTAAATTAATTGCCATTGCCCCGAACTGTCGCAGGTTCATGCCGTGTGCGCGCCTGTAGCTATGCAATGAGATTTTTTTTTTGTTCGCTCAGTATTTTACGAGTGCGAAGCAACCCTCGAGGCACTCAACCAGGCAAGCAGGCAGCCAGGCAGGCATGCGACGTTGCAGACTTCAGAGACGAAGACGCCACGCCACCCACCAGATAAGTCGTATAAATTATAGCAATTTAATAAGTTCTAAATATACGCATCCGGCTGTCTGTATGTCTCTCTCTCTCTCTCTCTCACACACACACTCTCCCTCTTGTTGTACCTCCTTCCCTTTGTTGCCGAAAGCTTGAAAATCTTTTGGAGTAAAGTTTTCGCGACCTCGTCCGGGGGTGCGATGTTGCCGTTCGTCTTGGGCTATAACTCAAGACAAAAATTGTTGCCGATTAAAATTGTCGGTTGGGCATTAATTTTATGTCACGATGCGCTCTGCTCTGCTTTCCCGTTCTCTCTCTATCTATCTCTCTCACTCTCTCTCTCTCTCTGTCTCTCTCTCTTGCACTGCGAACGTGTCCAACGTGCCGTGTGATAAGGTGACGAGTATTGTGCGGGCGGCGATAGGGGAGTAAGGGGTTCCTTACCTTTTGTGCAGACAATTTTCAGTTTGCTCTCGCACTAAATGAGTTTATGCAAGTGTGAAAATAAGTCTTTTAATGGCCAGCTGGCGGCAAGCAGCGAGTGAAGGGGACGGAGCTGGCAGCACTTCGCTCCCAGTTAATGAGTTAAAATTGGAAGGCACGTGGATTACTCGCTGCCTTTGTATTGGTCTGGTTATTCCTCTTGTTTCTGTTGTGTTCTTATTGTTGTTGTTGTTCTTGTTGTCGATTTGGGCGAGTTACAAAACTTAATTTGTTGTTGCAGGTGAGACGCATAAATTATTTGATAACAATTTGAGCTCTCTAAGAGCGGCAGACAACGCAAAGAGCGCCGCATAAATAAGTTTTCAGCGAGGTCCGTGGTCCGTGGTCCGTTGTCGTCTTTTGTTTGCCAAGTTAGTCCCGAGCTCAGTTTTTGGGGTGTTTACCTTTAGCCGTTTAATGCCGGGCTTATCAGTGTCGAGCTTAAGTTTAGTTTATGTATTTTGATTGTTTGACGTGGCCAAATATTGCTTTTGGCTACGTTTAATTAAAATTTTGTGGCAACCCACCAAAGCCATTGCCTTATTACTTATTAGCAAGTAACGACCCCAAAAGGAGGCATCCAAGCACTCCACGAATTTTACAATTAAAACTCGTACACAACATTGCAACCGTGCAAATTTGTAGTAGGTTCAAATACGTGATCAAATTTTGCACAAATTATTCTATAGATGTTTGTATGTATTCAGCATATACAATATTCTCGACGTTTTCATTAGCGACGCGTCGGAACATTTGAACTGACCATTTCATACCGTTGCCAGTGGCAAAATTTTATTTTTATTTAGAGTATGTGTATGTGGGTGCTGTATGTAATTACAAGGCAAAACTTTAGCATATTCTTTTTTTTTACAAATCTCAAAACTTTTTCAATAACAAAAATTCCAAAAAAAAAAAGAAATAAAATAAAATAAAATAAACAGGAGAATCCAAATTGAAGGCAATGCCAAAAAGCAACTGTTAAAAAGTTTGAAATAAAAAACGCCAATGGCTACAAGCGACCAGAGGACAATTGTACACAGCGAGAGAGAGAGAGAGGAACAGGGTGGTGGGGGGAGGGAATAAAGAAGGCGCACACACATACGAATAGTCATGGCCATCTAGTGGGCGTGGCAGCTACGTGCGCTGCCTGCACAAAGCAAATGTTTAATAAACTTTTTCAAATAAAAATTTATCTACGTTGACGTGCAATTTTTGGACCAATTAAACCGCGGCACATTGAAAGCAGACTCTGAGGCCGAGCGGCAGAGACAGACAGTTATGGGAGAGAGACAGGGAGTGATTGCGATGATGTTTGCTACGTCACGTGAGAGTGTATGTGTGTGTCTGTGTCCAAAATGTCGTTGCTGTGTTTTTTACGGGTGCACACAATTTGTATAGCATACTTTTAAGCGTTTGGAATTACAAAAACTCTTTAATTGCAGCTGTTTTTTTGTTGTGGTGATTAAAAGCAGCAGAAGGATCAGCCGCTCTGCTTAATCACTTGGCATTTCCGCTCCTAAATTTAATTAGCTTCAAATGCTGCATAATTTTGCGGCATCGTTTGTCAAACTAATGGCAATAATTGCGATAAAGCCAGCTTTAAACACATTGTGAAATATGTGTGAGTATTTTAAAAACGCATTTAAATGAAATGAAATGTTTGTTTGTTGGTTTATTTGCTTGTTTGGGGCCTGCTGAATTTAACAGGTAAAATAAATGCTGGCGGTCCCCTTTTGTTTTCAATTTAATGAACTGGAAAGCGCTTCCATATTTATTGCAATTGTATTTTTTTTGCACAGCTACAATTTCGTTGTTTTTATTATTATAATTATTGTTTATTTGTTGTCTTTGTTGTTTTCTGCAATCATTATTTTTTTATTATACGGTTTTATTAAAATTTTAATGCATTTAATTTAAATTACTGCAATGTCGATTTTGATCATCATTTTCATAATTTTTTGCGATTTTGTTGGCCATTTACATTGCGGTTATGGCTATAATGCGCCAACTTCACCTACCCCTATAATGACGGCTGCTTATTTTATAGTCAATAAACATTGTCAGCCTTATCGCAATTAATTGAAATTAATGCACACTCTTTATAAAAGCCCATTTGTGGTTTTCCCAATATTCCATTTCGAAACAATACATTTAGGTCGTCGACTTTAAGTAGGCACAGCAGCCAGCATATGCAATTTGCTAATAACAAGATGAATTCAACAATGTGAATAATGACTTAGACGTGTTTTGTTGACTACGGCTCAGAAACGACATAAAGCGGCCATCTTTTGGATTGAGGATTAAAATAAAAATAAAAATAAAATGATAGTTATCAGGGTGCCATCAATTTATAATTATATTATGTTTTTATGTTACTCATACGGCATAGCAGGGAAGGGGCAGGCGCTGCGAAAGGTACCCAAATGTGCAACAATTAAAGTTTGGTTGGTCAATTTGTAATAATGCTTGTGTTAATTAACGCAAGCAACGACGAAAACATGGCGTCCACTAAAGCACCACTATGCCACATGAGTGTGTATGTGTGTGTGTGTGAGTGTCTATCACACATGTGCATGCAGAGGGCCACTTGCAATATTTAAATTCAATTGCATACTTTTGAGCACTCGTCTGCTTGCCAGGCTTCATGGCGCATATTTAATGAACCACGCATCCGTTCCGTTGCATATTATATTTGCTCTCTCTTAGCATACACACTATATATACATACACACACACATACACGCATCCATACACACATGCGCATATGTTGTGTGTTATTGGTGCTGGAGCAAATACGAGTCCAACGCATGACATTATTTCAGTCCCGCTAGCATTGAGCGACAGAACAAATGTTTTTGCGCTATATTTAACAAATAAATAAGTTAAGAAAATACGCAATTTAACTTCTGTACACTCCACTGGTTATCCAGTGTTAAAAGCACAGCTGCTGCAACAATTCAATTGCTTTAATATATATTGCAAAATATTTCATATTTGCATTCGAAAATTTTTTGCGTTTCCTAAATTGTGGCATTATTTATGAATCATTATGCACTTTGCTATTTTTATGACATTTAATTGTTTTAATTGAATGCATCTGAGGTCATTAAATATCTACTGCAATAAATATTAAAAAAATATATTTAACAATTTCAAATTTATGAAATTAATATTTGTGATGCAATTAAGTAATTTAGAGCGTTTTTCCTGACAGTCCAACATCAATTCCAATTGAATTAAATTCAATAGTTTATCTTTTGTAACATTTTATTATATAATAAATATGTATATAGACATGGCTTTGGCATAGTTTGAAATTAATTGCTTTTAATGCGCGCTTTTTATGAGCTTCGCTGCCAATAAATACATTAATGTTGTATTATTAACTGAAACATTGTTCAAACTATGACAATTTATATGCCAATAAAACGATGCCCAAAATGGGCACAGTTTATGACATTAAATAGGGGAAACACATGTCCACAATGTGTTCGCATATATAATCAAATTAAAGTCACATTTTCGATTAATGATTGGGTCATATTTGGATTTACTAACTTGAAGGCAAACCCCATTGGCGTTTGATTCTTGTTTATGGATCAAAATTATATACTTTTACGATTGGAATAGTGTGAACATTCATTCTATGCGTATATTTTATTTTACACGCCGGTTGCGTTGCACTTTAAAAGCCATTAATATGGCAAATAGGCTGCCAGAGACGCCCATCATGTTCCAAACACTTTTCTCTTTTGGGGTTCGCGTTTACGTCGAGTGCGCCGGGTGAGTCTGTTAATTTTATCAGAGCTACTGGTAATTGCGAGTATGGAGTTACACTGGCATCATCCATCCTGTACACAGCCTGATGCCCGGTCAAGTCAAACCGTGCGGGCCAAACGAAGTCAGATAGAACCGAACATTCGCATTGGTTGCCGTTTTTGTGGCCGCTGCTCTGAAAAGGGGATTGTGCAGAGGGAGGGGGGCAATGGCCACAAGGGCTGGGGGAAATACGACTGGATGGATGCCACTGCCGACTGGCTACAATTTATTATATTAAGAATTAATGCTGGCTATGCCGCCAAAGGCAGCGCAGTATGCAATGCTTTTTGCCACTGTCCGGGTGCGTGTATATATATTTCTCTCTCCCCATCTCCCTATCTCTCCCTCTCTGTCTCTCTCTCACTGTTTCTCTCCCTGTTTCTGTGTGTGTGTGAGAATGTTGGTGTATATGCATAATCCGAAAGCCAAAAGTAATTATATTAAGTAATTGATGAATTTGCCTTTTTCCGCGGCAGTCGTCAGACGACGAACGCTTTTTGCCAAAGGCAACCGAATGTGCCACGCCCCCTCCCCAGGCATGTTTGTAGTTATCACGCATACAGCAAACTGACTAACAGAGAGGGTGGGACTGTGTTTATATGGATAATGCCAGACAAATGCCAGACGGTCCGCTGGAGCTACTCGTATAGATCATAGTCCTTGTGTGTCCCGTGGATAGTCTGATAGTCCTGTCTGTGCTCGAGCTGTAGTTCGGGTAAAATAAAATTTAATATAGCGGCAAATAAAAATTTATTGTGTGTCATTTTAGGCGCATTGCGACAATGACCAACAATTTTGATTTGCACACTGATAGTCGTCAATTTCCGGCAAGGCTGCTTGTGGAGACCCGGCGAACTCTCGACTAAGCTGTGAAGGGCTTTAAGGGGAATTCTGTGTATATAGAATATATACACATGTATATCATGTAGTTATATATACATATACACTCCACATGTTTTGAAGATTTATTTGCTGTTTTAAATTTAATTGAAATAAATTGCTTTGATTATGGAGATATGCACTCGCATGATTTGATGGCTATTGGATAGTAAGGAGTAAGCATGGGGGTTGCTTATTTGCTTAGTTGGATGTCTAGTTGACTGATTGGCCATAAACTGTAAAATCGGGTTAAGCATTTTGGGGGTTGCTTGGAGAGTTCTGATAAATAGCCTGTGTTGCAGGCTATTAAAGTCTGGCAGCTTAAGAATTCTCTCTCTGTCTCTTTCTGTCTCTCTCTCTCTCTCTCTGTTTCTCTATACAAACTACAGCGATTGAAACTCATTAACAGGCCAAAAGTAGTAGTAAATTTTTGATAATGGCTATTTTTATGGACGCTTATCGAAGGCGCCGAAAACAATAAATGTTGTTAGAGCAGTGTCTATTGGACAGTAAGTGAATATAGCACAACTGCAACTTCCTCGACTTGACTGTGCTTATCTGGGCAATTGCTTTGCCTCATTATGGCTTGCAAAATAAGAAAAGAGAGAAACTTTCGAATTTATTATGGCCTCTACTATTTCGATTGGTTGGCAAGGCTACGTCGAACTCTGGCGAACTTTGGTGAAACGCAAAAGCGAAACGATGCCAAAGTTTATTACTCAATTACAAAACCATCAAAATAAAAGCGAAACGCTAGCAGCGAGTGGCCAAGAAATCCAAAAGATAAATGAAATTGATAAGCGCGTAATTTATGTTTGGATTTCGTTTTATTCTGTCATTAACGCCACGTTGCCACGTCTCTTGAGTCCACTTGGAGAGCGCGACTCCCCCCTCCCCACACAGTCCACACCCATTGCTGTTTCGTGTTTTTGTTTTGTTTTTGGGGTACGTCCAGTTGCCAAACTGTTGCCCGAGTTCAAATTAGGAACTTCAATTCAGAAAGAAATGTTTGGAGAGAAAGGTCAAAGAGAGATAAAGAGAAAGAGAGAGAGAGAGAGATACAGAGAAAGAGAGAGTGATACACTGTGCACTTTCAGATCGGTTTCCAACATATTTCATCATTTAGCTGAAACTGTGAGACGAATGCCAAAAAATGTCATTGAGTTGAGTACGATGCCAGTTAATGATGTGGGCGGAATAGTTTTTATAACGAGTATATTTATATTCTACGCCATCCGCCGTAAACATTTTGCCGAAACATCTACACTCTTCTACATAATCGATCAAAGTGGGCAATTTCTAACCGTAAATGACACTGAATAACCATTGACCGTGTATGCATTAAGCCAAGGCAGTTTTGATATGCGGGGATGCTTTTTGTTAGCACAGCGGATATGAGAGCATTAAAGTACCCCACCTTTTAATCCACTGCCACCTCGCCCACATTATGCATAAATAATTTTGTAGCAGAACCAAAAGCAACAAAAACGACAATGGTTTGGTTTTGCTGCTGCATATAATGAAATATTGAAACATGAAAATTGTCAAAAACAGCGACAGGGCTGCTGGGGAGATATTTGCACATTACCTGACAGTCCTGTGCGGAAATGAAATTTTGCAATGAAAGCTAGAGGGGATCCGGAGCGGATCGGTAACTGTGCATATGAGCTATGTATGTATTTCAGCCTGACTGACAATTTTGACAATTTTTGTAATGCAATAAGAATGACATGCATTGCCTCGTAAACTGTATGTGTGTGTGTGTGTGTGTGTGTGTCTGTGCATGTTATACAAACTGTTATACTGCGGATTTTCTAATTGTTGAATGCATTTTAATGCATTTTCCAATGCATGCCGACGAATTTTGTTGCTAAATGAATTTTGTGCAGTCGTTCTCTTGATGGGCGATTAATTAATTTTGATAATCGACTGGCATTGCAATGACGAGATACATTGGAATTGGGGGGAATGATGAGCTGATTGAAAATTATAAAATAATATGATGACAATAAAAGCACACAATTGCAATTGAGTTTGACAGTTGCATTCGAGCATCCATGTCACATTATCTTGCAGAATGAAAACATCGATGGTGTGTTTGTTATTCTTATTTCTGTACTACATAATCACACTTATCGCTACCATTTCAACCCAGGTATATTGGCTTGTTTCAAGTTGAAATTTATTAGCGTCACGTTTGCGCCGTTAACACATCAGCATTTACCGGGGCCTGTATTAGTGACTCGACGGCAGACACTTCACATGAAGGCAGCAGCACACTCAGGAAAATCCTCTAAATCAATTCAATTCAATTACAAAACGTTGCTCGTCCTGCTCCCCACCCCTCGACCGTCAATTAGCGGCCTGCCTAAGCTGATACGCATTTAATATAGCATACTTCTGTGCGCAAAGAAAACAAAAAAAAAAAACTTGGCCTTTAATCAACGCCAAGTTGGGCAGGCTCACGACTTAGCGGCTGATTGGATTGCGGCTGCCGCAGCCCAGGGGAGTCTGTCATGGTCATAGAAGGACAGGTGGGGGAGGGGCATGGTTGGGACTTACTAAGATGCCCATGATGGCAATGGCAGCCTTACAAAAAAAAAGGTAGCCAGAGTGAAATGCGTTTTTATAATTAAACGCAGCCAAGGCAACAACAAATTAAATCAACGACAGGAGAGCTCAGCACCGTTCGAAGGATAAGTGCTAAGAAAAATGTTCACGTTCAAAATTAGCCGAGCACCAAAAACTCGTCATTTGTGGTAATAAATCTTCAACCATTTACTTACGCCCACACTCAGTCTAAGTCTTTCTACGCCTTCTTTAGTATAATCATTTTCCATTTTTCGCTTTGGGTAATTTCAATTTAATTTTTTGTTTTCCACATATAAAAGTAATTAGAGACAGTTGCGCTTCATCCCGTGCCGACTTCCCTCGAATTTAATTTAAATGATTTCAGCTGTTCTCCTTCTCCGTTTGCCGCTGCTTGGTATTTAATATTCACTTTTTTTAGTCAGCGATTGCCGCTGATTGTGATTTCTTCCTGGGCAACGCGACGTCCTTCAAAATGTGGCGGTAATTAAAACGACATTATTCAAACTTACAAATACGAAAACAGCCGCAACAAAAGTCTTTTCGAACAAACAGAAAAAAAAGGGTCGGGCAATTGGTTGGTTGGTTGTATTAAAGGCGTGGCTAGCGATAGGCGTTTATTACTCTCTGCTCGAAAGCAGACTATCTAGATGGGACCCAGAAAGAAACCGTAATGGATAGAAAATGAGAAACGGGATCGCGAATGGGAATGGGAATGGCAATGGCAATGGGATTGAGGTATGGGCGCGTGCCGTGAAAACCCTTTTCCTGCGCACGTTTCCTGTCTCAGCTTGACACGGGCCAAGACAAGGTGGGCAAAACCTTCGTGGTTAGGTAAGAAATCAAAAAACGATTAGTCGTAAGATTTTCGCCCTTGTGCTTTATATTAAGGGCGATAGGTGGCACGTACTTTTGTATGTGTCGATGTCAGAGCAAAGGCAGCGAACCGTTTCTATACTGCTTTCTTAACAACTGAGCACAGCAGGCAAATTTAATCACACCATTCTGTCTGTAACTAAAGTCCATTGTCGGCAGTTCAATAAACTTGTGTCTAGCCCAGAAATCCATTAGCGCACCATCGACTTGATCGATTTTCAACGCTTTTTTTAACCAGCTCTGAAAGCCCGAGACAAAAAAGAAAGGAATCGTGTCATAAAAAAACAGCACAAAAGTATGCTATAAAAAGTGCAAGCTCCATTATGGAATGGAGGGGGGTGGAGGGGCGTTACGACTATTTTTAATCACTTCAACAGTTTCATTGTCTACTGCCTATGAGCAAACGCACTGAGAACATTTAATAGATTGCCAGGCGAACACACTTGAATGCCTGCCATAGAAAAATACTAGCAAAACAAAGCAAACAAAAAACGCATGAGCTAAAATGTAAACACAAAACAAAAAAGTAGACATAGTGCGCATCATGGGGGTGAATTTTAATGCCGGCAACAAGGGGTTAACTGTGTGAGTCAGACGCCTATTCACATCGCCAATGAATGACTCGTCAGACCCACTCGTGGCTGGGGTGGTGGAGTTGGGCAATGAAAGATATTTCAATGCTGCTGCTGCTGCTGCTGCTGTTGCTGTTGCTGTTGCTGCTGTAACTGATTCTAGCGATAAGCATGAAAGGCGACAAGCGGGTAAATCTGCCAGTTCTCCACCGCTAGCCCCGTCCGTGTCAGATGCATATCAATGAAGTCTGCTTGGGGTTAAAGCCTTACAGGGGAGCGCTTTAACAAATGCCATTGCATACCTTTCCCGGACGTTTAACGGTATTTATTTTTGTTCTTTTTTTTGTATTATTTTTTTTTGACTGGCATGCGTCATCATCTTCGTGCATAAGCTGTTCGTGTCGGTCTCAACGATTCGGCTGCGTGTTACACATTTGCATTTTGCCAACAAGCAGAGAGTTCTGCACCACTCCGCACCATCAACTGCTCCTTGCCAACTACATTGCTAGTTGAGGCTGAAGTAGTTTGCCCTTTAGTTATGAAAATTGCGAGCTACTTTTTGTTTTCTGCGAGCCATTTTTAGACGCTTATAATTGCTCCATTAAAATTTTGTTTATGACCAAAGTTTATACTTGACAAGCAGCTCGTGTGGCGCTCTGACTGCCTGCCTGCCTGCCTTCATGCCAGCCTGTTACAATTCCTGCCTGCCAGTAATTAGAATGTCAAAAGTTCTCCTTCTTCTGGCTGGGTGCTACTCTTAAAGTCCGCCCGAGTGGATTATTTAAGCGCTTGCATGCACTAATTTTACGGAAATTATCGCAACTTTCCCCTACTAATTGAAGTTGATTTCTGCTCCCATTAATAGAGAGTCCAGCAAAGAATTCTTGCACACTCTCGCATTTTGTAATTGGCAATGATTGAAAGCCCTAACCCGAATCCAACAATGCGGATCATTTGTTAGATGACATATGCAAAAAAAAAGTTGTTGGCCACCATCAATTACCAAAGGTCGGACAAGGTCGGTTGACCCAAAGGAGGTTTTATTTTTCATCTAGTATGCTGCTGCTGCTGCTGCGGCTTCTGGGATTGCCTTTCAAATCAGCCAACTATTTTTTTTTGAGGCTGAGAAATTTAATATCATCGGCGCAGCGTTTGCTGTGTTTCGACGTTACACTAAAAGGTTTTTACGACGCTTTTAATTACACTTTAAACAATAGCTGCACACAGACACACACAGGCTGCGGCCTGACGGGTTTGAAACCCATTTTCGTTGCTGGCCCGGTTCGGTTCGGTACGATTTGGTCTTCAATTTGCGAGAGTTTGCGATTTGCGCTTGATTAAATTCTAATTATAAAGCGTGCGTATTTTCAGTAGCCGTCCTCCATTTCCACCACTCGGTCCGACACCCTACCAATCTCCAATTGCTGCACCCAGTTTCCCTTGTTGCCTGTTTTCGTTTTCTGTTTACCATTTCCCTTGATTTTTACGACTTTTTAATGATTTTGACTGCCAGTCACTCATTTTGCCACGTTTCTAGCTGTTGTTGCTGTTGTTGTTATTAACGCTCCTATTTGCAATGGCCGTGCTGGCTTTGCGTGCTCGTTCTTTCGTTCTAGCTTTCCCTTTCGCGCTGACAACAATTTTTCCAATTTTCTTCGACTTTTCGTTTACGTTTCGACAGTTTTGGGTCCTCATTGGGTTTGGTTTTGTTTCGGTTCGGTTCGGTTTGGTTTGGTTTGGTTTGGCGTTAGCTTTGCGTGCAATTTGCGCCCCCCGCAACTGCTGCGCCCACTTTTGCTTAATGCGACTTTTAACGCTGATTAATGTTTCTTCCTACTGGCTTCCTTTTACCTTTTGATTTTTGGTTTGAGTTCGGGTTACTGAATTCCATTTGGCATTCTTTTTACTGCTGTTTCACGGCTTGCATGTCAAGCGGACTTCTGGATTGATTTTGTTTTTTTTTTCCTCTTTGATATTATGAAATTTACGAGTATTGCTTTGAGGTTCTGCGTTTATTAAATTCATTAAAAATATCCATTGCGACCGCAACGACCAATAAAAATGGCAACAGCCATAAAAACATTTAAACTTTTACCGGCGCACAAGGTTTTTGCTGTCTGTCACATGTCAATAAAATTAACACTTGAAATCCAATGCAGGCAGACAAACTAACGCACAGATAGGCAGCCATAAACAACAGCAACAACAAGAACAAGAACAAGGCATCAACAGCAATAATATATATTTTTTAATTAAAACAACAACAATCCAAGAGGACAACGAGCTAAGCTGCATGCAATCATTTGCTTGACAGCAGCAAATTTGCAAATTTGAATTGAAATTTATGCGGCAAGCAAGACAGAGAGATAGAACACTGTCCAACTGTCCTAAACAAATCATTTAAAACACACTGTAAATATGCAAATTACATTAAGTGTTCGTTTCAGTTGAGTTGCAGTTCAAACTACGAATATTGTTAGAATGTTTTTCAACAGCATAAACATTTTTACAAATATTCCATATTTTTCCGGCCAATTAACTGATGTGTGTTGTCTTTAAAAATCTGGCGTTTATTTTATCAAGTTATTATTAATATGCCACAATATGCAGATGACATAGTTTTTTTTTTATGATTTTGTCCAGCGCTAATTTATGTTGGCAATTATGCAAGGGCAGATTTCGAAGGGGAGAGCCAATCAGAATTTTTGTCCAGTTAATTAGAATTTTAATCAGTTCAGATTGCATTTAATATGCCGACACGTTCAAGCTGTGCCTCAAGGGACACATGAGAGACACAATAAATTTGGATTAACCCAAATGAGGTGGAAAATATGCAAAGAGCATTTAAATGATTATGGTTTATTGACAGCGACTAAAAAGCAAAATTAAAGCAATAATACTAAAGCAACCACTTAAGCAAATCAGGCCTCTTTGCGAAAGCATTCTATGTAAATTTATTGTTGGCTATTTCGCAAGCCGCCTTAAAGTATGCAATATCATAATGCCAAAAGTTCATTGTCAACACACGCACACCCATCGAAACACACACACACACACACACACATAAGCGCAAATCAGTTTATAGTTGACATAATTGTTTGTGTAAAGCTTTCGAGCATTTGGCCAAGAGTTTTAGATAGCCAGACAGGAATAGGTCGATGGGTCGGTCGGCTCTTGCAGATGCCTGTTGAAGCCGAGCCAATAAAATATGAATTTATGGCCTATTTGCATGGACAGTCGAGTTTGGCTCTCAGTTCGACACAATGCAACAATATTCCGATTCCAGCACACATTGGCCCCAAAGAGATCGAGACTCGAAAACAAACAGCTAAGTCAGATGCAAAGCCAAAATGAAGGCTAAGAACTTGGCCAGCTTAATGAGCTTACGCATACACATTTAGAAAATGCCAATACAAATGCAATATACTCCACCTACCACTCTCCCCCCTCCTTTCCCATTTGCAGACTGTATGTACATACATATATTCTTGTGTGGTCTGGAGCTTGCATAAAAAGCTAAAAGGCGGCAGACCAACAATTTTGCCGTATCATTGGAAGCGTTGTAAGCATGACACCATAAAGCGGCTTGGGGTCTTAACTCTGTTATGGTTATGGGCATGGCTATATGGGTATGCTTTGTGGCCAAAACATTTTGTACCGTTGCCAGCTTTTTAGGGTCATGCTTATATATGTCTACGACGAGTTTCATGACTGCAGCTTGAACAACTAACTAACAAAATGCTGACAACTGAAAACTGTAAGCCTCAAAATTTGCATAGCCCAGAAGCCGCAACGAAAGCGAGAGCGAGTCAGAGATAGAGATAGAGCAGGGTAAATACTTCGAGGCGCAGCATTTTAATGGCATATTGAATGTGAAAACTAGACGTAAATTTTACAAATTGACTAACTCAATTTGATGGCAACTGTACGAGAGTTGATGATGACGATGCTGGTTCTTGGTTTGGTCCTAGACAAACATAAACTTTCCCTAGCATACTCCAACTCCTCTCTAACCAAGCCCCTCCTCCACACTGCCACGCCCTTTGAAAGTTTAGTGTCAAATGGGTAAATTTGATTATGATTCTTAGTTGGGTTATGATAATCGAGTTGGAAATACTTCAAAGTTTCGCTGATGGCTGTGAGCCGCTATTCGCGATTCAGGCAAATGGCTTAAAGGCTGCGTCAATTTACGCATTAGCCAGGCTTTTAGTTTTGTCAAGAAATGCGACGTAATAAATGAATTGGCCAAGTTAAGGACGACAAAGCATCCGTCTGAAGCCCTTTAAAATCAGTACAAAGTCTACCTATCAAATATGCATTAAATCACTTCCAGTCAAGGACTTTGATCGGAGTGGCAGTTGTAGTTGCACTTGCCAGTTATCGTTTTGTTTCAGTTTTTGGTTTTTGCTTTTAGGTTTACATAACGAAGGAGGTGCCTATTTTTTTTTGGCGATGTTTTTCAGTCAATTTAATCAATTAGTATTAAGGCCATATACATGGATGCACTGCACATTATATAGAATTATTTGTGAGCACATAAATCGACCGCAAAATAACCATACACATTTCCATTTAATTTGGGCAAAATTGTTCGCATTAGAGCTGAAAACGAAATGCATTATTTAGGCAAAAATGCAATAAAAATTAAATTTATTAAATGCGTATGAGGAACAATGGCAACGCATATGCATTTTAAAATGTATGTGAATTTGTGTGTAATGAAGCACGCCATGGACACAAAGCGACACATTCACACCTGCAATTAGCTCCACACCCATGCAATGGGGCGTGGTCGCTGTCAGTCAAACAGTCACAGTTCCACAGCTCTACAGTTGCACAGTTGCACAGTTGCAGTTGCAGTTCACTGTCCAAAATGTAATATTTAACGTAATTTTATGCAAATTGAAATTATGTTAATGGCCAACCAAACAGGCGAAAGCAACATCAACAGCAGCAACAACAACAATGACAACAAATATTATGCGAAAAGTCAAGCAGCGTGTATGCAAAATGGTTACAAACAATGTGCCATGTCGATTGTTGACTCTATTCACATGTCACAAAATGCAGACAGAGAGAGAGAGAGAGAGATAGAGAGAGAGAGAGAGAGAGAGAGAGACAGGGAGAGAGAGAGAGAGAGAGAGAGAGAGAGAGAGAGAGAGAGAGGGTAAGAAGTGAAAGGCGCCTACCAGAAATGCTTTGCACATCTTGTGTCGGCAATTGAATTCATTCATTTATCCATTCAGGCATTCACTCACACACCCATTCATCCATCCACCCGTACGCTTAACCATTCATTCATTTCGAATTCTGTTCGCAATTCGCTTAAAGCATTTTGCATGTTTAATCGCACAGTTTCTGTATTCTGTCATATTAATAATAATGAATGCCTGCAACATTGCATCTGGATCTGCAGCTGTATCTGTATCTGCAATTGGCAAATGACAACCGGCAACTGGAAACTTTGCCTCATTTGCATTTTCATAATAATCATAATAATATACAACATCACCATTCACCACAACCAGCAATAACAGCAGCAGTAACAACAAAAACAACCAACAACTGACAGTAATGATAATAGGCATATATAAAATAGTTCCATGCCACTGCAAGTGGCACATATCTTGACGATTGTGTGAGAATCGAGCTCTGATTAGTGTAAGAGCTGGTGAACTGCCCAAGCTGTTTCCTGGCTCCTCTCAATTCACTGCTAAGAATTCTTGCTCTTGTTCCCACCAATTGCAGTTTGCAGAACAAAAAACTTAATGTCCACGTCCTAATTTCTGTCCCTCTTCCTTAATTAACATTGGTTTGTATTTGCTCGAATGTGCGTCAAATTGTCATTATTAGTATGTGTATGCATCGTATTTATAATTTGATTTTGTTTGGTTTGTAAGCCCCTTTCGATTCATCATTATCTTTGGAATTACGGACGTAAGTTACTATACAGCTTGACAATAATATTAAGTATTGTCTCAAATAAAATGATTGCTTGAGAAGTATAACATTATTATTTTAGAGGGAAGAACCCTTTACTCGTGTTTGTTTGAAATTTATGTATTATTGTATTATAGTCTTCGTGAATGAATAATAAGTAATAGCGGAAATAATATCATATTTCATCATTAAGCGATTAGTGCTACCGGCATGATGGCTTAATCATAACCGATTTTAAAAATAGTAAGAGTAAAATATAAATCAAAATCAAATTCCGATAGTATTTTTTTCCTTTGTTTTCCATATTTAAAATGCATTGCAATATGTTTGCAACAGATTTTCTATCCTCTGATTAAATATTTTGTCATTTAGGTTCATTTATTAAATGTATGTATAAAAATCTGTTCCTGGTCGTTAAAAAAAGTCTCAGAATATCACTTGACTCAGCTGAGATTTTCACTTCTAAAAGTGTCACATTTTTTACTCACTCATCCCGCGGTATAATTGGTTTTAAAGTGTTGTCATAAGATTTATGCATACGTACCTAAAACGAAAAGAGGAAAAGATTGTAAATTAGTCAAAAGTAGCAGGAATAAAAACTAAAATCAGGCATATACATTTTACATATATATATAAATATTCACTTTAAAATGCAATAAAAAATAACTCAACATTCTATAAGCTGCTTTCAATCTCAGTCAAAAGCAATACACACCCTCTTAGGGCTAGTGGCAAAGTTTTAACTGAAGCTTTGCAGACGCCTCTAAAGTGCTGTCAATTGCCACATACTCTCGCAAGCACACATTCACACACACACACACAGACACATATACGCAAAGGACTTGAGAAAAGGAAAAAAAAAACGAAACTAAAGCAATTTCAAATTGAAAACTGCTGCGAATTAATCAAATGCTTTTGCCGACAAGTCTGTCCAGGGCGGCCATTAGGAAGAATAAAAAAAAAAAAAATGGCCAAAGGGAACTCTCGCAAACAACACGAAAATGTCAGTCAGTCAGAAAAGACAGAAGCCAGCGATAAAGCAAGACCCAAAGCTAAAGGCAAAGGCAAAGAAAAAAGGCAACAACTGAACTACAACGCAGCCAATACCGAAACAAGGATGGAACAGAGCTAACCCTTTCGGCAATGCGCGGTTGCTTCGAATACTCTGGCTACTGTGTGGATACACCAGAGCAAACCCTTGCACATGAATTTTGTAAATATATATATATATATAGGTTATATATAGTGCAACGCATTAAATCGATAACACGATTTTTCAGCACGAGCACACGAGTGCGAGTTAAATTGTCAGTTTCATTACGTGGCAGCTTTTTTTGGTTTCCGTTTTTGTTTTTTTTTTTTCTTTTTTGTATCTTAAAGCCAAATCACTTCGTCTGCGCCTGAGCCAGAAGGAAGAAGCCCTTCCTCAATAGCATTGCTTTTGGTTTTTCGTTGCGAGTTTGCCTTTGGCCCTTGCGCTTCCATTTCTCACATTGCGACAAACGATTTTTCAACTTGGCGCTTCATCGGGCGTCGTTCTCTGTTTGGTCGCCATAGTCTCTCATTTTACTTTTTTTGCTCTTTAGTTTTTCTGTGGTTTTCTATGCGCTGGCAAGCTCAATTTTACTCAAAGGCGTGTAGAATTGGCCAAAAATAAAAAGGGAACAAAACCAACTCATAGAGACAGATAGACAGAGATAGACAGAGAGAGAGAGAGCTTTGTGTTCCTTGGAGACTCGACTAGAGTGCTCGACGCTGGCGAGTTCCACAAACATTTAACTGATTGCCTGGGCGTGCGTGTGCCCTTGCCACGCCACGGCATGCCTCGCCTTGCCCCATGTTGCCTGATTTTTTGATTTGCAATACACCTGGGAGACAGCAGCCCTCGTCTCAACGAAATGGTCGGAGTCGGAGACTCGAGAGTCGCGTTACTACTGCAGGCCACCACGAAAATGCCAAGCTTATTTGTTAGAACTGGAAAATAAATTGCGTGTGCGTGCAGTAATTGTAAATTACTAGATTTACAGCAGACAGACAGACAGACACACACAGTTGGCGTGAAAGAAGTCAGACGGCAGTTATAAAGTAGCCGTGTTATTGACACCTCTCGATGTGCCCTATGAATTTTTGATCGACACTAAAAGCACAGGCAGAGCTACCTCGTCATCTTTGTGGGTGTGTGTATCTGTGTAGAGAGGTCGTGTCTGTTGGGAATATGTATATATATATATATATATATATGTGTGCGTATATTGTAGGCCAATGTCTGGCATACATATGAGATAAGGTTTGGGGCTCTTATGATATAGCTGTCCCACGGCTGGGAAATAACTTTCGCAAATATAACTGCAGCGCCCCCAAAAGCAACAAAGTATGCAACAAATTTCTAGCAAATTTCCTGCTGACACAAATCAGCTACTGGCAATAACTCAAACTATCCAACTTTAGCAACAGCAAACTAGTACGGCGTGCAAAATCAATAAACATAAGCCAAAATTCTTATGCCCACAACGAAATCATATAAAAGTATGCCACATGCTTGGGGAAATCACTAAACTCAACCCAAACTCCCAACCGTAACCCCAGCCCTCAGCTCAGCCTAGTTCAGTTGAGGCAGCTAGCTAAGCAACATGGCTCATCATTTATGAATACGAAAGGCACTCATACACACACACACACACACATGCACCTACACACACGTAGCACATAACTATGCAGCAACATTTCGCCTAGCACGTTGATAACTGAGACTGCTTATTACGCCAACTCTGCTGCTGCTGCTGTTCCTCCTGCTGCTGCTGCTGCTGCTGCTGCTCGACTCTTCTGCTGCATGTGACATTTGCATGCTTGCTTAAACAGCAAAGAGCAGAAATGGGCACGTCTGGGCCGTCAGCTATGCCATACATTTTGGTATGGCATGGCTGCCAGAAAATTGTTCAATGTCTTGACGGGAGTGCAACTGAGAGGGAGAATACGAGACGGAGCAGCTGGTGGCTGCCATATACTTTGTGTTAGTGCTGCAGCTAGTTGCCAGTTTGAAGTTGTTGTTGCTGCTGCTGCTGTTGCTGTTGTCAGACTAGTAGGCAGCCGGCGATTCCTGTTGACGTCACATCACACACGTGTGTAGTAAAAATCAGACGTGTCCGACTCAGTGGCAGCCGTGACTTGGAACGGAACCAAAAAACTCACGACGACCAAGTCGAGTCGAATCCGCTGGCTTCATGTACTTTGATTGCTTGCACGTTACCGTACAATTTTCGGTATGATGGCGGCAACATTTCATGATTTCTTCTACGTGTTTCTGGCTGAAAGCACGCGCACTCAACAGCGACGGCTTTGGCATTGGCGTTGGCGTTGGCGTTGGCCAACTTAGTTTGGCAGGTAACTGTAGCTATGCCTGCCACATAGCCATAATGTATGCAAGCTTTTTGTGTATGACGCGCCGCGACTCTGCCTACGCCTTGTTTGTTTGCCTGGTGACTGATGATGGTTTGGTTTTTTGTTTCTGGTTTCTGGTTTCTATAAATTGCAATACCCTCTGTCAAATCACCACAAAATCCCTAATAAATCAAAGCAAAGGCTGATCTGTTTTTGCAGCGATGAATTATTGAGCAATTGTACTGAAACGGCACACAATTGGGCACAGTTCGGCTCTATTCATTTTATATAAGATATTTTTAGTGAGTCTTTATGTTATACAAATAAAAAAACTGCCACAAAAAAACAGAATAAAATATAAATATTAAAGTGTCTACAATATTGCATGCGTTGCTTTTGTGATTGTTATTATTTTTATTGCAATTGCTTAATTTCATTTGATTTATTTGTGTTCGCCACAATTTGATTAAAGCATTTCCATTGTACGCATTTAGCTGGCCTTAAAAAGTGGCAGGCTTAGCTCTATCTCTATAGTACACTGTGATAAAATGAAGTGAGTTTAATGTATGACACCCATACGGAAGACACTGCATGTGGGATTAGTGTGTGTCGCTGGCTCGCCTTCGTTTGTGGAGCAAGCTGGATTGCAGCTAGAGTTGGGGGTGCTAGTGGCAAGTGGCAAGTGGTAAGTGGAAGGCGGCAAGGAAGCGGCGTTAAGGCAATCATTTGGCAGCGCATGTGTCGGATTATTTTGTTGGTTTCGTTTTATTTAAATTTCCTTTGTGCCTTCCTTGGCTTGCTTGGGTTCCATTTTGGTGGTTGCTTGTTTGCCTGTCGCCAAAAGCTGACAGCAGCTGAATCTGTATACTAAGCTCTCTTTCCTTCTCTTTCCATTTCTCTTTCCTCTATTTTCTTCGTTTTTTGTGCCACACAAATTAATGATTGCCGTCAAGCAAATAAATCAAAAGCTTTTGGTTGCGTCTGCTGGGCTTTCAAGTTGGGAGCAGCTTAAAGCTGTGCGCTTATTGGCAGCCAATAGTTTTTGCTCTACTCGACTTGCATCCGGCAGCCTTTTTCCACTCAACTAAGCGCGCACTTGCATTCATTGATGATGTATGTACCCATATGCATGTCTGTGTGTATTCTGTTCCATATACCACATAAATATATATATATTTATATATATATATATATCATATATATGTATGTACATATTTGTACATATTTGTGGGTATGAGCATCCACTTGGCTGCCTCGGAACCATTGACACAACATAAATAACGGTGCCAGCCTGCTATAATTTATAATCCTTGCTCTGGCAACAACAGCAGCAGCTGACTAACAACGGAATGCCGCTGAGAGTGCAAATATTTGGCTAGCTTTTATTTCGTACTTTTTGTTGTTCTTTTTTTTTTTAGGCTGTCCTACCTATTTAAAAGTGTCGTGCGCAGGATCTGTATTCATGCAGGTTGCCTTTACAAAATATTTTGTCAGTTGTTCTACTGTCCGTTCGCTTCTATTGCTCCTTTGCCCCACCTTGTTCCTTGCCACATTTATTGACAAAATGAGGTCAAAAGTTTATTGGATGTATGTGCAGGTGCTTTATTTTTGCTTATAAGTATTAATGTAGAAAGACAAATGATATTGCGGGCATTCGGGAAAAAATATGGCGATTATAGAATTTTAAATGAGGATTTAAAACGCTTTGGTAAAATCTAAAATAGCTAATCACTAACTAAATGTAAATTAAAGCTGGTGAATGCTCCAGCCATCGCCAGCCTGGTGTCTAGCAAATAAATTACAAATAAATTATTGAAAAATCGAAGGCTTCAACAATAAAAACACGCACAACATCATAAAATGTGCCAATGTTTTCATATATATAAAGTGGTATACAATTATTCAACTAAATTATGCGCACACAAAAACCAACTGTCAAATACGCTAAGTTGGTAGCTATTTAAATTATGGCAAACAGCACAACAACAAAAAATACATATAATATAATAAAAACCTAAATAACATTGGTAAATACGGTGCAAATTACACGCATATTGTTCTACAACAAAACCGTCGCGTGTCGGGGTTAAAAACTATTTTAATTATTTATAATAAATCGCTTAATATGTTTGTCCGACGCACACAAAACGTACACATCTGATTATTATCATGCCGGTCCTCTAACCCTATCCCCAACCCCATCCTGGCCTGCCTGGCGCTGTCTGTGTCAGTTGTTGTTGTTGCGGCCTTTGTTTTCATGTTTTTGAATGTCCCTGAGAGAATGTTTTAACAAAATTTCAGCACAAATCCTGGCACAGAATAGGGGCGCTCAGGTTTTAGGATGTTTATGCAAACTGTACACTGAATATTATATGTATAAGTATCTGCCAATTGTAGTTATCTTTAATGCCAGTCGTTCTATTAAGCATATCACACTTTATAATATCATTGTTGAGGATATTTTCAGATTAACACACAATGTGTAAAAGTTTTTTTTATGCGCCCTTAACATCGGACTTCTTTATCATTATCATATATAATCAAATCACTATACTTTCCATAGAAAATATCGGCAACGATTGTAGTTCTTGTATAAAAATACTTTTGTCATCAGAAAGTTTCTGTCTACTTTCAATTACAGTTATAGTTTTTATGGACTTTTTATATATACTCGTATACTTCTTGCCACTTAAAGTGTTATTTTAATAGAGCTGTGATGTCCTGATAGATGTATCTATTTGATAAGTGACATATTGGGTCAATGTCGTTGTTTGGCTTGAAATATATACACATAACTAATACTTTATCTCGCTTTCAATCTCACCCACTTCAGGCTGATTTTAAATTTAAAGAGGGTTAGTTTTTTCTGACAGGCTAAGTTAATGTCTCACACAGAGTCAACACAGGCCATCAGAGAACCGTTGAAGGGGATGTTTTTATTGCTAAACTTCATTTTGGACAGTTTTATTTCTTCTGTGCTCGTCACTTTCATTTCTTTCTTTGCTTCTACACTTTGTGGTAGGCAGGGATTTTTTAATTAAGCAAAAATTGTGGTTGTCTATACCACTTTTGTGTAGCTAATCAGTCGGCGATGATTGCCGAATCCAGTCTTATGGTTTTATTGCCCTTCAAAAAACTGGTGAGACATTTGAATGGATACTGTCAAAATAAGCTGAAAATAAGCCCTTAAGCTGACAATCTTCAGTACGCCAAGTTCATTTCCATTTGCTATGTCAGTTGTCAATGGTTGCCGTTCAGTATGTCCCCATGGAGCTTACATAATTGAGCCATGCCATCTGATGACGGCCAACTCGAATTACAGAAACTATCTAATTGTATGCCCCCTACGCTTGACTTTAAACTAATGCTGGTAATTGATAAGACGATATCGTTTGTGATTGTCTGAGTTCGGCCCCAAATGCCAAGCTAAATATAATTTACCAATCAGTCTCTCAGGTTTGCGGGTGTGCGTGTGAGCCTTTGCAGATGACAGGAAGCACATTGGATAATTGCAAAAGCAGCATTGATAATGATGTTTGCCCTCGATATATGATGGGCATAAGGCAGTAGTGCTAATAGCCTTGACTTTCGACTGCTATTTGAACCCCAAAAACTGGACCACACACACACACAGGCACAGACGGACACACACATAAACAAAAGAAACATTTTACTTTCTTAAGCGAGAGTGCAAAAGTTTCGTCCAGCCCAGCAGACGGCAACATATTGTCGCACTCTATAAATTATGCGCTTAACCGAGATGTAAGAGCAGGGAACCGAAAGCAAAGACCAGAAAGCAGAAAGCATGTATAAAACACACACACACACACACACGCACACACACACATACGCACATGAAATCAGCTGCGAAGAAGGCAAACCAACCGAGCAGAACTATTACAATGGCAAAAAGTTTAACGATTCATGTGAAAGTCTGTGGAGATTTCTAGCAGCCCCACAACCGAAAAATTTGTGTGGGTGCCGAATTTACTATTATTATCCTTACAGCGCTCTCTCTCTTTCTCTTTCTCTCTCTCTCTGTCTGTCTCTCTTGTCTGTTTTTCGCTCTGCCTGTGCGATATACATGTGTAATGTGCCGAGGCTCAACCACAGCATATTTGGTTAGGAAGCAAAAAGACAAGACGTGTAGCATCTTCCCTTGGTTGGAAGGTAAGGAGCTTGTGTTGCCTCGGGGAGTCTCTTCTCTGCTGCTTTGTTTGTTAGTTATGGGCTTTAAAACTTGTCACACTTGTCAAGCAAAACTTGCAAAATGGCTGCCACTTTGGAGCAGCGCGTATAGCTGCAGAAACCAGCACAAAAAGCAAAACCATAAAAAAAAGGAAAAGAAAACGTCTTCGCACGATAAGCATGAAATAATGAAATACTCTACCAGAAGATACCCTGTGGTCAGTAATAACTCACTCTAAATCACACAGAAATGTATAAAAAAGAAGGTTAGGCCCTCTGACCCTGTGGCCAGAAACACAAATCACATAGAAATGTATAAAATAGAAACATATGAGTAACTCTTTTGCAAAATAGTTTTCGTTTAGACTAATTGTGTTTAGTCCAAGCGTTATATGTACTTTTGTGATGTTTCTTTATCAAATTCTTAAATAAATCACTGAATACACTTCAACAGTACAATCTGTTTTGCTTGTTAAAGCTTTATGTGGTTTTTTAAGAGTTATGCACATACATTTGCACAACTTTGCACCCTTGCTAACACACATTTTTTGTGTACTGTGTACACCTTTTTTGTGTGTCTTTGAAAAAAGCCATAAATCAAGAGAAATGCAAAACTGTCACATGTTAATGAGTAGCCCTTCTCACATGTGCAACTCCTCTTGCTGCAACCCACCTCCTCCTCCTCCACGAATACCCCTGTTGCCTAAATAAAGTGTCGCGCTGAACTGCAACCACAACGCGAACGCGTCTCGTTGCTTTCTTTTCGTTATCACTTGGAATTTGCAAAAAAAAAGTTGTGTTTTTTGCATGCTTTGGCCCACAGATTGCAGCGCTTGTAAAAAGCGGCAAAGAAAACTTCCCGTAGGACTAAACACACACATGCTATATATGTGTGTGTGTGTGTGTGTAAAAGAGTAGTAAAAACAGTGGCATACTTTTGCATTAAGTGGATTTTTTTATTTTTTTTTTGTTACGCTGCTCCATCTATAGGAGCAACTGCTGCTGGCCCTCGGCTGTTTCTAACAAACGTTTAGAGCGATAAAAACCAGCAGAGGCAAAACAAGAAAAACACAAAATGAAACAAAAAAACAAAAAAATAAAGAAATAAAAATAAACATTTTGTTAGTTGTATAAATTTGGTTGCCATTCGTTGTGGCTCTCTTGTCGCTTCCGCTTGTTTCGCAGTCCCTGATAAAGCAGCGTCAAAAAAGTGTCGTCGAGGGAGCAACTTAGGCGAAACTGCGCACTTTAGTTACATATGAGAGAGCCAGTAGCCAGTACCCAGTACCCAGATAAATCTGTAGATGCGTAAGCCTGCCAGCCAGTTTGTCAAACTGAATGCTTTAACAAAACATTGCTCTAAGACTGAGAATTGTGTTCGTATACGTACTGTTTATCCTTCTGGTTTTGCTCAGCACATATACTTTAAGGCTGCCACATACAGTTCAATGCCCGGTTGAAGCACGAACCAATCTCTCAATCTCCCCTGCACTCAAAAGTTAGTCGCAATCTTCGAGGCACATAACTTGGCATACAAGGCTCATAATGTATATTGCACACCCATTTATAGAGCTCTATTTACAATTTATGCGCCACGTAAAGGTAAATAAAGTTGGTGCAACAAGCGTTGCACACGCGAGGTACGTTGGGGCTGGCTATCTGCCTGCGCAACGCTCGTTGCTTGTTTTGCCATACAAATCCCAAAACCATTTCACTAATTGAAATGAATTTTCATATAGTACGACGACGACGACGACGACGAGAAAATGTCGAGAAGCGCAACGTTCACGTTCTGAGTAAAAGTGTGCGTGTTTGCACATCAATGCGTGTTTATGTAGATGTGTGTGTGTGTTTTGTGTGTGTTTGATAGACACTTTCGTGTTGCAACACAAAATTGCAATGACCTCGGGCAATAACAAAAATGCTGAGCAACAGACAAATGAAAACATTTCAGTTGAATGACTTTGCCCAACGAACTCTTTAAACCTTAAAGTTATTAACAAAACAAAAAAATGCTAAGCATTAAAATATTTTTGGCATGTGCGAAAGATTTGTATATTAAACTGTTTTTCGCTGTCTAACCAAAGGGCTGAGACAAGAGCAGCAAAACAAATAAACCACTCGACAATGTCTCAAGTTGGAGAAAGTCTTCGCCGGGGAAATGCAACGGCATTTTATTTAAATAATTATGCAATCTGCTTGGGTAGCGACTACCGCTGTTCTGAGACCGAGTGGCGGCTTTCCCAGCACACACCAAATTTTCAAGTTCATAATTATGTGGTGCCGTCTTGGCAGTTCCTCCTACCACTACTACTACTACTACACTTCCCTGGGTACTCCAGGGCTAAATGCATTTTGCACGTCGCCAGTTTTCATATTTCATTTATTCTAAATGCGGAAAGTCGCATAAATGAAAGCACAAAAGATGTCAGCTCAGCTCAGTGGAGAGGCGCTTGCGACGAGGGAGAGGCATTGGCTGCCTGTTGGCATTTCCCACAACGGAAGTCATCATACTTTTGCGCTTGTTTACATTTTGCTTGGGCTTCAAGCTTCAGCCTTAGCTTCAGCTGCTGCTGCTGCTGCTGCTGCTGCTGCTACTGCTGCTACTGCTGCTGTTGTTGCTCCTTCTGCGAGTCGCACTGCGTATACGTAACGCGTAATGAGGCTGGCCTGGCAATGTTGCCTTTTGAAAGGCGTTGAGCGTGGCGTGTAAATGCAAAATGGTGACAAAGCTCGCCTGCAGGGGACCCTGCATGTCTGTGTATGTGTGAAGCTATTCTAAGGCATTTGCTTGGTTTTTTTCTTTGTTGCCAGCGCTGGGGTAACATTATTTTAATTAACATATTTATATGTGGGGAGGCACTGAGAACACAAAAGCGATACATTCACATCACCCGTGTGTGTGCGAGTTGTGTGTAAGTATCTACCGTGTGTGCATTGCAATTTTAATTACATAGACGCGGAGACGCGATGACAACAACAACAGCAAGATGCCGGCATGTAGTATAGAATGCATTATGTTGCCATATGAAATCATTAAAAATTGTTTGCAAAGCCAAAGCGAAATCATTAAAAGCATATAAATTATGGAAGCAGCGAACGACAGCTACGCCCACCACGGCACTGTGTGGGCAATTCTTGCAAAACGATGAAATGTCAGTGCGCATAATTATAAAGTAAGCATAATAATGCCGCAACTGCAACGACGACCTCAAAAAAGAAAAAGAAAATATATATATATATGCAAAAATTGTTTTGCTAATGTTCAACATGCCGTTGTTGGTGCCTCTCTTTGTTGCATACCTTACGGGGTGGCTTCATTATGAAATGTGCGCATAACGGCTGAGAGGCCAAAGAAAAGGCTGCACAGCCAAAAGGCAGGAGCAACATATTTCACATACACCACCTAAAAGTATGCTTTAAGAAATTGCTTAACTTCGGTTTCGCTCTAATGAAGAGCGTACAGTCCTTGGTTATAAAGTTAGCTATACCTATTTTCTTGCAGGTATATTTGCCTAAAAATATATATACAAAGTAACAGCGGAATGTGAGCTATTTGGGTACGCCATAAAGTTTGCCAAATGTCAGAGTTTTGGGTTGGGGAAAATTGTTTGGTGCGTGATGAGAGAAAACACTTTGTTATAGAGCAGTTAGCAATTCTGCGCTATACACACATATATATATATATATATATATATATAGGTATTCATGCAGTCTTCTGCACATGACCCAACCGCACTCAATATCAATATATCCTCAACAATCTGCACTCAAAAATCAAAAGATACATGTAGTAGATAGGGAGACAGGCGAACATAAAATGCCAATTTCTAGTTGCCAAATGGTTATTGCCCGGCCAACAATAACAACAACGACAAACGACAAACGGCAAAAGCAAAAGTAACAAATTTACCGCATGCGGACAAATGCATAAGGCGTCCAAAGCTTTTACGTCTATCCGAATACGGACATACAGCCATCGGATACACATGCATATATATATATATATATATATATATATATACATATATATATAGTCGTGCTATATATCCGTAGCTGAGCAGTGGGTAAAGTTAAGTGCAACAGCAAACATAAAAACACAAACCAGAAGGCAATTTGTTGCGCCACAGCAGGTGCAAAAAAAGAAAGCCAACTCACACACACACACACACACACGCTTTAAAACTTTTTGGGGGTAGTGGGTAACATTTTTCTTGGTATAGATTTTTACGCCTGGTAATAAAACTAAGTAAAATTTAAAACTGTGCGTAGTATGCAGCTGACCAACAGCAGCATGCCGAATATTATTCAGATATTCATTCATTGCCCTTTCTGCAGTCTGATAATAATAAACGTGACACGCAAAGGGTTTTGAGGAGTGAGGGGTGGGTGGTGGGTGGTGGTTTGCTGAATTGGTGGGTGTAGTGCTTAGAAGGCATAAAATTTATAAATTACTATACTGCGCTACAATAAATTTCAGTTTGCGTAAAAACGCAAAATTTATATACACAATGCAACACAGAGCAAGAGGCAAAGGGGTAGCGGGTAGCGGAGATAGCCAAGAACTGAACTGAACTGAACTGGACTGGACTGGAGTGGGCTGTGTGAGTGCAGTGAAAAACCCATTATGAATGAATTTAGTAGCAGTAGTAGCAGTGGCAGTGGAAGCAAAGAGCACAAAAACCGAAACGTGCTCGAACCACTCGTCGTATTTATACAAATTTAAGGCATTCACCCATTTGGGGTGGTTGGGCTAGCCGCGTTGTGTGAGTGCTCCAAAATTTACGACTATTTCCATGGCTGCCAGCGACGATAAACCAAACCAGTCGAAAGCAATAACGACGAGCCAATGCCAATAGAAACTGGACGACCAGAAGACCGCAAAGGACTAAACATGACTAGACTACTCTTCCACTATATAGCATCGGCTGGAAGTTAGTTGAAGGACACAACCGGACGCCACTAGACACATTGGGGCGTGGTAGGCAGTGCCGCAGACAGAGTCGTCGTCGGTGTCTGGCCTTTGCTCGTCTCTGCAGGTCAATGACAGCTAAAGTTTTGCAAAAACTAACCTCGAAACGATAAAAAATTAAAGCAACAGTAAATGGGAGACAGACAGAGAGGGGGTTGAAGGTGAGTAGTTGCCGCATCAAAATGCCGCAATGGCCTGTTATTATAATGAAAACGAAGCATAGAAACTGGTGCAGTACAAAAAGCGGCAATAAGTAGATGCTCTGGGCAAAAAAAAGAAAAACAAAAAACAGAAAATAAAAGCAGAAAAAAAGAGGGCCAGCCAGTTGCATTTGCATAACCAACGTCCAGTTGCCATTTACTTTTGAAGTGCAATGTCTGTGGAAGCCAGCAATGCCTTCAGTCCTTGGGGATCCGTATGTGTGTGTGTGTGTGTTGAGGCACTTAACATGCACATTTGAGGCATTTTCAATTCACAAACATCAGCAACAAATGTTAAAGTGTGCAGCAAAACATTTAACGAATATTATTTGGTAATCCAATGAAGTCTAACAATAAATGCAAATTGAAAATGAAGCCAGCATGGGAAAATTATATATTTAATCGGTAACATGAGCAAATCGCTGCAGAACTGTAGAAGCTTTAGGAATAATAATTACTACTCACATAATTTGATATTTACATCTATTAGCTGCCCTCTCAATGGAAGAGTTAAAGCTTTAAGTGTCTGTATCAAGCAAAAAGAAAAACGTATGCAACACATTTGTCATTTGAATCACAGCTGCAACGGAGGTGGCATCGTGGCAGCGTGAGACCATCAATATGTCGACTTTTGTTTGAATTGAGTTCTACTCTTTTTTCAACTGTTTTCTTTTTGTTTTTTTTTTTTTTTTGGCAAAACTCGTCCAGCAATTTATGCAACTTTTCTTCCATACCCATACACGTACACACAAATATATATGAATGAAAATATATTTTTTAACTCTTGGCCAAAGTTTTATTTCACTTTACGATAACTCTCATGAGTGTGTGTGTGTTTGTGGTGTACTGGCATCCAATCGCGCAGAATGCCCATCTTTTTTTTTTTTTGCATTTGCAAATGGCGCATAAGCATTTTTGCATGTTAAAAGAAAAAAAAAAATCAAACAAATATGAAAAAAAGTCGTTTGGAAACCCGACGCAAAATTTTAAACTATAGCATAATATGGGTAAACTTTTCCCAGTGTTTGTTTTTTTCTTTTATTTTATATACACATACAGTGAGTGCAAAAATGTTGTAGGCCCGTTCATTTAGGTTCTGTCCAACATTCCAGCTTTATTCGCATTCAAATTCAACTTTCGTGCCGTGCCTGGGAACATTCTTGCTGCGGCTGGGTGCCAAAAGTCAACAAATAATATTTTTGCATAAAAATCGTCGCTGTAAAAATGGAATGAAAATATGCAACTGCAACGTTGCAAGCAAGTCGCATGGTAATCGTAGAAGGACATCGGGGTAGAGAAGGCTTAAAAGCCCGCCATAGCAAACAGAACGTAATATATACGAGAGCAGATGCGACAGTGTGTGTTTATATATATACACACACACTCACAGAGATATTTGCGAGAAATCTCAATTTTCCGAGAATTTAATCAATATGTGCTTTACGCTGATTGCTCTGGCATATTGCGTACTCTGCGCCAATTGCAGTCTCAATTGGAGTTGAATTGGAGATTTTGGCTGCTTATCAATTTATGTATAAACTCAAATAGAATTTCATAAATTGTCATTTAATTGCCAAAATGCAAATGGCGCTGGGCTGCATTCAATATTCATTCATTCATTGTTATGCAATGCAATCCAAAATGCAGAATACCAAATTGAGCAACACCAGCTTATGGCTTTGACTTATGCAATGCCTTTGGCATTGCTAATCCATTCATTGTTGCGGATCAGCGCCTAGCTTAAGTTTTGCATTTGAATTTGGTAACCATTGACTAGACAATTTAGTGCTGCATTTATACAAAACAGCTGAGACCCAGTAAAATATTCCATCTGGCAACAGCAAAAACGAAATGAAACAGAACAAAACGAAGCAAATTTGTATGGCACGCAGCAAAATCTAGACAAAGCTTGGCATATATACGATAACAACAAGAACAACAATAACAACAACAACAGCAATGTTTCGTGTGTATTTAGACAATGCTAAAAAACAAGCGTAAACAAAAAACAAGAACGGCGTTCAACAAAGGCACAACAACACGGACACGTAAGCAAACTGCACAACAGCCCGAAAGTATGCTTTACAAATGTGTTACAATCGCACACTCGCCCACTCACACACACACACACACCCACACACACACACACACTGTGCTGTGCTGTGTGCGTTTTTTGTTATGTTTCTCCATATGCGTTCTTCATTCTTGTTAATTTAGCTCGCATTTGTTGACATTTCGAGGCACGCGTACAACATTTTTGCAACTGCAACAGCTAAAAACCATTTCAAAATTGGTTTAAAGTATGTAGAGAACTAATGAGCAGTCTGACTTAAGACTGGAACATGAAACTCCACCAAAAGCAATCTAAAAAAATAATGAATAGTAAAAAGATGCAGCATAATCGTCTAAGTAAAACTAAACTAAACACTAGCAAATGTTGTACGAATTTCCCTCAACGCTCTCTTTTTCTCTGATAACTAAATATAAATAAATATATTATAATTATATTTCCAATCCATCTCTCTTTCTATTGTTGATTTGTTCGCTGGCCTCTAAAACAGAAAAGTTGCAGGACAATCACATAAACCATCAGCAATTTGGCAAAAATATCCTTCAACTCTGTAATCTACGATCTCTCCCTGGCTCTCTCCTTGGCTGACACACACTGAGTTTCGACAAGTTTTAACCATTATAATGGGAAATAGCTGCTGCTATTCCAACACTTAAATGCAGCGCAGTTATAGGCACTTTATTTCAGCTCCGGCTTCCTTCGCAAATCTGCAACCGTCCACGTATACGTACATACACTCCGCGAAACTCAATTAAAGGCACTTGATTTTTTTATTATGAAATTTAAAATCACATTTAAAAATTTGCTTTTTGTTCAACAAAAGTAAGCTAAAAAAGTAAGAATTAAATTTGTAACATCAACATAACATTTTTTATGAATTTATTTTTTGTTGAAGTAAGGTTAAGGTGCAAAATTCGATTAAAGGCAATGCTAAAAAATTACTTTTTGATGTTGGTTTTTTAGCATGGTTTATTGAAGTTGTTTTTTTTTTGACTTTAGCATGTTTTTTTCCTCAGGTAAGAGTGTTTTTCCCCTTCCCATTCGAAATTTTTGTAAGCAACTAATCTGTTTTTTTGTCTAAAGCATTAAGTAAATATGTACACTTTTTTATGCCATTCAAAGAAAATCTATCTAACGCACTACTTACTTTTCCAAAGGCTTGAAAGTGACTGCCTTTATTCGAATTTCGCTACCAAACTAGCCATAAAAATGTAAAAACCCAAAAATCTTGTAAAAATTCAAAGCATCATAACAGTGTAAGAAGAAGAAGCAGCTTTAAAAAATGCACAAACGAGGTGCTTTTAGGCTGGATACAGTTGTTAGCACCATAAACACAAGTGAATTTAATCGAATTTCGCGGAGTGTATATGTGTATATGTGTATATATATATATATATATATATGCATACGTATGTGCGCCAAAAAGGCAGCAGCACTTGTTTGCTAGATTCTGGTTTTATTTTCGCTTGTATTTTTTGCATGTAGGCCCCAGCGGCAGTTTGGCATCTTTTTTCAGTCGGTTTGTTTAGTGCCGCGCTTTTATTGTTGTTGTTGTTGTTGTTGCTGTTATTGTCGACTATTTTCACTCCACTTTCGAATGTTTTTATCCCTAAAGCCTGCTTGCGGATATGCATACACACACACACACACACGCAGACACACACACGCAGACACACACAGTCAAAAAAACAAACAAACAAACAAACGTGCAAACAAACCAACGTAAATCCAACATTGAGCAAAAAGATTGTTGTAAAAACAATAAATGGCAAATGTATTGCGGCATTTTTAGGCGCATGGCCCAAAACAAAAGAGCTGCAAATTTTTGCAAAATGCTCTTGTTCTGCACCCTTCCCCCCGCCTTTTAGCACAACAAGTATATTTGTATGCCTTTTGTTGTGTTTTGGAGTTTTCATAGTTTGCATTTTTATAGCAATATGGCAAATGGAATTTTCTGTGCACGTTGCGGGCGAACCAAACATTTAAGTGAGTCAAGTGGCTTTCGCAGGGTTCATGCGATTTGCATACGACTGCCCGGCAATAGGGGAGGGGAATATGTCCCATTTGTATATGGCATATTCGAAGGGGGGGGTGGTGCGGGGAGGGTATATGCATCTAAAATACTCACTTAGATTTCCACTAGGAATGTAAACGTTGCCCGATGGCGTCCGCACCAAACACGATGGCTCAAAGTCAACGCCCAGATCATTGGGATTGTTAGCAACAGCGCCGGCAATTAAACGAGCATTATTCATGCGACTCATTGTCGGATTACGTGGCGGAACATCCGGTGGAGCTGTTGGCGTGACTCCCTCCAGGAGAAAGCCTGCAAAGAGTGACAGAGAAAGTGTGGATCAGTGAGTGGGTGGTTGAGTTACTGAGTTGATCATAAACTGTAACTCGCAGGCAGTTGAAAGCATTTTGATTTGTTTGTCTTTTGACTAGCTGGCTCAAACATAAAATATTCATTTTCAACGCAATAAAATGCAAAAGTATTTCCTGAAAGTATTTTCAGCAATTTACCTTCTTTTTTTTATTCGTTTTCACATTGCACATTTGACACTAAAAGTATGCTGTGAATTTTTAAACAACTACAAAATTGAAATTGTGGGTGAATCGCTGGATTTGTAGATATAACCGACTAGCCAGCCCGCTGGCATTCAATCAGTGCGCATTGAAACCCAGTTCGAAAATCAGGCGCAAAATAAAAATGAAATTATTTAGCAGTATTTTGGTAAATTCAATTTGTTGGCTGGGCGGTGCTAGACAAACACCGCGCCCAAAATACAAATACGAATGTACACAGATACACACACACACATACATAGACATATTATAATGTGTGTATATAGATAAAATTCAGAGAATTGCCAAGCAAAAGGCAATTTGAAAATCAAAAGCAAACTGTCTCTCCAAGCAGCAGCACGAAAAGAAATCGAAATAAAATTCAATTTGCTTCGCCAAAAAAAAAATAAAATAAGAAAATTTGAATGCCGTTGACGACGACGACGACGACAGTGCCAAACGCCTTTTTTAAGTATATACAAACAGATATATACATATATATAATTTATACATATATATTAAGGTATTCAAGTGTGTGTGTGTGTGTGCTCAATGCCAACACTCGGCAAATGCCTTCCTGGCCATGTTCAGTATAATAATAAATTTCAAAAGCATTCGCATTCATTCGCATAGAAAATTTTAAGCTCATTTATAGGCTTAAAAGACGCGACAGCATAAGTAGCCGTATTGGGGTTGGGAGTGTTATTTGGTTTGCTGCTAAACAGGATGCTCGACAAACTCAAATGCCAAAAGCAAAAACAACCAAAATCATAAAAACGCAGAAGTGCCGTCGGCCAATGGGACAAAATTCGAAATGTGTTGAGATTTACATAGCGCGAAAATTATATCCTGCTCCTGCTGCTGCTGCTGATGCTGTTGTTGACTTCCCACGCCACGAGAGTTGAGTTGAGTTGAGTTCTCCAACTCAAGCAGAAACAGCGATGACTGTTGACAGTGAGTGTGTGAATGCTGTTGCCTAGTTTGTTGGTTGCCAGGACCAAACAACAGAGACAGCCAGCCAGCACCAAATTAACCAGCACCCAACGCAGCTAAATCGCATTGCGCTAGGCTTAGACAATTTGGTTGGTTTTGGTTTGGTTTGGGCTGCTGCTGTGCAGTTGAATGAGGATTGCAGAGAGCGGGCAAGTGGCCAGCGGATTTAAGCTGCGGAAAATGTGACACCAGCTTGGGATGTGGCCTGGATGGCCACAGGGCCTGCGCATTATCATCATAATGAAACGCGCCCAACTCTAGAGAGGCTGCGGCAGGATGCTGGCTGACTGCTGCCAGGCAAAGATTATTTCACGCGGTTAAACACAGTAGCAAACTTGCCCACATTTTTCAGCACAAAATTCCAAAATTACCAAATCATGGTAGAGAGAGAGAGCGAGAGAGAGAGCGTCGCGCTCTGTCGGTCAGCTGTGATTAAAAGCGGGCAGCTCTGTCTAAAAATAATTGTGGCCTTTTGTTTTTGGCTTGTGTGTGTAATTAGATTTGAGACTTAAGGCGCTTACCGCTGATGGGCCAGCAAATTGAAATTGGCCAACAGTGCCACAGACTGAAAGTTGAGCAGGTAGCTCAACTAATGCCAGCTAAAAGCAGGCACTTTCATGCATCTGCTGCATCATCAGCATAAGCAACCAAAAGTTAAGTTCAAAAACATTAGCAATGCATTTTTAGACAAATTATTTTGCCATCAAGCGTAAAAGTTAAGCTGCACTCGATTTGGTAGCAGTTGCTCCCAGCACAGACGATGACATTATTTCGAGGAGGGGAGCAGGGCACAAGGATTGTGGCTGTTACATGCGCATTAGTTTAATATTAAACAACGAGCGGCAAAAATGTCAATTGTGGCGACCTCTCGTCTCATCCACTCCAGTTCGCAAAAGGGATTAGCAAAATACAGAGAAACCCACACACATACACAAAACAAAAAGGGACAATGCCAAACTCTGGCATACAAACAAAAGTCGCTGCAATGGTCGCCGTTCACTTTGGCAGTTGGCATTCGCATTCGTATCCGCATCCGCATCCGCAGCAGACAAACGTAAGAGCAGCCCAGGAGCAGTCAATGTGAATGCCAAGCGCTCACTTAAAGCGCACGCAACAACAGCAACAACAACAACAAGAACAACAACAGCAGTTACAAGAAAAACAACAATAACAACAACATCTGCAGACAGACCAGACCAGGCCAGGCAATGGCGCTGATAAGCAGCTTATCTTCATTTCTACAACCTCCAGCGTTTATTTTTGTGTGTGGGCGTTGTTTGTTTGTTTGTTTGTGTTGTTGTTGTTGTTGCTTGCTGTGTTGTTGTTGTTATTGTTGTTGCTGCCATTGTCGTTGTCATTTTGAATGCGAATTGTTGTCGTCGTTGTCGTTGTCGTTGTCATTGGTATTATTGTTGTTGTTGTTGTTGTTCCTGGTGCTTTCTGGGTATGCAAAATGTGTAATGGCATTTCGTCAGGCGGAGCATGGCAAAGCGACAACCAACACACTCACACACACACACACACACACACACACTGCAAATGCGAGTGTAAATGTGTGTGTTTGTGTGCGTGACAATGCAAATATGCTCTGTAGGGTATTTTTTTGGGAGATGCACAGCGTTTGATTCCCTCTGTATTTCCCCCCAGAGTGCTGATGGCCTTTTTGGCTGGCAGTTTAATGCTTTTATAATGCACTCGACAACAAATGGAAATGAGCAGTAACAAAGCAAATGGCAAAAGTATTTAAAGTTGCTAAACACACACACAGACACACACACAGACAGAGACAGAGACAGCAATCTTCTAGTTGACATCGCTTACAACTTTTAACTAAGCACATCTACACTTCTTAATGGGTTTAAAGTTGTGTAGCTGAATTTAAGGCATCTTCACGCCAAAAAATATATGTGTTACGTTAATTGAATTAAAGGCATGCCTCAGGATGTGGCAGGTGGCAGGTGGAAGGTGGTGTATGGTTGCAGGTGATGCCGAAAAACGACACCAGCTGCTTGTGGCATGCCAGGAATGAACAATGCAAAAGAGGTTGGGCGTCCAATGCCAGACGCCATTGCTAAGGTGCCAACAACAACAAAAACAACAACAGTAACAGTAACAACAACAACAACAACAGTAACAGTAACAACAACAATAACAATAACAACGTCATCAACATTTTCATGTCCGCCTTTAACGTCTGCTCGTTTCCCTCATCTTCAGCACTGGTCTTGACGAGGAGAGAAATGTAAAACACTTTTGGTATGACAACTGAAATGTCAGTTAAGCATGAATTGCTCTCCAGCAATCTTCAGTCATCCTCCTCCTGCCGTCTTAATGAAATTGTGTCTGCTCCGCTTCTCCTTCATTTGAACTACAGTTTTCAGTTGGCCAACTGATGGCAACTGCCTGCCCGCCTGCCTGCCTGCCTGTTGGAGGTGTTGTTATCGTTCCTGGTCGTTGCTGCTGTACTTGTTGTTGTTGTTGTCGTTGTACCTGCCAACAATTCCTTTGCACACTTATTTACTTTATTTACACGGAGTTGACTACGAATTAATTGAAAGCAGTTGCCAGCAAACGGGTGTCGAGTTTATGAATGTCGACAGTCAGAATCGTGCTGGCATTTCTCATGAAAGTACTTATTTATACAAATATATTAATTTATGTTACTCAATATGATTTTGGCTGGTAATTGCAACGATTTATGCTGCATGCAACCTTCTAAACACATTGTATGCGCAATATTGCGTATACACAATGTGGGCATTGTTTTTATTTTGTTTGTGCCCGCTGCTGTTTTTGCTGTTGCTGCCATTTCGGTGATAAGCAGCTGTCGCAGACATTCAAACACACACACTTAACCACACACACTCATACACACACACACACACACACACACACACTCACGCAGAGACACACACATAGACATTAGCTCATAGGCAGACAAACAAAGGCGCCCGAAAACTGACAATTGTTTAGCTGCGTGTGCATCTATGCTAAATTTAGTGTCTAGCTGTGTGTATGTGTGTGTGTGTATTTCCTTATGTGGCATCAGTTGACTGCACCTAGTTGGGGGCAGGGACACCCTTCTACGCTACATCGCTGCCATCAACTATAATGCGGGCCATCTATATGCGTGTAAACGTTTGCCTCTGTTTATATTTGCACCAACATTTGCATCGATACGTGTATGTGTGTGTGTGTGTGTGTGTGTATCTGTGTGTGTGCATATTTCAGTGGGCGTGAGACCTGTGTTTGACCGCCTGTTCTTGACATAACTATAAATAGTACACAGAACGTTGTCAACCTTTTGCTATAGGCTCGATTCCGAGGCGACTTGAATTCAGTTCATGATTCTTGTACTGCTCTAGTTATATAGATATATGTAATGATCGTATGTATAGATATAAATATATATATATGTATATATATAGACCAGTGGGCGTGTATTTGTTTATTCACTATGGTTTATTAAATTTTGGCAATGTTTTTGCGGGCACCTCCTTTATATGCAAAGAGTGGCCCCAACTACAACTATAACTGTTTATGTCGCTTGTCATGTAACTGCCACCCACAGCTCGCACCTTTAGTTGGCCCTTTCCTTGTTGCTTACCATCCTGCCGCCACCCTTTTGCTCACTACTAATGCGGCTGTTGTTTGTCAAACTTGGCTCACTCCCTTCAGGCTCGGAGATTTATTTAGTCCGAGTGTATGGCCACAAAACTTGGATTTACTTCGACACAATTGTCAGCTTAGTCACGTTTCGTGTTTCGTCTCTTGGCGCGTATGTGTGTGTGTGTTCGTTAGTGTGTGTGTGTGTCTGGGATTTACACACACAGCAACACACACATGCGCATACACCTACTGTAAGTACGTTAAGACTAAACACAACATATAAAGGTAAAAAGCCAAAGGCACGCGATGCGCATATTTTAGGTAAAAGTTGGTTTCTTTTTTTCTTTTTTTTTCTTTTCTCTTTTTTGCTATTGCTGTTTTTGTTCTTGTTTTGTTTGCTTTAGTTGCGGTTTTTGTATGCCAGTTAGTTTGTAACTGCTAGGCGGGGACTAAAGCGTGTTAGTCCCTTTTTGCTGCTGGCTACAATCAAACTTTGATTCAAGCCTGTTTACATGTTGATAACTTGATGCCGGCCTTAAGCTAAGGCTAAGTCTCTAAACACCAAGTCCAAGTTCCACGCTCAGCTCGTCTCCCAATCCTGATTTGGCTCAGTTGCGATTGAATGCTTATTTTGTGCTGCAGTTAATAAAAATTAAACACTGACCCAGTTTATGAATATCTGGCTCTTCAGAACTCTTTAGTTACCAGCTCGGTTCGAGCATTTTTGTGGTTCGCAAACAAACTTTGACAGCTTTGTCACATTTTCTTTCTTTTTGCTTGTCAAGCTGGGAGACGCGACGCCGGTTAATTGATTTTGTGGCATGCAAAGTTCACCAGACGGTGGCATCAAAACCGCAGGCCAGTCGCTTGCAACGATTTGAGTTCATCATTTTTTTTTCTTTTTTCTATTTTTGTCTGGTTGCTCCCTCCGGATGGCCTACTTAGTGGCAATGGCGCAACCCCTGCCTGTCTGTAATCCTATTAGACGAGAGGCGTCGTCTACCCAATCTTCCAACGGGTGTCTGCAACAAGCTTGTGGTTTTTACTTTATCGCATTGCCCAGAAGTAATGTGTAAGTACAACGATGAGTTGCGATAGAGACTTGCATACCTTAAGGCTTAAAGCGAAGCGACACCATCTGGCTAATTGCCTTCTGAGCGTGTTTTTGCCCATCTCTTCATTGCCTCGAGTAGCATAATAAATGTCAAGTGAGAATTTTGAAAGTGTTGCATTGTTGAAGATTTATTTGGCCTGACTGGAATTGTAACTTGTTAGACAGTGAAAAGTTTTCGGTGCGGTTGCAAAATGAATCTGAAATCTAATTTTGACGCTATATTTGACACATTTGGAGTACATTTCGTGTGGCGGCAAGTGGAAAAGTGCAAGTTTCAAAAGACAGCCAGCAGCTCGCAACTTGCAACTAGGTCGCTCCGCAACGCCAACTGCCACTCAATTCGCGGCAAATTACATAAATTAAGCGACTGTGGCAATTGCGAGCACAAAAGTAGGCAACACAGGAAATGCAGCAGAAAAGTTGCAAGCAGACCACCCCCCCCTCGAAAATAATATGAAGGCCAGTTGTGACAGATACTTTTGTGTGTATGTACATCTGTACGGATGTATTTATATACGGATGTATGTTCATTTAACTGACAGTTGCCAGCGGCTCATTAAATTTTCAAAGTGTCAAGTGGCAGCCAAACGGCCAGCAAAGCAAAATCAGCAATCATAATTGTGAGCTGTGTGTAATCCGTGTGTGTTTGCGAGTGTGTGTTGTGTGTGTGTGTTTGCGAGTGTGTGTTGATTGTGCTTAACCTTTTGTGGCCGTTGCTGTTGTTATTGTTGCCGTTGCAATGTGTTGAGGTGCTTGACATTTTGCTAGCGCCTCGCGCTATGCAACACGATTGCCTAACGCCACAGCCACAAACGACGCAAGTGCCGCAAGAGGCAGTGGCAAACCTCCAGCTGCAGCTCCAGTGCGCTCCATTGTCTGCAATGGCACAAAGCCTACAAACTTACTGCGCCTGACAAGCAAATTAAGCGCACAAAAGCAGAAAATAAAGCAACTCAAGTTTGCCACCATGCCACACACACACAGGCACACACACATCCATCCAATAGGCTCGCGAACGAGTGTGAAAAGTAAGGCGTATAAAATAGTAGTCGTAGTTTTCATCTTCTTTTGCTACCAGCAGAAATGCAGTTGGCTTGTTTTTGTTTTTGTTGGGTAAAAGTGCACCAGTTAAGCACTTTTGTCTCAATGAGTGTCAACAAGCGCACGCCCCATAAGAAACTGGGGGCATTCTCACACACACACACGCTGAGCTAGAGAGATACGCCAACAAGTCAAGTGTGACATTTTGTGTGTGTGTGTGTGTGTGTGCAAAATGGAGAAGAAAAAAATAATCGCTCTATTAATGAGCCTTAGGCCAAGTGCAACAAGCCGACAGACAATATGACCTGACCCAACCCAACCCAGCCCCAGATTCCATGCCCGCTTTGCTTTGACAGCTATTTAGTTCTTTTGTGTTTGTGTGTGAGTGTGCCCAAGGCATTTGCTTGTGTGTGTGTGTGTGTGTTGTGAGTAGCGTGTGGTCTGCTTTTCAAAAGACAAAAGAATTGCTTTAAGCGTATACTTTATTTGTTGAGTTCGGTTTACACCAATAACTATGCTGTACTTTTTTAAATTGCATAAAAATCTGCAATTGATTTATCAATGATTAAGTCAGCTCGAAAATGCACCTTTAAATATATGTGTGTATACACATATTGGGTAGTCTGCCCTAATTGGATTTCATATTTCGACGCAATCCATTTGAAGTTGCCATGCAAACGCTGGCGACAACAACAAATTATAATAGAAAAAAAAAGAAGAATATGCCAGTTAAGCATTCAGCATAAGCAACAAAGGCAGCCACATGAGTAAATATACATAATACTCAAGCATAAACACAACATCAACAACAGCAACATCAACAACAACAGCAACTTTTTTTTTATCAAATGAAAATTTTTGTGATGTTCGCGACAACGCTGCGTATACATTACAAGTTTCGCATTACAGCAAATCTAGGAGTCTGAATGGGGAGCAGTTGGTAACGACTTTAATTGGCCAAAGTTGAAAGGGGAACTGTTTTCAATACTGATTGTTAAACCGCTTGAAGTCGACGTGGTCAGCTTTTGACTTGTTGTTCGTGTTTGCCTTTTGTCGCTTCTGTGGTAGTTTGATTATTTATTATTTGGTTGCAGTAATGGGCACTTTACGGGGCAAACATTGCCAGCTTGCCACACTCCACTTGCCCTCAATTTGTGTTAATATAATTTAAAAATTTCTCAGCTATTTCTTTCATTTTTTTGTTTTTTTTTTTTTGCTTTTCGTTTTGGATACTTGTGCTTTTAGTGCACGTTGGAGAGTCGTAAATGGGATGCTTTGCTTTGGCTGGCACTCTTAATTTTTATTTGCCATTTCTGAGGGTTGCACACTGACCCTGCCACACACACACACACACGCACAAAACCCCGGCCGTCATGCGAAGTTTCGAGCACTTGAGAATTTTCTTTTTCCTTAAAGTTAACACAAAATTGAAAAATAGCGAAAGTTTTGAGGGTTAGTTGCCATGTTCTTGTGGTTTCCATATATTTCGTTTTCTTTGCGAATGCTTCTTTGGCGGCAACATCTTAAAGAGCGCGCACGCGTTTGAATATACACAAGCATAAAATGAAAGCAGTAGAAAAGAAGGCAGCGAACACAACTTTCGCTGTGTACGCACAACATTTTTCAAGTTTAGTTGCTGTTGCTGTTGCTGCCGCGGCCGCTGCCGCTGCAAAGTTTGTTCCTGGTAATTATGCGCCGTCGCATGCACAAAAGTTTCCATCTTCTTTGGGGTGCAAAGAGGCATGCGAATTATGATGATGATGATGATGATGTCAGAGGGTATAAGACGATGAGCGCTTACGTCAATTTTCAGGGCTTTGATCGACTCTCTTTCCTCGCTCTCTCTCGCTCTCCCTTTCTCTCTCTATTTATTTCTCAAGACATTTTCAAGCACTTCAGTTCTTGCAACCCTCTTTAAGCACATGACTTTCGTTTTTGTTTTTTTTTTTTTGAGTTTTGAGTGTTACACAATTTTTGCACTTAATTAAAAAGTTTGTGTTGCTTTGATTTCTACTCTGGATACAAAGTTAATTTCGTAATTAAAATCGGATAATTGCAATGCGCTTGGCAACCAGATGTACGTTGCCGATATGCAGATGCACAAGCATATGTGTGTGGCAGCCACACCGGCTTATGCAACTAACTATTCAGTGCCTACGCACAGGCGCAGCAGCAACAATTAAAAATAATGAAAAAACATTGCGGCGCCCAAACTACAGCTGCAGCTGCAGCTGCAACAGCAACGACAAGAACAACAAGCAAACACTGGCATTATGTAAAGCAATTAAAATGTAACAGCAGCAGCAGCAGCAGCAGCAAAAAAAACTCAGCATAACTTGAGCTACACACACAGACACACACACACACACACAAACACAGAAACACAACAAACAAACCGCTGACTTTTAATGGCATGCGAAATGTGTGCCAACTAGAAAGAGACCAAGTGGCATAGAGAAAGAGAGAGAGAGAGAGAGAGAGAGAGAGAGAGAGAGAGAGGGAGAGAGAGAGAGAGCAGCTAGAAAGAGTACGAGTATTTTGCATTAAACGTTGCTAAAAAGCATGCTAAAAAAACACACTCACAGAGAAAAAGCAGCTGCTGGCATGTTTTCCAACTTGAAGCTAAACCCCATGATTAAATAAATTGTTGAAAAATGTTAAACAAGGCAACGATACACGACCCCCCTCCCTCACCCCACATACTCTAACAAACGTAAGCACTTGCAGCTGCACCTCTGTTACGCTGTTCCGCTGACCTGCCACAAAATCTATAAAACAGCTACAGGCAGCAGCAGTTAGAGAGAGATGGTAGCGCCTTCTGTTAGGCAACATATTGCAGTCAAGGCCTCGCTGCGTGCATTTTTTAAATGCTTGCCGCTTCCTTTTCGCGTTGTTGTTGCCGCTCCACGGTTGCCGCAACGCGGCGCATGTGGCACAAACGGAAGCTGCTGTTTGGCTCACATAAATAATAACAATAGTGGGGCACGGCGTATACCAAATGCAGCATGTGTGTAAGAGTGTTATGTGTGTGTCTGTGTGTGTGTGTGTTGGGAAGGGGGTAGTATGGTGTTGTGGCAGCAACACGTGTAACAACAGTTGTTACTACTCCCCCCTAAGCACCGACACCAGCCCATTTGCTGTTGTCCTTTATTGAAACTATTTACGTTGTGTTTACAAGCCAGTGTGTGTGTGTGTGTGTGTGTGTGTGCGACTCTATCTATTGTATTAGGCATACATGTGTACCTGGATGCTTTTCAAATTGAATTTAAAAATGGCCAACTATTCGGATAGTGTTGGGCGTGAGGTGAACATGTGTTTGCCGTGTTGCCTATTTTAGCTTATTGGCTCGCAGGCTACAAACACAATTTTGTTAATTAAATGTAAAAATATTTGCATAAGCTTGCTAAAAACAAATGCCTTGGAATCCTTAATAAGCCGATCTCAGGTTGAAAATAAACTGTTGTAAATTTTAGCTCTTAGCATGTCGAAGCTATTCAAAACTGTACATTTTTTCTTGTTTAAATTAAAGACATTTGGAAACAGCTTAGGGCCAACACTTAAGGTGTTGTAATAGTGAGAATAATATACACTTATCCTTCTACTAATAGTTCCTTTCTAGTTGCCAATTCACATTTAAAGTCATCTATAGTTGCATACCTGTAAATAAAAGAGAATAATAAAAATACTTTAGTTGTGTGTTAAATAATGTGCAAACACGAAGCTAAGTTAATCAATGGAATCAAAGAGTTAATTTTAAGTCAAAGTGGTGCTTAAAAAACAAAAACAAAATATATATATTTTTTTGGCTGAATCATATAAATAATTTAATTTGCTGCATTTTGCGGCTAACCGCATTGCATTTTGTTTCTGTTATAGCTCTTATGTGTTGCAACTGAATTTTATAAATTTATTCAATTGCAGTGTTTATTTTGCAACCACACTGAGCGTTTTTGTGTGTTGTTGTCGGTGCTGTTGTTGATGCTGTTGCATTGTCAATGTCACTTGCAGCAATTACCGACACCGAATTACTTTGACAATTTTGCATATTATGATGTATTTTTATTCGGCTTGCGTTTATTTAGCGTGATATGTATTTGGCAGCATCACGCTGCGATCCGATATAAAGTGAAAAGTTTATATTATTAAAATAGATTTAAAAAAAAAAAACCTTGAAATTTATTCAACTTTCGCCCAATGCAGCTGCATTTTCAAATGCATTCAGTTTGACTCGCAGCAGAGGCGTCAACGTTGGCTATCGTAATAAAAATTGTAAAATTAATTTAAATGTCTCGCTAATGAATGTTTACAGCGATCATATTTTGTATGCAAATGATAAATAAATGACCCAATGTGGCACCCCCATCCACCCCCCCATTGTCATGTTAACTATGGAAAATACAAAATATGGAAATCGAAACTTCTTGCATAAGCGCCACGCTGCGCAAAGTGACAAAAAATTAGCCACAGTAACCCGATCTGATACGATTGAGTTCCAGATGCAGATGCGAATGAGATACGAGATTCAATTTTCTGTCATCTGCATATTAACGGCATTAAATGTCAACTGCCATGTTGCCCGACACTTGCCACGCCGCTTTTTTCTTCCACTAATGTATAAGTCTCTCTCTCTATATATATGTATATATCTATATATATTCATTTTTTGTGCTTATTATCATTGTTTGTTACGGTCGTATCTGAGTATCGTTAGCGAGGAACTGTGAAATGATTCGAAACTGATATGCAAATTTTTGGTTGCTTGTTCCGCGCTTGAAAATCGAGTGAAATTTGTGCTTTGAACTGAAATTGACTTTTGATTAATAGGCGACAGTTTGAAATGCGTTTGGTGTGGCTCTGAACTCTGCAGGGGGTTACACACACACATACATATGTGTTGCGTAAGCCATGCCAATCAGACAGAGTTCGACGCGCTGAACAACAACAACAAAAGCCGTGTCAACTGTTGCACTTATCAAGCTTCGTTAGCTGTGCTGCGTACAACAAGAAAGACTTTGAACATTTTTTGACAGGCACGCAGTCATTTGGCAACATTTTTGCGTAGGCAGTGCATTCAGATTGTGGCTGGCCAGAGTTACCAATTTCAATTACAATGCCAATTCCAAGAGCGAAACCTGGTCTTCGACAAAGCGAAAAGCAGACAATCAGTTTTTGCTCTTGTTCTTGTTGCAGTTGCAGTTGTTGCAGCTTGCCGCGTACAGTAGCCACAAGCATATGTCCAAACATTCCACTGGTAAATGGGAGGAACACCGGGCGAGGTTGCAACTTGCAAAGTTAATGACTTTGGGCTTAACAACAATGTAAGTAAAATTTCCTTTTTTGTGCTTATGCAATGATAATAAAACGCAGCCTGTGTGAGCTAAGCTACGGAGAAGCAGAGCAGAGGCAAAATATAAATGAAATAAATTACTGCGCAGGCGCAACTGAAGCAACAGCAACAGCAGCAACAACAGCAGCAACAACAACTGAAACAGCGGCTGCATTCAAACAATGAGCATGGAGCCAGTGTTCTCAACTCTCGATTCGAGCAATTTGAATGGACGTGCTCCTGAGGCTCTGTAGAGGCACATATGTCTGGCGACTATGTGTGTGTGTGTGTGTGTGTGGGTTCCACAAGCGGTCTTCATTTGAATGCGCAACATGTTGTGGCAGCATGCAACGACCTGTGCCTGGTCAGATGCGCACAGCAACTGCTGCTACTCCTACGGCTTCATTTGCCATTATCTTGCCGTTGGTTAGTTAGTGCGCTTTAATTTATCGCTGCCAACATTTTCTGTCTGCCATCGTCTGCATACATGTATGCTCTGAAGATTCTTAATACACCTACTATAACTACAACTGAAACTGCAACTGCAACAATAACAACAACAACAACTACTAGCTACAATGCCACGAGGCAAGTCAATTGTCCGTTTCTTTGCAAAGCCTGGCCGCAGTTCCCATATCGCCATCATAAATTGCTGTTATTGTTGTTGCAATCTTCTTTTGAAGGCATGCAAATATGACACACAGCCTTCTTCCCGCAACTCACCAGAAACCTGATTTTTTGCACTCCCCCCTCGCCCAGCTCTCCTGCTTCCAAAGCTGTCTGCTTGGCTGCCCTGCTACTTATTTGCTTATTGAGTTTATTATTGTTGTCGTTATCTCAGATGTACCCACGTTGTTGTTGTTGTTGTTGCTGCTGCTGTTATTATTTTATTGTTGTTGCTGATTATGGTCGTTGCTGCTGGTTATCATTATGTTTATTATTGCACTCGCTTAACAGCAGCCTCCGCACGCGCCCCATCACGATGCTCAGTTGCATTAATATGCACATCATTTTTCTGCTAATTTAATATTCCCTTTCATTGTTCACTACACACAAAGACTCATGTCCTGTCTCTGTCCCTTCAATTGATCTTAAAGCGAACTATGAACACAGTCTAATTTCACTTTTCGAGCTCAATTTCAGTTTCAGTTCTTCGTTGCTGGTTGCGTTTCCTGGGCCATGCTTCTCTGTCGTTTCGACGGCTCATTTATACTGGCCAGCAATCTAAGGGCCGGTCGAATGCCAAACTGACAAATACAAATGCATATGGCTGTTTTATCTGCGTGGAGCATGTCAGGACTTTGGCCAGGCAATGCATCAAGTGGGTCGGCATTCTGACCGCCCATACGGCAGCTTGTCGCTGTGAATTGTCCATTGTCGTTGCCTGCTTACCATTTACCATTTTGAAGCTTTTCTACTTCCGGCCAATGCACTAAGCCGTTTCCGTGTGTAGGTAGGCAGGCAGGCAGGCTGGCAGGCAGGCAGGCAGGCTGGCTGGCAGGCAGACTGGTCTGTTGTCAAGGATCTGTGCCATACACTTTGGGCATGGCTCGAGTTCATAATCTTGCCACTCAAATCGCTAAGCAGTCGAGCAGTTGGGCAGCAGCAGCTGGAGCAGCTGGACTTCCCTTTCTTTCTAGAGGTGCACTTAATTTACCCTTAATTAATTGACCTGCAGTCGACTTGAGCCCACACTCCACTCCACTCCATTCTACCTCACTTCGTATCCATTGCCCCTGGCTATCGGTCTGCTCTACTTAGTTGTGGCATTTGCCATTTTTGCAAATGTTTTGTGTGCATGCAAATGGTCCGTCCAGTTGCTCACTCATTCATTCCGTCAGTTAGTCAGTCAGTCAAATGGTCTGACGGTCTGACGGTCAGACGGTCAAATGGCCGGGCCGCGGTCAGTTTTCATTCATTTCCATGGCTCGCTCAAGTGGCGCTGCGGCCACTCGAGTTGGTTGCCCACTTGAGAGAGGCGAGAGCCAAGCCCAAACTGACATGCTCCGACCTGAATTGCCCCAAGCTCATTTAATTTAAATTTGAATTTTATATTCATTTATTCGTGTGCAACCCGTGAGCATTGCCAGATCGAATACCCTGTAAAGGACAAGTGTTTTAGCTACGGTATTTGATTTTTAACTACTTTCAGCATAGGGCAATCAGCATTCGATTGTAGTCGCTGTTGTCGCTGTGCGAAAAATGCAATTAAAACTTAATGAGCTGCAAGCTTTACTGTACTGTAAAACGGTACACTCCATTCCCCCGCACCCTCCATGGTCGCCTAGTTAACTATTTCGATTTGTTATTTATTGGCCGTATTTGCCACTCAATTAATTATTTTGACTGCATTCGCACAACTTTTAAGGCCTGCGGTCAGTTTGAGTAATGTTTAATTAACAGAAGAGTCGATTCAGAACGAAATGAATCGAATCGAGTTCAGTCGAATCGACTGGAGTCAAGTCGGGTCGAGTGTGTGGGCAAATTCTATTAAATTGGGTCATTCACAGGGCCGGTGCCAGCGCTGTGCCAGTGCTCAAGTGCTTCAAATCTGCTTATGTGAATGGTGCCTTGTGATGGCAACTAATTAAGGCAGCGCTATGCTAAAAACTAGAGCCCAATATGTGCATCCCCCTCCAACCAATCCCTTTTACTCTTACAACTACTCATCAGGTCCATTGTGCACAGTGTCGGATGTTGGATGTTGGCAGTCTCATAGTAGTTAAACTCATTCGCAGAACACTTAATGCGCACTAATGAAATGTCAGCTTAAGTCATAACTCAAATGCAGCAGCCGCTTCAGCAACAACAACGACAAAAGCCACGTACACTCAAAAAAACAGTGTTGAAATCGGCATACGGTAAGTGTATCTCTAAAGCGGAGGAATTTATGAGTTATGAGAAATATATTTCACAAGAAAATAGAATATCTTTTTTAAACAATTTCGTAAATTTAGGCATTTATAACCATTTTATTTTCTGAGTGTACGTGTGCTGTGTCCGGCAGCGACAGCCACAAATGAGATGAGAAACCACAACTAAAGCCCAATACCCAATCCCAAACCAAGTCCAAGACAAGCCAGCAGCGGCAACTGAACAACTACTTATAACAAGAATCTATGACAAAGCCAAGGGCGCAGCTTTTGTGGGGCTTTTCGCTTTGGCTTTTAAATATGACATGCATTTATGAGATTTATGTGTATACGAGGTCGTGTGTGTTAGTTTGCCTGCCTCTATGTGTGTGTGTATGTGTGTGTGTGTAAGTGCTGCTCAACAAAATGGCGGCCATTGTAATTGATAAGTTTTAGTGTGAGTGCGAGTGTGTGTGTGTGTGTGTGTGTGTTTTGCTGTTATTGTCCTGTCAATGGTCGCCATTTTGCTTATGCGCTAAAAGAGATTGATGATGCTTTGAAGGACTCGCCACTCAGACTCAGACTCGGACCCATGCCCAGAACTCCGTCTCTGAACTTTGGTAATTGTAGCGGCAAAATTAAATGATGAAAAGTTTTCTTTTTGGCTCATCCGACCACCCACTTACCCATTTGCCCAGCCACACGGAGAACGTCGTCCATTTGATTGATGAAATGATAAATATCTGGCGCTGTCTTTTGCCATTGCCCGCAAAAATTGTAACAAGCAAACTGGCTAAGCTGTGAGGCTGAGGGCATTATTATTGCGTTATTATTAAAGCGTTTTTAATGCTAAATGTCAAATGCAGGACAGATAAGCAGCCCCAGCTGTCAATGCAACGACTACAGTAGACCAGGAGCTGGAGACGGGCGGGAATGAATGAAGCGCAAAATACGCTCAAGTGACTGCCAAAAGAAGAGTCGATACAGAGGAATCATTACTAAATGAGCATGTTATGGGCTATCCGATAGATAGCTGACTATCTCTCGTTGTCTCGTTGTCTGTCGTTGCCCGGGAATAGATAGACTGGCTAGTAGATGCCGTTGGCTGTCGGCTGCCTGAGCTGCAAATCCCACTTAAAATCCGCTTCGTTTACGAAAATGTAATGATGATTAATTACAGACACAGAGTGTGGCAGTAGCAGCATGCTGGTTGAGGTTGCTGGTTTTTCGGGCGCTGCCTTTTTTGTTTTCTTTTTTTTTTTCGTTTTGTTTCTTCCGGAAAAGTGCTAAGTACGCAGCATTGGCAGCTGGAAGGGAGGAGGAAGGAAGGAACTCAGCGGACGCCTTTCACTCCCGCTGGCCGATGGCATGGATCATTATCGCGAGTGTGGCCAAACGTCTGCTCCAATAGTTCTACACTCGTGCCACCCAACCCCACCCACCACGCACACACACACACTCACCCACTAAAAAAGTAAAAGTAATTAATATGCCAAAGCTAGCGTCGCTGCTGTTGTCAGATCTGGGGCGAAGAAATCTTTTGGTTGGGTCTGGTCATTACGACCCAAGGTTAAGTCAATGTTAAATGCAGCTGGCCACCAGAGTATTTCGGTATAAGTTTTTATGCAAAATAGAATGCTCGCCACGTAATCAGCGAGCCAACCGCAAATTCAAAATCAAATAATTGAACACCATGTGGCCATCGGCTCGTTTGTCCAAATCCAATCAGATGCTGGTTTTTGGGGCCCACGGCTCTAACTAACCGCCTCTCTGGGGTCTGCGAACCGCATTATGGGTCAATTAAAAACCAACTCACCTCCCCTACCAAATTCATTGCTAATTGCTTTGTACTGCAGCTGAATGAAACGCTAAATATTATAACCGAAACCGAAAAATTTTAAATCACACATCTGACACGCAATGCGGACGCAGTTTTGCAGTCAACTCACAAAAACTCGAAATGCCAATGCACTTAAAAACACATTTACACAAAGTTAACTCTGCCACAAACCTTCCACCTCAACCGTTCTCGCCCCTTTTGCCTACCATTGTGAGAGCCTTGAACGGCTTGAATGTGCAGTTGAAGTGAACAAAACGTTAATTTGTTTTTAATATCCGTCGTAGGCATGGATATACATATAAGTATATAAGTATATGTATGGGGATGTATACATCCAACTGCTTGATTATCTACTCAAAAATTCATAAGCCGAAAAGTGTTTCAATCGTTAACACCCGACTGCTATCGACTTTTCGAATCTTTTGGCTGGGCTAGTTGTTCGGCTAGTTCGTTTGGGCCACAAATCCTAGGCAGAGTGCGGCTTAACAATGTTATTAAAATTAATATAAATGACTTGAGCGCGGCATGGACATTAGCACTGCTGCTCCGCACCGCCCTCTCGCCACACACCTCCTTGGGGTGTACCTACACACACACATAAATATATAGACGTCTAGTTGGCTTTGGTCTTAATGTGGCGGCTGCCTTTGCTGTTGTTGTTTTTGTAATTAGCGCTTTGGACGATTGTAAAAAAATAAAAAGATGAAAACTGAATACCGTTCAATGGTTTCTCTTTTTGTGTTCTGTTTTTGTATCGCTTTTGTGTTTTTTGGACAATTTTTACGCTTCTTCAGTTGCCTCTCTGCTGGATGTTTGTAACGCCTGCCCATATAATTAATTATGTTCTTTATGCAGAACTCGTAAACATCTTAGCTTTTTTCCAGCTTCAAGAGCTTAAACATTTCTCGAGTCGCTTTCGGGCTCAGACTGTGGCTTATTGTTCTCTAATGAAAGGTGATTGCTGTGAAGCGTGGAGAACTTGCTGGTAACGAGTTTTATTAATTAAAACATATGCTTCACTCAAATATTTTTCAACTTGATATTTTTTGTTGTTGTGTGTTGACCTCTGCTGTTTGATGGATATGTTGAGGTAACGAGTGTAAGCTGTAGATTTTATGCTAATCTTTAGCTTCAGCAGGTCTTTAATAAATTACAGGTGTAATAATACCTGGTTGATTAGTGCTTAAAGATAATATTTAGCGAGCATGTTTGGCTGAATTAATCAACAGTTTTGTTAATTCCCCATAAATTGGATTCACAAATTATTATTGTTATCTGTTTCGCACTTTGCCGGCAATGCTCTCATCAAAGTTTCGTTTCCAAGCCATTTAACAACTAGACAACAAACTATAAAAGTTATCATGCAATTGATTCACCTTTTTCATTGACTTCCCCCAAATGATTTTAATTAGAAAAAGCTTAAGCCAAATCCTTAAGCCCCACAACATGCTACAAATGAATTTGAATGGCTCGATAAAAAGCATACGAATTGGATGATGTTGACTATTAATAGAAATAAATTGAACTTGACTAAAATCTGTATGGCATATTTTCCAACTTACATATTCATGTGCGATCCAATAATGCCCAAGCTGGCTGAGAGACAGACAGACAGAAGGACAGACAGACAGACAGGGAGACAGGCAGAATGACAGACAGACAGCTGAATAGATGTAATACATGTGTGGATGGAACCGTAGAAGCGAACTTCTTATGCAAAGCCACTTAACAAACAGCAATTTATTTGCACATAATTTGTGAGCGCCGCAGGATATTTGCTGAGCTGGAGTCCTTGCCCCGAAAAGAGATGTCGACAGCATTGGCAACAGCAGGCAAACTCACTAAAATTACAAATTAATTTTCCGAAAATTTGCGCAAAAACTACAAGTGGACGTAGAAAATATGCTACTAGGCTGAGTATGCGATAGCAGACAAGAGGACAAAGCAGTCTCCCTGCCAGGCAAGAAAGTCCCATCCTTCACAGACACACCCGCACACTCACACACACACACACGCAGAAAGAGATTGTCGAGTAAATGAAATGTATTGAATTGACATAAAAGTCGCTCAAGTTAATTCCCCGGCAATGTAATTGGTGGGCTTGGTTTGGGTCTCACCCCCAAGAAAGGAAAGCAGCCAAGATGCCCACATGATTACAGGGTTGTTTGGGCAAAGAAAAGCCAAGGAAAAAGGAAAATCTATACAACATTTTGGACAATGTCAATTTGTTAGCATTTATTGAATTGTGAATTATTAAAGCGCCCAAATTGAAAACGCATATGTAGGGAGAGACGGCACTTCTCATATATGTATGATTTTACGTGTGCGAGTGTGTGTGTGTGTATCTGTGTATCTGTAGCTTATAGAAATGCCTTATATTGTATACATGGTACACACAGCACAAGAGCGACAAAAGCAAAGTCGATTTAGTTGGCCAAATAAGAAAAGAAGCCAACGAAATTGAAGTCGAATCCCATTTGAACAAAGACGCTGCCAGAAGAGCTAACAAACATTGGATTGGAGCACGGGTTGCGAGTAGAAAATACATGTATATATATTTATATATATATTTATCTCGTATGTTGGCATACATACAAAATGGAGAGAGTATTACAGTTTAATGAGTAAAGGACAACACAGCTGAGGATTAAGAATACAAACTTACCCATAACTAAACACATATATATAAATATATATAATGAAATAAATAGATATATCGACTAGTTAGTAATCCAAATGCACACTAAGAACTAATATACCCATTGAGTAATTTCTCAAAATCAGGCAATACCAGCAATGCCACTAAGTTCACTTCGAGTTGGCTGCCGGTTCAGGCTATTGAGTGCCAAAACTAAATGCCAATGAAAGCGAAAAATAAATGCAAACACCCGCACACACATACACACGCACACAAACACAACACACACACACTCACACCCGCACACACACACACACAAACACAACACACTCACACCCACACTCAAATCCACAATGTGCGCATAGATTGGAAGGAAATGCTACAAAATGTATGCGCTGTGAAAGAGTGGGTTGGTTGGAGGGGGAGCGGGAGCGAGAGTGGGAGGGTATGGCGGCATGTGGTTTCTGTTGTTATTATTGTTGTCGCTGCTAGTTGCGTATGAATTCAACAAATTTAATAAGTAAATAGAGCGAAAAGTGCAGAGGCTGCGAAATAAGCCGTCATTCAAACGCAATTGCCAAATTCAGAAGCTGTTTTTCTTTCATTTTCATTTGTGGTGTGTGTGTGTGTGTGTGCTTGATGCTTTTGTGTGGCATAACAAATCGATATCAAGTGGGTGGTCCAAACAAAAAAAAACCATGCTGTTCCATTCTGTGGTCCCGGCAACCCTCGCTGACATAAACAGCTTTCCGTTACATGTGCAATTTTTCAAATATTTGTCTTGGCCGTTATTTTTGTTCTTTTTTGTTCACTCAAGCAACCAAAACAAATGCCATCTAATGCTAAGGAGTGTGCTCAAGGACCAGCCAGATATTTGTCACGCTCCTGCTACTACCGAAAGAAGCAAAAAAAAACCGGACAAAGCTGAACAACTAGAACCATTGCGCTGCTATAGTTCCATTATCAAATCGTTGACATTTATGCCACAGGCTCGACAATTGGCAGCACTTGATTATTATGAAACAAGCGACGTGACTCGCAGTTGTGCTTTAGCTGTGAACTGTAGCTTTGAAACTCGGACTTACAAAGTCCCCTCTCTCATCTCAGCTCATCTCATCTCATCTCGTTCGTATGTACGTGCTAAATTATCAGTTGAAGACGATGGATGGATGGATTGTTGGTTGGTTGGGGAGTCGAATGGCTCAAGGCTTTGTTTAGTTTATAAGTTCGTTAGTTAGTTAGTTGGTTAGTGTTGGACTAATGCTTATGGCTTATGAATGCAGGGGCAGCTCAGTCAAGTTGAAGCAGCCCGATAGCCCCAGTGTCTAATTGAGAAAGCAGCTTAAAACAATTGAAGATATTTGCTTTGAGGCATGTCCTTGTTCTGCTCCTCGAAAACACCCACAACAATAACAACAAGAATGGCGTTTTGTGTGCGGTCGGTCAAGAGGTTACTTGAGCGCATTTAGCGATAAGCCTCGTCATCGGCCAACGTCACTGCCCATCCCATGCTTCTCCGATTCCTATTCACCTTAAGCATTTAGTGTGCATGACAATTAGCTTATCTGCAAGTAGCGGCGCAAATTGAACGGCGATTAGTCAAGCATATGGGCATTTTAGGCCAAATTCCGGGTATATCTATTGCAGTAGCCCTGCATGCATTCGGTAGCTTATCCACTTCCACTTCCCATTGTGCTTCCACTTCCACTTCCACTTCCGGGTGTTGCTCTTTATCAACTGGCGTTTTCGACAGCGCGCCAAATGTGTCGTGCGAAATGCGACAAGAGCAATTTTTGGCCCACGATGTTTATGGCTCTGCATTTGAAATGCCAACGGCAATAAAATAAGCAAGCGCATAAAATGTTTGCCGCATTTTAGGCGCAGACGCTCGTCCTTCTCCCCCTCCTTACTATCAGTGAGAGAAGAAAAGCCAGTTGGCTGCCAAGGTCCGAAAATAAACTAAAAATGACATAAATTATCGCGAGAAGTGTCAGGTCAAAAGAGAGTTTTAGCCCCAAAGTTTTTCCACTGCATTTGCCGTGCATGTAATAACAGACCATAAAAATCACACTATTTAACAGACAGCTAAATCAGGATTTGAGTACTCTGGATGAGTTATGTAAATTTGGGACTGGCGAGGGTCTATGACTTGACTCTTTGGTAGTAGTATGTTCGGTATGTTATCTTGGTCAGTTCGATGACCTCTTTAAGGATTCGTCTGACAGTTGGAGTCGACTAAGAAATTGTGATGAGTTTCCTTCCACTCGTATTCGCTGAAAACTATGACAAAGGAAGAAACGATAACACTTGTCCGGCACATTTTTCTCTCACAATCATTTTTCTATCTCTGGCGACTGTTCTTGTCGCATTGTGCCAGATGTGAAGTGGAGCAGCGCCTCTCTAAGACAACCACCCGCCCCCTCCCTCCATCAAACAAGATGAAAAACTGCAGTCGTCATTTTCTTGGCATTGCTTTCTGTCTTACAGTTCAATTGCTGTTTTAGGAATAGTTGCTCGGGAGGGTCTTTGAATTCGCTGTCCAAATATTTTTCTTACATTTCCGTAATGGGGATTGCAGTTCACAATTTTTGACAGTCGGACCATTTCCGTTTTTAATCAACGAATCGAAATAGTTTCGATTGCAACATCAATACTTGTCATTCTGCAAATGGCAAATTTATGTTTTCAGCAAAAAAAAAGGAGATAAAAAACAAACATTTTCAAATGCCTACATATTATTTAAAATTTAGCACCAATCAATGCTATTGTGCCAAATACTGGACCAAATTCAGTTGCATCTTCTCTTGCTCTTCATTTATGCATATTTGCAGCGAGTTTTGGGTAACAGCTAAACATTCATCAATTTTTACGACGCCCCAGCGAAAATGTAAACTGAAACATAGTCGAAATTTGAAATGCACACAGTGGAATTTTTGCAGCTCAGCTGTGTTTTGCTTGTATTTTTGTTTTTGTGTTTGTTTGTTTGTTTTTATCAGTGGTCAAATGCATGTACGTATATTGCAGTTGTAAAAGCAAACAATAAACCGCCATAAAGTTTGGCCCCAAGCCCAACTGAAAAGGGGAGATGGCGACGAGATTGCGGCACACAGTTAGCGCCAATTTGATGGCTTTGTGTGCATTGTTATTGCTGCTCCAGTTAATTTGTGTTGTGTGTGCATGGGACATACAAATCGCCAGTTATTGGTGGGTTATCGGCATCGGATACATCGGATACATCGAATACTCCCCAACTGCTAAACTGTTGCAACTGTTCAACTGTTAAAGATGCCGCTCTGTTGCTCGCAAGAAAATTCCCAGATCCCTCCTCATGCACATTTGCTTGTAATGAAATTATTTAACTTAAACGCAAGTTGGTAAAGCCGCTGCTGCAAAGCGCAGCTGCCATGGTTGGCAAACTCAATTAAAACGTCAACGCTCCTGTTGCCGCTGATGTGGCCTGTTAGTTATTTGCAACAGCAACAACAACCAAATCAGCAGCAGTAGTAGCATCAACAACTTGCCGCACATGCCAAATGGTAATTAACTTGAAAATCAACTTTTAGCAGTTAGCTTGCTCAATTCGGTAGCAATACTCAACTGAAACGCTTCAAGACAATTTCAAGCTCACGAAACCTGAATTGTGCCCCAGAAATGAAACGATTGAAGCCAAAAATTTAACTTTCATTCCAGCCATAAATGTTGTTAGACAAATTAAAGCAATAAGATTGATTATTTAAGCTTACACTTGATGTCCTTGCAAAATTCAAGACAATAATTCGAATTTTGATAAGTAATATAGAAATTTAATTACTATGTTTGAGCCACTATATTATTAATATATATCAAATTGTTGCTAGGTAAATTAAGCCAGTTAGTTGATTTATACAATGTTATTACTTTCAATCACTGTATTCGCTGTTATAACTAAGTTCGTAGATCATATGAACTTAATGCTCAAATCACTGCTAGACAAAGACAAAAACAGAAACAAAAACCATACAAATTCATTCAGTTGTGTGGTTTTTGTATACCAATTTTTTTTGTTTGTAGTTTTTTGGGCCGCTGAAGCGCAAATTTCGTTAGACTAGAAACTAATGAAGCGTCAATTTGTTGTATTTTTTTTTTTAAGTCAATGTTTGGTTTGCTTTTCGTCTTTTTCTCACCGAATTCAATTTGCGTTTCGGTCGCTGAGTGTGTGCCACAGCATTTGTCTATTTGCATTTGTGTCTTGGCACGCCCAGTTCTTGGGTTCATTTTGTAACGCATCAATTGGCAGCATTTTATAACCCGTTTTATGGCCAGAGGTTTTATTGTAGTTATCTTTTATATTTTTTGTATATTTTTCAGTTCTTCTGTTACGGCAGTTCATTAGGACAGGCAATTAATTGTCATTTGTCGGATTATGATAGCATCTTTTATGTTTGGTTTCTGTTTGTCTGCGGCAATCGTGTGAGTTATATTCAAAATGTGAGCGACGCTTTCAACATTTATGAATGAATATGTTGTGGCATAGAAGTTGCTCAGCTCTGTGTGTGTGTGTGTATTTAGTAAAACTTGAATATTTGTTTGCGTTGCCATTTGCGTGATTGGAAATTGCTTTTGAAATGCTTGAAAGGGGTCAAAAGTGTATTGCTTGATGCATACTTTTTGGGGCGTCCGCTGATGCAGCAAAAGTTAAATGCACGCATCGCAAAGCACACAGAGTCAAACAATGACAGCGATAAAGATGGCAAAAATAGCACAAAAAGGCAAACAGCAAAAAGGCAAAAGCTACAAATAGATAAAAAAAAAAATAAGAGCTAACGTTGCCAAAAGGAGGTTGTTGGTGTTGTTTGGCATCATTTTCCCAAAAAATACTTTAACCCAAAATTGTTGGCAGCAAATGAAATGAAAATCGAACTAATGTTAAATTTAGCATTACCACGCACAACACACACAGGGCTGGGGAGAAGTTATCTTTCGGTTTGTAGCAGCATTTGCTGCACAGCTGCAAAAATTCGTTGGGTTCTTTTTTGTTTGCTGCACTGCAACAGCTGTTGCCAAACGCCAACCAAAAATGTTGCATAAAACTTGGAGTACACCCCACAGCAGCCCAACTCTACTTATTATGCATACCCCAGCGCCCAAACCAAATGGGTTGCCTGCGTTTGCTCTGTGCCTTTTTGTTGGCATAAAATTTTGCAAATAATTAGAAAATTGTGGCAGCTTCTTCGTTGAAGAGAGCTTGGTGTCGTTCTAGTCGGCAGCTGCTGCAGCAGTGGCTCCTTCAACTTGATTGTAATTGTTGTTGTCGTTGCTGGCTCTACACAGTTGCAAGTCTGTGTCAGCGAGACAGTCAGACTCCTAGTCACCAGCAGCAGCAGCAGCAGAAGCAGCACAAGCAGCAGCAGCAACAGCATCAGCAACCAGGCTGGCACATCAATTAGTGCCACACAAAGCCACAGCAGAGAGCAAGCAGAGTAGAACAGCTTCTGTCTCGCTGTTTTCGGCAACAAAATTTGTTCGCTCTTTGCATGTCATTTCGAGTGTAAACTGTGTGAGGTGTCGTTGTTGTTGTCGATGTTATCCCTTTGTGCCGCCTCATGACTTGAAGCGTTTGTAATTGCTTGAGGTTTAATTAAAAAATGTTTGTCGGTCTGTTTTGCTCTATGGCTCAAGCGAGCATGTGGATGGCTCACCCAAAACTTTTGAAAGCCAAAATAATGTGTGTGTCTCTGTGTGTGCTGTGTGTGTAAAGCATTCATGCCAAGGCTGTACAATTTCAGTTAAAATTAATGTACGTTTAGAAATGAGTTAGATTTAGTCATACAATAATTCCTTTCGTTGTTCAATTTACTTATTTTTTTTTCTGTGCATATTCAAACAAAAATTCAACTGTCACTGGCAAGACTTATCAATTAATTAAAACCCCCAACTTTTTGTGCCCCAAAAGCAACAGCCACAATTATACGACTTTATTGAAAAAGGAAACGAAGTGCACATAAAAAACGAGATGGCATTAGAATAAAAAAATTATAGGGAGATGGAGAGAAAAAGTAACTTTGAAATCGAGAGCATTATCTGTCCTGCCGTGCCCTCCATCCGAGTTAAGTTCGTTGCAAAAAATGTGGTGCAAATTTATGCAACAAAACTTTAAATTGATTTTGGCATTTCTTTTTTTTTTTTTTTTGCGACCAACACAAAATACTCACAGAGGCAGAGAGGTGGTGTGAGTGGGGAGTGCAGCCATTTTTGTTTTTTAATCCAATGTGACTTTCGATAGAGATAGCAGAAAAGGGATTTGGTTGAACCGTACTGGACTCGACTCGACTCGACAGGACAGCACAGACAAAATGATACGTAACTTTTTGTACGAAATGCAAATGAAGGCAAAACTTTGATATCGGCAGGCGAAGTCACAGCTAAAACCCAAAGCTATAGCCAAGAGCAAAGGAAATACCAAACCAAAACCAAATTCCAATTGCAATGCAAAAAATGCAGCAGGCATTCCATGATTAATGTCGGCATCCCTTACCACGCTCGCACCTGGGCCTGAATTTTGCTCCTAATCCCTTCACTCCTCTAATGGCCAACAAATCGTGCAAAGTTTTGGCTGAATTTTAAGCTGCCGTTGAGATTACGTGAAAATTGAAAAACTTGCACTCCAAAACCAAAAGTATCTGTATATTCATGTGTGTGCTCGTGCGTGGAACTTTTTAATGCCCTTAATTTGCTGAATGGCCTCAAAAGTTGCGCTACGTGGACCAAAGTCAATTTCCATGCCCCAAAAAAGAAGAAAAAAATGAAAAATAATCCAACAGCAACTGTAAAAACAATTCACACACAAATGATGGGAAGTGTCCCCAAAGACAAACAGAACATAAACCACACCAATACGAACAGCCCGAAACAAGCTGTAAAAACAACAACTTTGTAAATGCATTTCAACAACTTTTGACGATCGAACCCAAGGGACCTCAACTTAAAAATAATACCGACTGTTGTCAGTTAATGCTCTGAGCTGTGGATCAGTAAATAAGATCGAAATTCTTTGCATAATGTGCTCTTTATGTGCTCTGCGAGTGCTAATGACATGTCTCTTTATTCCATCTGACTCATGTTTGCCTTATGTGAGTTCTGTTTCTTTGTTTTTTCCAGTGTTTTAACAATTGTTTGCCTCGTTTGTTTTTGGCTGAGGGGGCGGGCAACATTTTTTGTGGGTCCCTAATTGTTGTCTCTCGTGTTGCGATGCTGCAGAGATAGAGTGAGAGACAACAAAACAATAGCATTAAGTGTCATTAATGCAAATAAATTGTACAAATGCCACAATACAAAATGAGCTGTTAGTTGAGCTGAATAGTTGTTGGTTGGCTAGAATTCGAGAATTGGAGAAAGTATCTAAATGAGAAATACGGACTGGCAACGTGGGAAACACCCCGTCTGAGATTAAAAGCGCATTATTTAACAATCTACCTGGAAATATGGTCGCTTAACACTTTTCTCAACCTCTCTCTCTCTCTCATTTGAAAGCCATTTGAAAGTCAAAGTGGATATAAATATATACGATATAAATATATATATATATGATATACTGTTCATTGTCGAAACCCTTTCCTCCCACAGAAGCGGAAACGATTACATAGCTGACAACACTACTAATAGGTGGTACGCGACAGTTGCAAGTTTCTGGTTGTTGTCACTACCACTAATTATATTAAATACCCATACACACGCAACAATTTTTAATAACACACACACACACACACAACCATATTGGGCAGCTAGTTATTATTGGGAAGCGCTTGATAACGCCCCCATTTACCGTGCCACAATCGAGTGCCATGAAAAATGCATGAACCAGGCTTGGCCAAGGCAAACACAGTCCGCGTGCCACTTATTGAACATTCGGTTCCCATCTGATTGACAGCCTTAGCGAGTTCAACTTTGAATCCAATTTGTGAGTGCGAGTGCGAGTGTTAGCTTGAAGTAAAGGCCGAGTTCGATTCCGATTCCGATTCCAATTCCGAGTCCAAGTCCAAGCGTGTGGGTATGTGTAAGAGTTCCACGGTCCGCGGTTCCTACATAAAGGCTCAATGATGTGTGCAACCGACAACAACAGCGGTCGAGGTATTCAATTACCAGAGACAGCGCCACACACGCAGCCCTTCACTGTATCTTATCTACAAGTGATTGTGTGTGCGTGTGTGTGTGTGTTTATATTGTTCATATTGTGGCACATACATATATTGGTTACTGCCATAACTACAACTAATTATGGTCACCCCACACACACACACACACACACACATAACAAATTCCGTCTCCTGGTCTCCCATTTCCGTTAGCGTTCACTGCTCAACAGCCAGTTTGCTTAGGCATAAATAATTTCATCAGCGTCGACGACGTGTAGCGCCGATAGACATCGCCATCGCCATCGCCACCGCCATCGCCTGGCATATCATATTACTTGCTTATTAATATGCCATTATGCTGGGGCAGTCGAGTAACAGCAGCAGCGGCGGCAGCAACAGCGGCTCTATGCAACAGCAATTCACATGTGCATTTGAAATTGCGCTGACAGGCGAAGAGTCGCGGCGTTTAACGCCACTGCCCGGCAACTGGATTACTTCTCGTCTAACCACTCACAGTGTACAACTTATTGTTGTCGTTGCCCTGCACTCTCCCCCACTTTCCACTCCCCTCACTTTCCCCTTACCGTGCATTCGGGTTATGTATTGTTTGTCTTTTGTTACGCGCTTGGACAGTCGTTGGGTTGAAAAAAAGCAAAAATAATAATAAATGAATAGAAAAGAAATTGTGCCGCAGGATATGTGCGTGTGCATGTGTGCATGACTGTGTGTGTGTGTGTGTGCGTGTGGGAGGAGTACACGAGTGAAGCCAATAGTCCGCTAGATTTACCACTTGTAAATAATACACACAGAACATATTTCAACTGAATGGCAGAAATATATTTCTCAGTTGAGTTCCACACAACAAAATGTAATATTCGTATTTGTTTCTTTTGAGGCGGGATACATTCAACTCATTTAAAGTCATACAAAACGAATAATTTAAGAATGTTTTCAACATTTTAACTGAGTATTTAAAGGTGGTTTAAGCAACAACAATCAACACCCCAACGGTTGCAGATGTCTTCTACTACTGTCTATTATTCGCATATGCGCAACTTCAGAATACCCTTTTGATCCTTTAATGGAAAAGAGCCACAATTGAATGAGTCTCAGCTTGTCTGTTAACCATATCGCCATATCGAAAGCATGTCGCTATTAACCTCACTTTTATTTGGCCTTTCGCCCTTTATATGCTTTTGTTTTTGTTTTTGTTTCTTTTTTTTTTTTTTTTTTGTTTTTTGGCTGTCACGCCTGTCCCTTTGAATTGTAAGCACACGCCTACGGATCGCCCGATGGTTGCATGTGATAAAATTAGAGCAGTTCCACATAGTAAGCGGCTATATTTAAACCACAACAACGGCGACAACTAGGCTAAGTGTAGGCACTCTAGGTAAATGTATGTGTTCCACCCCCACGTGGTAGGTGGGATTGTTGTGAGCGGTCTGTTTGTATACCCATTCCCAATGCGTATTCCTATTCGTATTCGTATTCGTATTCGTATTCATAGTTCTGTTTGTATTTGAATAGCATGCTTCGCTGAGTTTCACTTTAGTCTTGACCCCACGCAATAAGTCCAGCACTCTCACCTAAACCATTTTTACTACTTTACGGCTAATAAACTAAGCCAAGCTGAAACAGCAGCGAAACAAAGTAATTCAATAAATAAATAAATACTTCTTGACGAATTGTCTGATCGAAGTGTCTAAGTTTTGCTGGGCGTCTTCACGTTCTTCTTCTTCTTCTTGTGCAACAACTCTCTCATTCTCTTTTTTATGTAACCTATAATTTTCTTAACTAACCGGAAAAACGTTTTACGTTCGTTCATTTGGCTTCCGTTCTACCCTTTCTTTACTTTTGTTTTTTATTTTTTGTTGATGCTTGACCTGTTCGAAGGGACGCTTCTTCTTATTGTCCGTCTTTGGGTTATTTGCTTGTGAGATTGCTACACATTGATATACGATATTGGCCAGTAGCCGGTGCTACTACGACAGGTGAAGTAAGAAGCCCACCTGCTGCATTTACAATTTACCAATTACCCCCACAATGCGGCATCTCGCGGAGTCTAACTCGCACTCCTTCTAAATTTGTGGGCTTGGCGCCCACCTTTTTGGAGTACATAATTGACGCTTTGGCATAACCAATTATCTGGCCCAAAGAGGCCGCGTTCAGCTACCCAAAAAAAAAAAAAGCAAAACAAAAACTAAAGAAGAAAACCACTGTCTGCGGCTTGGAGCAGAATTCGCTTCATTTTGTGCCCTGTCACGCTTTGGCATACCGCTGTAATTTCTCATATATGCAGCACGACTATGATGGGGCTTTTAGCTCTTTGTGGCTATTTATTATTTAACATACAGCTGTGTAACAGAGTAACTATGTTTGCTGGTTTGTGTGTGTGTGTGTGTGTGTTGGCGTGTGTAAATCTTGTAAATCTTTTGCTTTCAACACTAAGCCACTTCACCTATGCTTTGTATCGTTACGTATCTTTCTATGTACCAGAGGCAGTTGGCTTTTTGTATTTTTGTCTGGTCATTGCTTTTAAAAGTATTTTCTGCGCCCGCCTTTAAACGACTTTAAATGCGATTCATGTCCGTCCTGGGATCTCTCGTTGAAAATTGCATGTTTTAGTTGTCGTTTTTTTGGTGTTTTTGTTTTCCTTTATTATTAACTAGCTTTTTACTCGACGTCATTGGCCACGCCCACTGCCCAGTTTGTAGCTGGCTTTGGTGGTGTTTATTAGCCGTCATTAGTTGAGTTTTGTTTATGTCCCCTCGCTAAACTCTGACCGCAGTGGTTATTAAAGTAGTTCTTATTAATTTAACGCCCAGAAACATACATAAATGCGTGGGTACATTAATTATATTGACTTTAGTTGATTATCTAGCCAGACCTCTTCTCGAATGTCTCTGGTTCTGCTCTAGTTTGCGGCATGTCGGAAGTTTTAATTAATTATTAGTTGCAAGCTCGAATTGGGGGCACTTTGAATTGTATTATAGTATATGGAAAGTCGAATCTGGCGCAATGATTTGTTGCCGCTCCATATTTATAATCAAGGCGACATTGATCTTAGTGATCCCCAGCTAAATGCTAGGCCAAATCAAAGCAAATGCCGCTCGAATAAATTATGTGGGAACTACTTATGAAATAGCTCATCAACAAATCCAGTACTCAGTATTTTGAGCAGTATATTTCTATTCCTAGAAATCATAGGTGAACCACTGATAAGCTAGAGACTTTGAAGAACAACATGAGCCGCGAATTTTAGTACTAGTGTGTTGCACCATCCAGCTAAAGTGTTGATAAGCCTGCCTCAAAAACAACAAAACGGATCCATATAAAACTCAACAAATAAACAAATGAGCAACTGTGCAGTGAATATGTTGTTGTCGATGCTCAGTTTTGAGCACAAAGAACGGAAATGAGTTAATCGAAAATGTATCACAAACATTGCAGCCGAAATTAGCCGACTACTCAATACCCTGTTTATGTACTAAGAGCTAAATATTGAAGGATTACTGGGATTACCAGGAGCTAACAGCTGGAGGAGTTAGCATCTCTCTCTCTGACACTGTAGGTCAGGTTTAAGACTTATGGAGTTTACTGAGTTTAGGTCCGATTATTCATAGATTTTGTGTATTTCTCACAAAAATACTCGTTTTTCGCATTGGGTACAGTGTATAAATGGTTAAATTACAAAATTTCACTGGTATTTGTAGTGCCTGCTGCCCTTCGCTTGCTTGTTGGCCAACTTACTAATTAAACCGCAAATAAAATATGTTGGTCGAGTAATTTGTAAAGCGCTTTCAACAAATACGCAAACAAACAGCTGTTTACACTCGCACACACACACACACACACACACACACACACACACACACACACACACACACACAGTAGTGTTGCTGAAAATCAATTTGAAAACGCGCACGTTTTTCTCACCCTTGGCAACATTTGTTTATGTTTTATGTGCCAATAAAAATTTACAACATTCTCCACATTCTTATAGCATCATCCCATTCTCTATCGCCCTCTCTCTCTCTCTCTCTCTCTCTCTCTCTCCCTCCCTCTGTATTTCTATCTATCCCTTTCTCTTTGTTTTTGCTCCTCTCTGCATCAATGGTTTTGTTGAAAATGCATGCAAAATAAATTTGCTGCCACAAGTATAAGTGCCACACGTTTATTTGCTTCCACCTGGTTGGGTGTTCTTGACTGAAGATACACCCAAGACCCACAAACTGGTAACTGGCTTGTTGTTGTTGTTGTTGTTTGTTGGCGCATTCTGTATTTTGGAACACCTTGAATTGACCTTCAGCGAGTGTCCTTTGGTTTAGTTTGGCTCTCACTTTGCCATTTGTTTTTGTTGGCTTGGTTTCATGCCAAAAACTTTGACTTGTTTGTTTTCAATGCATTTTAAAGTTTGCCTTTTATGTTCTGCTTACCATGAAATAGACCGCCGCCAAGGATGGCATAGAATCAGGTCATTCAAAAACATATTTAATTAATTGACATACCCAGCGATAAACTTCTGTTCATTTCTACAGTGGCATAGCAACTTACCTGCAAAGAGAAGGAACAAAGTAAAATTCAAATTGAGTACAAGAACATAAAGTGCTGTGTTCAACTTATTATTTATATAAAGCTTATTTGCTGTATAGTGGAAGCACAAGCGATAATTGTGCCATTCCGCGACTCTTGCTTAACTTTGCATGCTCTTTGTGTTATCAGTCATCTTTGTTTTTTATCACACATCAGTAACTCTTAGCTACCCTGCGTGTTGTTTTGCTTTTCGCTCTCTCTCTCTCTCTCTCTCTCTCTCTCTGTCTCTCTCTCTCTCTCTCTCTCTCTCTCTCTCTCGCTCTGTCTCTCGCCCCCTGCTGTTGGCCACTCAATTACTCAGTTTCGTTGATGTAATCGATACTCACTGTCACCGCAGACAAGTGAGTGACTTTGTCGCCTACAAGTTAATAACAACAACAAGAACAACAAGAACCGCATCAACTGCTTTTTATGTAGGTGAAGTAGTATGCAACACTCTGGTTTCTCTTCAGCTGTGCCCTGCACTTATTCTTACAGGAAGTCAATGCACTATTCGACAACACCCACGCTATCACCACTCTCATTGTGTGTGTGTGTTTTGTAATTAAATATTTGATATACATATAAATATATATATACATACATAGACTCATATAAAATCTTTCTAAAACGCATTCCCATCCGCCCTTTTCATTTGACGCAGCTTCCGTTGCCTCTTGATAAAAATAAATATTGTTGTATTCTAGATCGGCTCTGCTTCTATTTGAATTTATCATCTATCGACGTTACTAGCCACGTTTCGTATGCAAATTGTGACCGCAAGTTGGACTTCAAATTGACAAAGTTCATTTCAATTTATGCCAAAAAAAAAGGAAAAAAAAAACTCGGAACGCACCGCACACAAAACACACAATTGGCCAGAGTTGTCATCGACTTATGAGCTGCGCAATTCCCCTTTGCTGTCCTCGCTTGTGGCCCATTGTGTGGGACTTGTCGCTAAGCCAGATGTAGATTACGCAGAATTTTTATATTTGTATAAGAAGTTCTTATCCTCAATTTTTTTGTTTTTTTTTTTGCTCTGTTCGGAATACGCAAATACGCTGAGGGCACTCAAAGTCAACGGCTGGAGTCGCGTACATTTTGTGTCCGCTGTCTTTAGTCAGATTGCCGCCTGATTGTCTTTTCAGTTCTCGGTTCTGTTCTGTTCTGTTCGGTTGCAATTTTGCTGATTATTTTTGCATTTCTGATGCGTTTCTTTGAAAATTTATGTGTGCTCTCTGTTGCCATTCGGGCAACGGGGCTAATAGTTTTGAGTTCAGCTGCCGCCTGACTGCCGCTGCTGCTGCTGCTGCTGCTGTTGCACATACATATTTTATTTATAGACTGAACATTACGATTTATACACATCACTCTGAATCTTACAATCTGAAGACATCCATTTCCATTCCTTATCATCGGTCTTGTGCGTATTCTCTCCGCTTGCCATCACTGCAGGCACTTGTCTCGGCGCTTTTATGACGGCCATGTTAATGAGCCTAATATTGAAATTAATATATAAATTTTTATGGCGCAATTTGAGTGTGAAAACGCTCTAAAAACCCAGAGGCAGCTGTGCTGAGTGTGACAGATACACTGGATGCTGGCTGCTGGATGCTGAGCGCCTCTCGAAACTCCCCAAAGAATTGGGTCAAAGAATAAAGTAGTCATAAAGAAGGCGGAAGGGCAGACGACCGCCTCCAATAAACGCACTAATTGATATTTGATGTAATTTCGTGTGGGCAAAGTGAAAAACTCCACTTGCCGGGAAAAAATGAAAAATGTCTTCTATTAGTGGGATGCGTTATAAATAAATGAAATAAAATAAATGTACGCATTAAGCTGGAACAAAATGCGCTTTATTCTCTTGAGCATTCCACGGCGAAATATTCTCCCTCTCTCTCTCTCTCTCTCTCTGCTCAAATTCTCCAACTAAATCAATTTACGATGCATATTTTCCTTCAGGTCCCTTTAAAATATTTTTCACGTTTGTTGTCAGTTTATATTAGAATCGTGTTTTGGCTTTATGGTGCTTTGGTGTTGGAACAACTATTATTTTTATGGTGTGCACTGTAAGGTGTCAATGAATATGAAATGATTACATAAGAAATACATTCATACAAGATATATGTCACATAAAATGCTAGGTAGGAGTGGGAAGAGTTGAACTATTGGCTTGCAGAACTACTCAGGGCCTCAAGTTGGGGCATTAATTAGAGGCATTAACAACAAAAGGAACAAAAACTGAATAAACTAATTCATCTAAACTGTCATCATCACTTCGAGCAGCTGTCAGCCATTAGAGGGCCCACAACGTTGTCGACATTGACGAAAAACTTAACGCATTACCCAACCTTGAGAGCGATGGGGTATAAGCTTCGATGGGGTTAGCGGGGCAAAGGGATGGCATAGCTGGTTGCCTGGAAAAGTCACTTTTAATTATGCCGCAGAAGCTCGTCACTAAATATTAATGAGCAGCGGCACGCACTCCGTTCATCGATGGACGCTGCTCCGATGGGCAACCCTTATGAATATTGCATGGCCAGAATCCGTGACCGCTGGTTATGCTGTGTATTAATGTGTGTGAGTGTGACAGTGTGTGTTGGGGTGTGTGTTGGGGTGTGCTAATCAATCAATTCTCGTGCTCTGCATTAGACAGTGGCAATTGGATTGGCATTTTAGTAAAACTAGTATCGTATACATCATCTTCCACATAATCATCGTGATGATGATGAACATCGTCACCATTATGAAGCGACAGTGTGATGCAACTGTTTTTAAAGCTATTCTCGGCTATACTTTGATTGAGTGACATATGACCCGACCACTCTGGGCCAGCGGTTGTCACTGTGATATGTGACAAAGATTTGACAGCACTAATTCAAATCTTGTGTACGATTCATATGCAAAAAAAAAAAAAATAAAAAAAAAGAAGAGGGAAGAAGCAGAAGAAATACATCAACTAATGAACTACATATGTCAGCATATGGAAAATTACAAAAAATTGTTGTCTGTTCAACTTGTCGTTCTTTAAAATTGCCACCCAGTCCCACAAACCCCCCACTTGAAGTCGTCAGCCGCAGAACTTGCGCGACTTCAATAAGCAACAACAAAAAAAATAGACTGAGAATGGGAATGGGAATTGTGACAGGGATTCGGACTGGAGTTAAGACTGGGGCACAAGTGCAAGTCGTCAGTCGTCTCCGTTGACTCAGAGTCACACACACACACACACACAATCACACATACACGCACAGCATGCGGAAGTGTCTAGGCATGGGCGTACTGCTGACAAGGGGGGATTGGTTGGGGTGTATGTGCATTAGCTTGAATGCGGAAGTGGCTGGCGTTGTTTTAGTCGTACTCGCATTGTTTGCCACAAAATGAAATATTTATAAACAAAACTGAATGTGGCACAAACACAAACACACACACACACACACACATAAATAGAGATAACAATAAGTCCGTCTAACGAAACAGAAACAAAGCCAACTGCAGCAACGTTTGTTATTGTTTTAGCATGTTGCACCATGTTGTGGGCGGATTTTTTTTTTTTTTGGGTATGTTGCAGAGTCGTTCAGTTGCTGTGACATAAGCAGGGTTTAAAACTTTAAAGCAAATCATATTGCTTTTTCGGGGTCTTATAGCAAACTTAAAATGAATAATTAAAATAATCAAATGTTAATTAACGTTGATTTGTCAGTTCATTGTCAAACTGGCGATTAGAAATGCAAATCACATCAGCATCAGCATCGATACCATAAATAACAAAAACGGTCAGCCGAGTGTCAATAATAATTTGACAGTTTCAGCCTGAGGCAACTTACACATGAATTATACATAAGTATGCATAATTATTTGCTAGCTGCCTCGCAAACGCGACATTAATGTATATATATATATATATATATGTTTATTTATATGAATAAGTTAGCTCTGTGCAAATATCGAGTTTATCAATGGTTTGCTTTACGGTTGTCAACGCAGAATATTCGTCCAACTAACGATAGTTTTAAATTAGTTAATTTGTCTATTTCCAAAACAACAATCAAATCAAATCAAATGAGTATAACCTTAACTGCGAATGGGTCACAATCAATCAGTCAATCAATCAATATTATGTATTTCCAACTATCAAATGTTCCTCAATGTTGATGAATGCAATACGCAGCGCTTGGCGAATCAGCAGTTTCGTTGTTTAAATTTAAACAGTGGCAAAGTCAACGTCCGAGCTGAAAAGTAGCCGCAAATAATAGAAAATGGCGCAGCTGGTGAACAAAAAAAAAAACAAAAAAATGCAATTCCCGCCGGTTGCCTGGCTGCCTCCTGGGGCGGTGCACTCACCCACATTTTCCGCAAGCGCGCACTGCAAAATGGCGTCAGTGGCACGAATTTGTGCAACTCGCTGGAAACTGGGAAACTGGGAAAACTGAATGCTGGCAGCTAAGCGACGCTGTTGGCGGCACAAGTAGTTGCATCGAGGCAAGGACGACAAAGAGAACGACAAAAGTCGACAGGCTGGCGAAACACTTAAAACGACATTATGTGTCAACCAGGTAGTTTTGTGGGGTGACTTTAGCTGTCGCGCATTTAAATATGCAAAACGCCAAAGAGGTTATTAAAATAAACATTTGATGGACAACTGGCCAACTGCTGCTTGCTGGGATCAGTTGCTGCTGTTTACAGTTACTTGCCACATCAAATACTAAGTACTTGCCTTAAGTGGTTGCGGAACAAGGGCATGAAAAATGCAAAGCCAACTCCAACGGACAACGATGATGCTGATGACAGAACTCAGTTCAAATGGTTCAATGATGAATTCCTTATTCATAGCGATCATTAAACTGCATATTACAAGAAATGCCATCAGTTGATAGATTTTTTGTTCACATACTCAACGAAAACTTTGCTGTTAACCCGGCTAGCACCCAGCTTGGGCGACTCGACACTCAGCTGGACTTCACTGAACATTATTGTGCTGCTTTGCGGCTTGGCTGCCCCTTAGTTATTGCTCTTTGCACTTGCTACACTTCATGTAACACCCGCACCAGGCGGACATCCTCAACCCGTTCCCCAAGCAAAAATCAACCAACCAAGAATAACAACACCAACAACAACAACCAAAAGCAAAAAACTCTTTAGCAATTTTGTAATTTAATTAAAAAATATTTTTTCAAGTGGTTTGCGCTGTAAATACAACAAACTATCTCTCATCCACCATCGCCACCCAGTGGACACCATCAAGGGGGCGGGACCATTTTCCACTTAGAATTTCTACCCCCAACTACTTTGCGTTACTTTTCATGCACTTTTAAAGGCCACCGCTCCCGCCACCTACCCATCCCTCTTCACATCCGCTCGTCGTCTAGAAGAATTTTAAAACTCCATTTTGGCAGCTGCTGCAAGTTTCGAGTGCTACGCGTGTGTGTAAATATTTGTTGCAATTAATTTTGAGCGGCTTATAATTTACTAATTTAGTTTTTTGAGCGCTGCACTGCCGAAAAGTTTCATGCCACAAAAATTTTACGGCTTGGCAAAGAGCACAGAGAAAAAGTTGAAAGCAGCATGCAGGGCCAGCCGCACTGGAAGGTCGAGCAGCAAAAGAGAAAGATAGAGAGAGTGTGTGAGAGAGAGAGAGAGAGAGAGAGAGAAAGGCAAACATTTTGCTGTAAAATGAATGAAACTTTTCTGTGCAAATGTGTAAAGTTCTCGACACTTATACCGACTGTTTTTTCTATCCCCACTCCGATAACTCCCATACACAAATGCATACACACATACGTATACACATATATATATATAGAGGCAGATGAGCAAAAGAATAATGTAAGGATTGCCTCTGAGGGTGCCCTGGTAGCCAAACCACTAAAGTACTAAATGCCTTCAAAACTAGAGTTGAGCATATATATATATTTATACTACATCCTCACTGCACAGAAAAACTAGAAAGCATGTTTATCTTGGGCATGTCGAACATTGCATTCCCTTATAGATCGGATTCAAATTGCCAGCCTTTCTTTAGTAATTACAGAGTATAATTATTCGAATATTGAGTAATTCTAATATCTTGTTAAATAAAAAAATGTATTATCAAAAAAGCTTACTTATCTGGCTATATGTTATAGTAATGCGTTCCGAATGATTTTTGATCTCGGTCAAAAATAAGGTTTTTTATAAAAGAACTCATTCTTAAATCGATCATTCCTATGATATGGTGATCCGATCCGACAGATGTATGACAATTTTTATAGTGATAGCTTCAAGACTGAGCAGTTAGTTTGCAAAGAAGCAGACGCATCAGGCTATTGATACTGATCAAGAATATATGTTTACCTTAAGGAGTCGCAGACGTCTCCTTGTGTTACAAACTTTGCGACAATATTATAATAGTCTCTCCTCTAGAGACTAGACCAGATGAGATGTTGTAGCTGCGCTTATGCCGCATGTGAAATGTAATTAAATTAATCAAAGCCTGCGTGCGCATTACATAACCAACTAACCAACTGCATTTCGTCCACATTCACAACTAAGTAAAAGTGAGTAGTTTGGCAAAAAAGCCACACTCACACATATAGACACACATAGAGACACACATACATCAGCAAGCACAAAAAAAGAGCATAAATTCAAATTTATCAAATGTGGTGAAAGAATTTCAAGTCGAGTGCTGTTCTTCCTTTTTGCCATTTATACTTATGACTCATATATATTACAATTTTTCATCACCATTTTTTTCTCGGTATTTCTGGCTCAAAAATAAAAATAAAATAATAATTTGGAAAAACTGGTATGCATATGTTTGGTGTGATTTTTGCTCATTTTTAACGTTGGGACCTTTTGCCTTTTTCATGTGTGTGTGTGTGTGTGTGAATTTACAGCATGTAAACACATGAGAGCACACACACATACACACAGGCACTTGACTGGGTGTTTTATGCGTTGGTTTTGGCTGTGAGCCTGACAGCATTTCAATAGAATTACCACACACACGCGCTCTAAATGGGGTAAAGGAGTCTGGGCAAAAGGGCCTTAGCAACGCAAGAAAATTAAATAAAATTATAAATAAAAAAAATAGTAAAAACTAAAAGAGACCTCACAAAAAGTGCCTTAACGAAGGTACACATGAAAAATGCGCATAAATAGTGCATGGGGCGTATTCGCAATGTGGTTGGGAGGGAGAGAGCATCAAGTGGGTAGGACTTTGAGAGAGTGAGTGTGTGTGTGTGCTTGTATTATATTTTTAAGGGGCTTTTATAGCCTTTTATGTGTGCATGTGTGCGGGTGTATATGTGTGTGTATGTGTGTTTGCTTCTGTTTTTTTTTTTTGCCACTTGACAAATTCTTGCAGTTTTGCCAGCAATGTATGTGCTTGTAGCATGCTTCCCTGATTTCAGTTTGCGGCTGACGAAAGCGGCAAGTGCTCTTCTCCACACGCGGCTGAAACCTAATTAAACTGCTCATCGGGCTTCTCTAGCAGAACTCAAAATGCTTTTGCCACAATAAAAAGCCACCATCACCAGCACGACCACCAAATGCAGCGAGGCGATCTCTCAGCTTATCGCCTTATCAGCGCGGCATTGCCTTTTGCAATGATCCTGATTGCGACTAGCCTCAACGTTTTAATAAGGCACTGACACAGCAAACGGGTATCAAAAACCAAATAAACGGGGCAAATTTCATACAAGGCTTTAAATAAATTGCTGCCAAAAGCAGCAGCAGCAGTACCATAGTCCCAGAACGTTGACCACACGACGACGATGCTTCCACAGCCAATGACTGACTGACAATCACTTAAGTAGAAACCGATAAAAATCTTGAGGCCAGAAGACGAAGACGGCAACTCGAGCTCACAATTGGACAACTGGACACAACTGGAAGCCCTGGACACTGAGACCAGGCAACAAAACCCAAAAGCAGACGAAACGAACAACAACAACAACAACAACAACAAAAACATCTGAAAGAATGAAGCAATGCCAAGCAACCAGTCAAAGTCATGACCAACAACAACAGCAACAACAGCAACGGCAACCAACAGCACATTGGACATTTATGGATATTGAAGCTTATAGACAGGCAGGCAAGCGATAAGCACGGCGAGAGCGGAGAGGGGGGCAGGCCAGCTACAAAATAGTCTTCGTTGCCATTGTTGTAGTAGAGAAAGAAACTGGTTTTGTTTGGTTTTCGGTTAGGTTTGGTTTTTGTGGCCAAGCAAGCAGCATATAGGGAGGAAAAATGAAAATGTATATACTATTTCTCGCTTATGGAAAAACTGTGGTCCAAGCGGCTGCTGCTTCTCAGCATTGTTCAAGAGGTCAAGAGCTGCAGCAAAGCAATTTTGCTATGCTATGTCTTGAGGTCAGTTAACGAAGGATCGCACGATACTTTATTTTTATTTACGACTACATTTTTAATTAAATTCATTTTATGTGCAAGAGCCGGCCAATGTGTGTGTTTCTGCGTGTTCATATTGAAGTTATTTGCTAACAAGATGACGAGTGCTGCTGCAAATGTGAATAGTTTCTCAACTGTCATCATTTTGTCCCATAAATATGACCAGCAAATGGTAAACAATTTTCTTGTGCAAAATGTCAACAATTGTTGCAGCAGCAACAACAGTAAAAAAAGCCCGCACGCTCCAAGAAGAATCACACAATTCACAGCATATATACGGATATTCTGTTTGTCTGCCACTTGCTACTTGCCACATATTCGTACGCCTACCTATACACACCCAACTCCTTTTGCGAGTTGCCCATAAAGCAGCAGTCACAAAGGTACTTGCAGAATTTCTCAGTGCCTGGTTAGCGAGCAAACGAACCCATACCAGCCTCCATCACTCTCTACTACTACTTTCTTTCTGGTCATGTGAGAAATTGTATTGTTATGTACACTAAAACTTATATAAAACTTTGTATATACGTTGCTTTGCTGTAGTTTTTATATTCTCTTGCTAGCTACCATTGGATCATTGCTTCGTCCTTGCAAAATCATACAAGCTTGAGCATAAAAATAGCACGAAAGTAAAAACAAGAACGCTTTAGGTTTACTTCACTTCTGTGCCAAGTTCTAACTAACTATTAACTATTTTGCAGTTCAAATATCAACCTCAACTAATAACGCTACGGACCAAGTCAAAAGTGGATAAATATGAAATCAGTAAAAATATACAGTCAAAGTTGTAGAAACCATTAACCAACAATGTGTTATTTTTATGGCCATCACTGTATGTACACGAATCGCATGCCGTATCGTCTTTGACTTTTGAACTACCATTGTGGGCATATTGCGCCATTTGTAACCCAGCTCCGTATGAGTAGCAGTATGAGCTATAAATTGAAACACAACTATTTGCTGGCTTATCTTGGGCAGTACTTTGAAAAGGTTTTTGTCCCACACCCCCTGTTCAATTGTATACATCAGTCAGTGTGTAGTGTTTAAGAAATTACTGCAAAAATGCACCGAGGAATTCGATAGAAGAATCACAAATCACAAATTGTGTTCAAGTCATAAACTGTTGGCTACCAGTCCAAGTCGTACAAATTGCGTCGAAGCATCTGCAAAATGCATAAGGTCTTTGTTGGACTGTGAATTCTAGTCGCGATACACTGGAGAATTGATGTCATTTCCACTGTAGAATTCCTGCTAGAACATGTGTCCAGGCTGTGTACGTGCCGCTTGTGCAGCTGCAATCGGGTTGACAAATAAAAACTAAATAAATTATTGACATAATATTATAAGGCAGAGACTCGCTAAGACAACGACGACAACCATGATGATCACAATGATGAGCGATGATGATGATGATGATGCTGATGATGACGGTTATGAGCGTCGTCGTAATTGATTTCCAAAGGGCTATTAGAGGGATATAGCAACGGAGAGCAGGAGACAACTTTAGCGGCAGTTGTGTGTTGGTCTCCTGTGTCAACTCTGGCAAATAAAATATAATTGTAATTGCAAAAAGACAAAAGATCAAAAGGATAGACAGCCAAGCGGACAGACAGACAGACAGACTTATGCCCAGACATGGATTCTAAAGTTGCGCATCAACTTGAAAAGCGACGAATATAAAACAATAATCATAATATTGATGATGATAATAATGCTGCCATGCGCATAGCTGCAGATACAATTGTATCTCAGTTTCTGTTTCGGTCCTTCGCAACTCCATCTGCCCTGCCCCCTATCATCATGTCGCAGCACTCAAGTGTGCACAAAACACTCGTTAAATGTGCCAAAGTAAGAAATGTTCCTTTCCTTCCACAACTGCCGCATTCGCATTCACATTCGTATTGATTTCAACTTTTGCCAAGGGTTTTGTGTTTATGTCGCCTGCCTGTCCCGCCTCACACCTGCTTCTACAGCATCCTCGTAGTACGTATGTACACCTTGCGCCTGTCAACGTCGCATTATAGTTGAAGCCGAGTGCCTTTGTTGTTGTGCACCTGGAGAGCTGGGAGACTAGGCTCTTGGATAGTCGTTTCGCCGCTGTTGTCAAGTATTTATGCTAAGAGCTGTCAAACAAGTTGTAGTTACATTGATTACATGCGCGTCTGCAATCTGTGGCAGATCTCACCACTTTTTTTATATTTATTTTGCCCCTTCCTCCCGGTCTCTCTATATATATATATGGGAATCTTTTTAATATGATTGCATTACTTAGTTGGGAGCAGATTGCTGTTGCAGCTGCCCATTGCAACTGGGAATTGTCATTGCGAACTTCTACACCCGCTGGGAATCGACAGAGTCCAATGGCAAACTATGCCATTTTTCCATAACGAAAGCAAATTGTACTCACATATTTTACTTAATACTTATAATTGCATTATGAATTTCAATATATACCTGCAATTAAAAGAAAGAAATAATTACTATTTGGCATAGCTGAATGAAAGTTAATTATTGTTTAACATGTGAAAATAACTCTATTTAAGATCGCTCTCAGGGGTAATAAATGTCTTCTTCAAGGCACATTTCGTGACTTAAATTCTGATACTATCTGCAATACTATACAAAATTAATTCGTTGGCACTCCAAACTACGGACAACCAACCATTACACACACACACACACACTAACTTTTACACACGCCCACTCAATAAGTAGAAAGATTCCCAATTTGTTGCGCTAAAAACAACTTTGGTCAAACTCTCAGAAGCAATTGGTGGACTAGCTGCAACTGCAATATGCATCAGAAAATATTGCAAACACCCATTAAACACCATTAGAATACAGTTTCGTAGCACCAACAACGGCGCAACAGTGAGTGCAACATAATCAACTTCATTACTCGAAATGCGCCCACGCCTTCAAAGAAAAGAAAAAACCTGAAAAGTGGAATGGAGCCCAACTAGATAATACCTAGCGATAGCACTGAATGCAGTGATACAGTGGTGATTAGAGTAGCTTCGACTGTAAGTCGGCAGCAGTTTGCCAGGCGGTTCTATGGGAAAAGCAACCATAATAGTTTTTCCTAGCAGTTTTCACCAGTTTCCAATAGGTAGACACGCAATTTTCGCCCGTCACATACAACGCACGAAGCCTGACTCCGGTTTTCTCCTTTCTTTCGACCTAGCTCCAGTAATGAGACGATGACGATAGGGTTGCCAATGGGTTGGGGTGAGGAGCGTGGTAGGAAAGCAGTAGAAGGTGCTTGGTACGCGTTGTCGCTGTACGAACCCAACGTCGAGCCATCTAAGGCTATTATATAGGTTTTCATTTTCATAGTTTTTCTCCTTCTATTTCGATTTACTTCGTTTTTTTCTTGCTGCTATTCTGGCGGCTTTTGTTTCCCTCTGACGATGTCGACAGCACAATGCGAATATGTCGGCGCTGTTTTGGCACACACGGCAATTCGGATATCGACAACAGCAACAACAAAAAACTGCAACAACAACGCTGGCTGCTTCGAGGCCACAAAAATCCTTTGCACAAAACACGCACATCGCTGATGGTCGTCTTCCTCCTTCCACCCATCCACCCGTCTCTAGCCCAATATCCAACCCAAGCTCATACCCGTTGGCAGGCTTGGAGACACAGTCCCTGGGCCTAGCAACACCCACATGGCTCGTTTATCTATCTGGCAGCCCATAATGGGCACGCATATGAGAATATGTAGGATGTGTGCACGAAGCCATCAGCGAAAGGCAAGAGTAAGGGGCCAATTTTGGGTTTGGTAAGGCAACTCCTTGCTGCTAACAAAATATAGTCAATAAATTCTGCGAAACGCATTATGGAAAATGTCTTCTCTCTCTCTCGTAACGTCTTGGTGATTGTGCGAGAGAGACAAAGAAATAATGTTTGGCACACATCAAAGAGTCTGGCACAAATTAATTTATCGATCTAAAATAATAAATTTCAACTAATCAGTTGTATTTATGAAAATATCTTAATATTTAGTCACAACTTAGAAGATATTGATCTAAGCACATAATTCGCCATCAAGCTCAATTCACTACGCTACCAATCTGCCTCTTGCTGTGCTCTTCAATTAGAGTCTAATGTGTAGCTGCAACACCGGTAAGATAACCATGTAAGTGACTTGTCATTAAAATTGAAACTTTGGGTCATTTTATGGCCCTGTTAAACAACCTTGTTGGGCACATAAAACCGTTGCTAGATAACCATGAATGAAGTTAAAACGCTTAGCGGGGCAACAGCGACATTCCGGCCTCATCAACCTCAACCTTTCCAAGCACGTACCAAAAAATAAAAAAAAGTAAATAAAAAAATACCATATAGGGTAAACATACAGCAAATGAGTAAACTCAACCAAAGTTGAACGACATTAAAACGCATCGCAGGAAAATTACATTTTGAAGGTACTCGACGCACATAAAAATTAAAATAAATACAGCACTTACACGGGAGAGGGCAACAACAAAAACAAAAAACAACAAAAACATGAAGCGTATAAGACTCGGAAGCGAGTGAGAGAGGCCAATGTAACGAATGGAATGTTTTGTCTGCCGGTTGCCGACTAACGGCTGACGGCTGCCGGCTGCCAACTATTAACGTCTCCTTCAAGGCGTCACGTATGTAGGTGGAAAAACTGAAAAGCGACTTGCGCATAATATGTGCAAGAATTATGAGACACGCCGAATGGCGACAGCCAAATGACTGCTAAATTGGTTGGAAAGAATGAACGAAGATGTTTACTTCTTTTTTTTTCTTTTTGCGAGTGCGAGTATCTTTCGTAAATTGCACAAACCGTTGCGGCATCTGTTGTTTTCTTCATATTGTATTAAATCTATTATAATATTTCGCTAATATGTGTAGAGCGCGCGTGGGCCGAGTAACGGTCCCCAAGCAGCCCCCAAACGGCAATGGCAACAATCGATTACAATCTGCTTGCTTGTTAAATTGCAAGACAGACCCGGCCAGGCCAGGCCAAGCCAGGCCAGGCCAGGCATAGCCTGGAAGGAACAAGCGACCAAGGAGTCGAGTAACCCGTTTGAAAGAGTTTGGCTCTGGCCAATTTTGTGTTTGCCATTTGCTGTTTGGCTATTTGGTAAAGCCTTGTTTGGCTCTCACTGGAGCCATAGTCTTGGCCCAGGCAAAGGCAAAATGGCAAACCAAAACCAAAAAAAAAAAAACACAAAAATTTCGATGGCTTTTCTTGGCTTTGCTTATTCGGGAAATTGCGTTTCTTGCCACACTTTAGTTCTATGTGCCGCCTTTGTCTACTATTTCTCCTCCTCTTCTAACAGTTTGTGATGCTGCCTTAAGCTGCACAGTTCTCTTTGATTACAGAGTCATTCCATTTGCTGGATGTGGCCTTTTACAAAGGGTCGCAGCACAACAAGAATGTGTGTGTGTGAGTGTGTGGGTTGCATTGTGAGAGTTACGACTTGGCCAAATGACTTTTTGGCTGGCAAATTTCGTTGCTTGGCATAAAGAATGATGGCTACGCATTTCCATAGAGTGCAACCCTTTCAGGCTCCCACTCATAAACTTTATTTGGGGGGTAGGTGCTGGCATAAAGTGCTTGTGCCTACATTATCGATCGGAGCAAGAAATGTGCTGATTATCTTGCTGGCACGCCCGTAAATTGCCTAACCGATCTTGAGCTCTTATGATTGCTTCATACACTTAACTACACACCACATTTTTCATCTTGCTAAGGGTTATCTCTCACACCATCTCTCGCTGCCAGCTCATTAAAAGTCTGTAAGCTTTTTTCGCCAGTTTTATTTTCATTTTGATAAAAAAATATATATATATAAAAAACGCAACCCACGTCTCAAAGTCATTGCATGCAACGATCCAAGACCCCTTATGCCCCTTGCTAATGAAGTGTTATTTCATTTTCTGTGATATTATTTTGCGGGGCTGGCCTTCTGGCAAGAGTTGCCTCTTTTTTTTTCTTTTTTTTTTTTGGTTCCCTTGCAGAGGGCATTACAATTTTGTCGTTAAGTTTGTAATGTATTGGAGGAGACGTCTTCGTCCTCAAAAAGTCGGAAAAGCCTAATCGATATTGGCATCGTCTGTATGTCTGTCTGTTTCTATACAAGCTAGTCCGTTTTTGATGTAATTTGGCAAATGTCCTTCTTTTTTGGTGTACTAATTTATCATTTAGCTGCCATAAAAACGACCAGTCGAAAGACGTGTTCTTGTGTAAGAAATTATCTTTTTGGCAAGTTACTCTAACCAAAACCACCAGTTTTGTGTGTTATTATATTCCTAAAAAACTACCAACATCGGACTAATATATCATATAGGAACCTTTTGTGTGTTTTGTGTTATTCGTGTGGTATCATTGTGTATCATATAATCAAATTTAGATGTCAGCTGGTGAACCACGCTTTGCAAGGGTATGTAAGCGTTGCCATGCCTAAAAAACAACTCTTGCTTCATGTTTCCCATATAAATTGCTCAATTCACGGCAAACACCGCACCTAAAACTGAGGAGTTGCTGCGGCAGATGCTGTTGCTTTTGTTGTAGGGTGCAGCAGACACACGCAAGCGGACACAGGCACAGATCGTCTGATTTGCTACACCTACGCAGCGAACGCAAATTACAAAAACATCTTGCTGCAATGGAAGCAGCCTTCCATCTCACTCTCTCTATCATGGTTGCTTTCACTACTTATCCACATAGCTTCTGCAATTAAAGTAAATAAGCTAGCGTAGTCTCCCCTGCAAAACAAGCAATTTTCGCTCATCAGCGACAAAAGCACCAACACCCACGCCAAAGAGCCAAACAGCCAAACAGCCAAAGAGCCAAATAGCAGCTGCGAGTGCCTTAAAAAAAAAGTAGTCAACATAACAACGTTGACATGCGACATTAAAAGCCAAGACCAAGACCAAAACCCAGACCAAGAGCAACACACGGAGTCAGAGATGGAGAGACAAAGACGCAGGAAAGAAGACGAAGAAGTACTGGCCACGTTTTGCTTCTTGTTAAATCCTTGGCCCCATTGCGTGCCTATCGATCTGGACCTGGTCTGGCGTTGCTCGAGAGAAATGTTCGCAACACACGCAAAAAATCGCAGCGCATTAAAATCACTGAGTGTGCGTGCAACGAAAGGGGCGAAGGGACGTTAAGCGGGTTGCAGGAGGGCTTAGCCACGGCATGTTATCAAATAATGTTGCAAATGGTTCGTTGCCGCCACAAATTGCCAAGCTGGAACATCGTCGAATGTTTGTGGTTGCTGTTGTTTTGCTCTTGCAACCATAAAAGTCGCGCCACGCAATTTAAATAAATAATTAATTCCCCTCAATTAAGGCAGTGTGTCGACTGGCCATTTGTTGTGTGTGGCAAGTCAAGTGCTTAAGATTTCGACGAGAGTGCAACAGTAGCAGCAGCAGCACCACCAGCAGCAGCAGCAGCAGCAGTCGCAACATGTGAACTACTTAAAGAAGGAGATTTTAGCTGCCACTTTAGCTGTTGTTTTTCTTTTCTTGGCTTTATTTAGAATAAATTCGTATAAAATTAACAAATTATCCCCGCATTAAATATGCTCTTGAAGCGGTCAGCTTAGTTCACTTGCAGCTATCATCAATGTGTGTGCAACAGCTACTCATTCAATGCGGCGTTGCCCTATGCAAAACACAATGCCGCAGTGTGTTTTTTGGATGAAACGGTTGCCACCGTTGAGATTTCTGCAACCGCAGACACTGGCTGAGATTTGCTTAATGCCGACGCTTGTCAGAACGCTTTGGCGTCCAGTCATGTCGCAGTCCGGGCAACTTCATCAGTGGCGCATATGACGATGTTTCTCCGTGACTGTGGCTAGCTGGTTAACTGGTTACTCTTGTATTGTTGTTGTTGGTACCTCCCCCACCAGCTCCGCCAACTCCACCTACTGCTCTGCTCCTTCACTGGCTAATTTAATATTCAATGCACGCAACAGTCGCCGCCGTTTACTTTATATATAAATTTCTTTCTTTTTTTTTTTTTGCTGTATCCTCCACAGACAGCGAGCGGAGTCTTTGCCTTTTGTTAAATTTTTTCTTCTTTCCTTTAGCTGTTCCTATTTCGTTCAGTGTTTTTTTTTTTTCCTTGTTCCCTTTTTTTTTTGTAGCAACTGCATAAATTCTCCAAAAACTATTTTTGCTGCACATAGTTTTTTGCATGGCTCGCACTAATTATGCAGCTGGATTTCAATTCAGACCCAGCTATACAGCTCCTCGGCTCCAGCTCCAGCTCCAGCTGCAGAGGAGCCCAGCTCATTTGGCTAGGGCTAATGCATGCGTGGGTGGCTTTAAGGCAGCCTCATAGCCGTCGGCCATAATTCATGGGGCTGTAGAGCGACGGCGTCTGTTTTCAAATTGAAAGAAAATAATTATGAGGCAGCGGAAATTGAATTTCTTATTACAGCCGGCCGAGAAGGACTTTGGCCCAAGAACCGTTCAGCCTCTGGCGGCGGCAGGAGCCGCATCAACTTTGGCACATTGGAAGTGCTTGGAAATTAATTAAAATCCATAAAGTCAACGGCATCCCTTAGCTCTCGCATTTTGGGGGCAAAAGCAATTTCACAGCCATTGTGCAGCAACGATTTCGATTGTCAATTCAAAATTTCAAATTCAAATTCAAATCCAAATACAACAACAACAACAACATCAGCAACAGTTTCAGGTTCGTTGGGGGTCATGGGTCAAGGTTGTGAAACGTAACGTTTTGTTTGCTCTACCACTTAATATGCATTGTATTCTGATTTATCGAGGGGCGCGGCACTTTTAGTTTTAGCCATGCATATTTCATTAGCCAACTCTCCCCCTTCGCGGCCACCCCCTGTCTCCCTGTATCATTTGAATTTCTGGGCGTGGCTAATGGTATTCTTTTTTTGTTGTTTATTTTAATACAGATGTTCCTTTTTGGTTTGCCATTTCGTGGATGGTGTGGATGCCACTGAATTTTATATAGATCTCACAGCTATCTCAATTTATATTTAGTAAGGGCGCATATATCGCCAGATCAACTTTCCCCTTACGGAACGGCTCTAAACTAATAAGTATTCTCAATACGATGTTGCTTTCGGTGAGAACTGCCAGGGGGATGGGCGATGCACCACATCTCGAAATTGCGCCCTTCACACGTAGACGTTGCAACTGCCACCTTACCAAATGCGCCTCGCTCGGGGGGCAGACAGCCACAAATTACAAATTGAAAGTAGTTTGTATCTGCTGTTCCTGTCGCTGCTGCTGTTGTTGCTGTTGTTGTTGCTGCTGTTGTTGCCGCACCCGCTGGCAGTAAAAAATTTAAGTGCATAAGCAAAGTAGCTGCGGCAGAGTCGCGGTGGCCGTTGCGGTCGCGGTCGCGCTCGCTGCATCATGCCCCGGAGTTTGGTCGCAATTTGGGGCTAAGTTCGAGATGAGCGGAGCGGTTGAAAAGGTGGTTGAGGCACAGAGGGAAATGTGTGGAGCATGTTATGCATTTTTCCTACGGCTACTGAAAAATATAAATACACACACACGGTTAGGCGCAGAAGACAGAAAACAAAAACAGTGGAAAAGGGGCAGGGAGCGAGCAAGAGGGGAAACTTCTAAGTGGCCGAAGGAGCTATACAGTCAAACTGGGCACTTGAAGCCAACTCGAACCCAAACCCGAACCCAAGCCCGAGCCCATTGCGACCTGCCAGCGAATCGTTGGTGCCTTTGTTCGTTGTTCGTCTTTGGTCTTGGGCTATTGTTTCATTCATGAGGCTGCTTTGGGATGCTGCTGTTGCTGCTATTGCTGTTGCTTCTGGCCGGCAAGTTGTTGTATTTTTTTGGCTGCCTGCCCAAAAGATTTCGTGTCTCTGCTGTAGTGCCCAAAGCGTTACCAGGGGTTGGGGAGAGGAGGGTCAAGAGGTGCAGGTCTAACGCTAACCCATAATTTGTGTTGGGCTCAAGAAATGAGGAAGCAGACGACAAAGAAGCAGAACAAGTTGCGAGCTACAAACTGCAAGTAGAGCTGGGTATGTAAAACGTATTCGACAACGACTGATTATCATTTGGAGTTTTAGTCTTTGAAAGGTAACAAGAAGATACTACACACATAGATACATATACACACACACACTCACACACATAGAGATACTACGATGGGTAGATATAGAAAAAGCGCTCAGTAAATTGTCGTCTTTGGGCTTAGCTCTCTCTCCCTCTCTGAGCTACTTTAAATGTTTAGCTGCTCACAGTTTGCCCTCCCCTCTGTCCCCCTGTCGCATAACTAATGCCACTACTTTGGCTTTCTTAATTGATGCTAGTTTGTCTGGCGAAGCGACTTCCGTCTTAAGAATACAACTGCAGCATCTTCTTACACTTGCGTGGGTTATTATCATTTTGCCTTTGAGTTAGTTACGCTTTGAACGAGACACCTTCCACCACATAATGAGTATATATAATCTTGTTCAGCATAGTTAATCGAGTTCACACAGCCATAAGCGACTGTTCTACTGTTTCTTTGCGATCTAGTCAGCTAGTTTTAAGCAATTGGCTGCTTCTTAAAATTGATATTAAGTCTCTGCTCTGAAAGGGTATGTTATCTTCGGAGTGACTAACAAAGATGTTTTTTTCTTTCGGCAATGTTTGCGCTCATCTGTTTAGCCCGAGATACATTTGTATCTTTTGCTAATCCTTTTGGTCTAAATACGGCATTAGCGGGCACACACACACACACATAGAGAGAGAGTCGTAGTCAGCACTCATATATCACAGAAGCAAACCTCAAGCAGCTGCGATGGCAACCACTGCTGCCGGAACAGGGAGTTGGATCGGTAGCGGTTTCTGGTGTTGGCCGTCTTCGCATCGGTCTTGGGGATTAGTGGCCAGTGTCTGATTGCTTTGGCAGCTTTCTTGGCTGACTGACAACAGCAAAAGTTGCTGTGGCTGCATTTCCAAAATGATTATTAATTACAGCGCTTAAATTGATGCTCAAGAGTACCAATCTCCCAATGCCCTTACCCTGCCACTCTCACCCCTTCCAATGGGTTTGTTCGTATTCGGGTATTAGCATTAGTGCAGTGCCAGTTGCGACCTCACACACACACATACATATATGTATATATTTCCCCTACGCAGACTACGTGCTATAAATGACTAATTCATTGCGTGTTTTGTGTCTCTATCCCTCAACTCACGTGCCCCATTGTTGATCCGATGATGGCTTGCCTATTGTGTATTTTTAGTATCTGTCTCGCTGCTGTCTGTCTGTATTTCCAGCCATTTCATACATTTTGTCAATTCATTCACTTCAAATAATGTGCTCATGGTGGGCTCACAATGATATTGTCTAAGCGATAAGCATTCCCTTTGAGCAGAAACCTGCCTAGATGGTTTCTGTTTTTGTTCCTGCCAGCGCCTTTTTGTGTAAATGTACCCGACAATTTATTATCACATCATTTTGAGAAGTTTTTGAAGTTTTTAGAATTTATATTTTGTGTATTTAATATGCGCGGAATGTTTGTATTTGTGTGTAAAGTGCATATCACAAATATGACACAAAGATCAGTTGGCATTTTTAAATACTCACTAGCTATGTTTTTATGTACTTGAATTGTGTGTTGTATAAATTTACATACCTGCAAGTAAAAGAAGATAATAATTATGATTAGTCAACGTGTACAGTTATTCAAAATGATTTAATATTAAACATTTCATTAGCGTTGTATTTCCTTAACTTCCTTGGGTTTATGGTTTCATTTTGAGATTTTCAGCGCTCTGGGAAATTACCTCAACAACTGTTGTTTTATTTTTAAGCGGCGAACAAAAGATGGCCAAGAAGCTGCGCAGTAAAACGTAATAACAAAATGCAATAACAACAATAACAACAAACGATAACAACAACAACCACCAACAACGACGACAATAGAAGAAGTAACGACGTTTTTGTTAAATTAAAAGTTTATGAGGCATTAAATGGTCAACAACAAAGCAAAATTGCCAAAAAAAAAATGTATATATATAGAATAGGGGAAAAAGAAGCGGGAAATCGCCAAAGAAGAAGTTGCGCGTTCAATAGCATCAAGTAAAAAGTCATTAAGCCCAACGATGACAGCAACAATATCAAGTTGTGTATGTATAAGTATATATATATCTATCTATCTTGGGCTTGGCCAGGCCCCCCTTGGTCTTGTGGCAGGTCATTAGACCCACGGCATCTAAATTGCATTATCAACACCAATAACGGCGCACAGCCCGTCTGTAGCTGCAGTCTCCCCTCAACCCGAGGAAGAACCCCTCGAGGAAGAACCCCTCTGTCGCCATCATAAAAATTACATTATTTGTCAACGCCATAAACCTATCGTGCATATCTCGTGCTAGTTGTTGCTATAGTTGCATAAAACTGCATTATTTCACTGGGGTGGCAACTCTACAATGCAATTTATATTGTCCACGTGCGGGGTGTGAACATATGGCTAGCTACTCTATCCCTCCCTCTCATCCGCTTACTCTGGAAATCTTTGTGCCAAAAACTGCAATTAATTATTTTTTATTAAGTGTTCAATGGATGCTACTGTGTGTGTGTTTGTGTGTTTTGGGGTGGGTCAACATTTGGGTGGGGTTGGCATCCGAGAGAGACAGGGATGGTCATAATCGCTAAATTTGTAAAGTATTATCGACTGGCATTTGCAGCACATTTAATTATGAAGACATGTGGCGACGACTGCGCTGACAGTTGTGGCTAATGACATCGGGCCTGGCCTTTAGAGCAGAGACCAGCAGACAGCATAGAACATAGAACCACAGAATTATATAGAAGCATATAGAAGCTAGCGAGACCGGAAGCCCAACATAATCCGCAGCATTTGCGGCCGAGTGTTGAGCATTAGGTTGGGCATTTCAATTTTTCCCAATACCGATTCATTTACAACGGACAACAACCCTTCCCTGCTTCATTTGCAGTGCGGGGGTTTGCGGTTTTTTTGACTGACTGTGCCAGGCCAGGATCCAGGGCGCATGAAAATATGCAAAATATTACAAACATTTTATGGCAGGCAACCGAGCAGAGAAAGTTGGCTTTAAAGGGCGGCAGGAGAATACCGCATGTGTGCGGACATTTTTGTGTTAAGTTTTTTTTTTCTCTTTCAGTTATTAAAGCGAGTGCTGAGCAGGGTTCGTTGTGGAGGGGACAAAGGGGACAAAGGGCACAGGGATCGACGACGACGAGTGACGTTGACATTTTCCATTGTGGCAGTTGTTGACTTGCAGCAGCAGCAGCAGCAGCAGCGGCAACTGAAGAGCCACAACAAATGACAACATTGTGTGATGTGTGTTTGTTTGCTTATGTTTTTCCAACACTTTTCTTATGGCTTGACAGCAGCTGCCACCGCTTGGAAATGAGGCAGAAGATGTGCTTATGTTTAGTTTTGGCATTGTCAATGTGCCTTTGTGAGCCTTTGCCTCATTTGAGCAATAGAAATCCTTGGCAATAGCCCACCTACTGTTGCCAAGCAGCAAGGACCTAAATAAATGCGATATATACTATATATATATTTTAGTTATATATATAGATATATACATATACAATAAGAGCAATATTTACATGGGCCTCAGAACTAGCAAGGGCGACCAGCAATTGTCTAGCCATCATAATGATGTTTTGGCAGTTGACCCACTTGGATGTAGCAAGCCCAAATAAAATCATCTAATGTCACGACTGCCAACATACACATCTAGTATATACACATATATATATATACATATATATGTTTATAAATATATATGTGGCTACATATTCTAGTCAATGGCATGTGAAATGAACACGGAACAGACAACAACAAAAAATTGGAAATTGGATTTCACTTTCGGCACGCAATTGAAAGGAAAGGAAACCGTCCGCTTGGCGGCATTACCTGAATGCTTCCAAGAACACTATGACAGGCCGTGGCAAATGCATTCGACACTTGCCGCAGCAGCAATGCAGCGCCCGAGAGCGGTCAAAAATCGACAAAAAAAAAAAAAAAACAGAGAAACCGCAACTGAAAAATGAATATGGTGAATATGACTGATTAACCAATGCGAATCGATTGTCTACACTCAATCCTCATGCGAGTCACTTTTCCGATTATCCTTGGCTAGCTCTGCTTGCTGCTTATAAGGCAAATTCTTCAATGCCACGTTGTAGTTGTTGTTGCTGCTGTCAGAACTGACAAACGCAAATGATTTATGTGTGTTTGCATGCGTGTAAATGTCATTAGGAGGTGGAGCAGCAGCAGGAGATAAAAGAATCGAAGAGTCTCGCAGAGTGCATCGATTTGCTGTCTTTTGACTCCTCCATTGCAAAGCTGTTGACATTTGTAGTTGCCCCTGCAGCCGATCCTACTGCCTGTTGTCTGCCACGCACGCACGACATGCCCCAGTAGAACCACTGGCACCAGCAGCACCAACAGCACCAGCAGCACCAACAGAACCAACAGAACCAACAGCACCGTCAGCAACAGCAGCCACAATAGCAACAACTATCGACCAGATTTGACATTAAATAATGAGTTATGCCGCTGACGGCTGAGAATTTGCAATGTGGTATGTGGTCTCCTCCTCCTCCTCCTGCTCCTCCGTCTCAAGTCGAACCCGTGTCAGGGTTGGGGCATGGCTCCCCTTGCAAACATGCTTGAAAGGTGGTTGGGGGCAGCAGTAGCTACTGCGTTGGGCGTGGACATGTCTGCTGAGTGGGCGTTGCGTGTCTTGGGTTTTAGTTTTGGGAATTTGTCATCACTAGCGCTATATTAATATTAAGTTTTTATTTTGTTGCCTTTTTGCTCATTTGGTAATTTTCTACCCCCCACAAAACATTTTTGCATGCCAATTCATCATCTGTTTTGACTTTGCATCTGTTTTCTTTTTTCTTTTTTTGCTGCTGCTGCTGCTGTTGCCACGCTTGGCTGCGCTTTCCTGCCACACATGTATTTAGTTTGTATACACAAAACTCTCCCAGATTGCCCAGTTTTTTCTTCAATTTTTTCTTGTTGTATTTACTTGGCCAGTTTGTCTCCCACCGCCACGGGCGGCTTCTTCATCAACAACTGTCAGTCGTCAGCCCGTCACTCAGGCACCCAGCCAGTTTAACATTTTCCGCACATTTGCTGCGCAGCAGCCAAATTTACATTTCGCTTTGGTTATAAGTGTGGCGCCTGCGCAGCAAACAACAGCAAAAGACGCCTTGACTTGAATGCCTAATTAAGTTGCAGTTCCAGTTGCAATTGCAGTTGCAGTTGCAATTGTCTGTGAGCATGTTTACCTTTCTGAGCTGTGCTGTTGGCGCACTCGCAATCGTAGTCGCATTTATATTTACTTTTATTATAGTCAAATACCTCTTCCAAACCACCTCCACAACTCAGCTACCGTATTATTTATGCACCTTTCCTGTTGTTGTCTTTTAGCAATAGTTTTTGTTAATGGAGGTTGGGCTGGATGTGTTTTGAGTTGACAGCTTGGCATGTATATGTGTATATGTTTTGCAGCTTTTGGGTGCAGGCCTTCATAGACATCATGCTTTTTTAGCTTGTTGTGCTCAAAAGTTTAGTTGACTTTGCCAAAAAACCTCCGCAGCTGCGTATAATTGTGGTTAGTTGTTGTCGTCGTCGTTGTTAACAAGCATTTGTTTGGAATTTGGCAAAACAAAAATAATAAGTTGGACATTGTGCAAACGTTGCAGTTGTTATATAAGATGCGTCAAGCTTAAGCATGTGGTCAGGTGAGCGCTGGACATGATTGCACTCCTATATAGAGAGATTGAGTAAGCAATTTCAACAATCTAATTGAAATATCTCGAAAGCAAAAACATACTTGATTAGCTCAGTTTGGTGTGCTACCCACTAGGTAAGTAATTTAAGTAATGCTACAAAACACTTGGACAGTTCACGTGGCGCATGACCAGCTCATTAGTTGGCTTAATATATGGGGTCATCAGTCTTTATCATTCGCTCATTTGCATTGACAAAGGAAATTAACATCCAATTTAGTTAGGTGGCGCCACCCTTTTAGTTATGTCCTTGGCAATTACACGTTAATTTACGACACAAATGTATTTCATATTAGTGGCTGTTGCACTTGTTGTTGTTAACTTAATGTCCTTGCCTGTCGCGCTTTTATTTGCCTTTTATATGCCTTAACACATTTAATTAACAAAGCAATTAAGCAGAGAGAAATGTCAAACCAAGGGAACAAGCCAATGCGAAATGCGGCAAAGAACCAGAGACAAGAAAAGCATTTTTAATTTAATTTATATCGTTGTGTGTGTGTGTGTGTGTATGTGTCTGAATGTGGAGGGGGGCGAGTGCCCCTTCTAGCCAAGTTTGTGGGTGGCTGTAACACTTTTGCCAGCTTCCTTCCGCTGCCGTTGCTTTCAGCTGCGTTGTTATTGTAAAATAATGCGTTAAAATAGTAAGCTGTAATTTATGTGTGTATGTGTGTGTGTGTAACTGGGTGTGTGTGTGCGAGATGCAATATAAAAGAAGAAGCTTGCGCGCATTGCGATGATGACATTTTTATTGCCGGCAACAAACAATAACAGCATCTATCCTCAGCTCTCTCACTCCATGTCCTTGCAGCTCTTTGCGTCTCTTTCTTGCTTTTTAATTCCTTCCTCGAAACAAAAGGCAAATTTATGCATAGCAAGGAATTTTTTAATTAAATTTCACACACAAACGCACAACAAGTGATGGATAGAGTACTAACTTATTTTTGGAGAGCATTAAAACAACTTTTTGCCAAAGCAATCAGGAAACTCATCTTATGTCTTAAGTCTGTCCAGAGATGTCAGCTTTATTATTTCCATTTTTGTTTTGTTCTTTAGTATTTTTGTTGTTGTTTTTTTAACACTTCATCCGATTACAATTGGCAGCAGCGGCGGCCTCCTTTGAGGGCCGATGTCGACTCGTCGATTGGGCAACGCCTGGCAAAGCGATCTGTCATCTCTGACAGCTGACAATGTAGCCGCAGTTAACAAAAAAACAGAAAAAAATATGAGGGAGCGAGAAGAAAAAGAAGCGAAACTCTGATCGTCGTATTTTCGATGGGGTGTTAATTAACTTCACTCACAAAAATATAAATCAAGATTTATGCGCATTCAAGCGCAAAAATGCATTCGATGCTCCGAATTGCTGGATGTCAACTTTATGGGTTATAAAATGCAACATCATTTCAGAAACAACATCGATCATAGCACGGAAACACATACACGCAACACATACATGTGTTGCGACCTGTCACTTTTACAGCAATTATAATGCCAAGTTCTCATATGGAAGCCCAACCCCGAATTAATAATAATTCTTGCACCACCCGGCATACCACCCGATCCATCCCAGCTGAGGCCCATGTGTAACTGTTTAACCCTTTGCTAGCCGGGGGCCCCACCCTAAACGGGCCCGTCTCTTGTCTTGTTTAAGTTGCTCTTTAAGCAACGATCAATCATAAAAAAAAAAACAAAAACAAAAAACAAGAAGTAAAAAAATGAAAACATTTGATGTACTATGCAGATTCAACATATTTCACGTTCTTTTTTTCCTCTTGTCTTTTGTGTTATTGTGTACCCTGACATCCCAGAATCTCGAGTGTGGGGGCACTTTTGACATTTTAAATGCTGATGGTGAATAATACTTAATACAATTCGTTATTTGTGTAGCTTTTATGCTCGAGCGACAGCTTGTTGAAAAATTTGGATTTTCTGAGGGTTACAATTTAGCATTTGATTCTTTTGTAAATGTACTTTTTGATTTTTTTGTTTTTGCTACGAAACTGTCTCGCTCATAAATCAATGACGTTAACGTCTTTGTGTATTTTTAGTTTCTTTGGCAATAAAAAAAATAGTGAACAATAAACGTGAACAAAACTATTAATTATAATATGAGTTAATAATTAATGGTGATGAAATATAATACCCATAAACTATATAGAGTGATTGTCTTGTTTTAATGGGGGTATAAGCTTATTATGGCTCGTAGGTAAATTAATAAGTTGTTTTTTAATTTTTGTGATATGTTGTTAAATACTGAACTATGCTGGCTCTACACTAAACCAACGACTATAAGGCATATCTTTGTCAGGCTTTGTTTGAACTCTGCCCTAAACCTTTGCTATTCTGAATAATTATATTTCCTCAAATCAATCACTACTCACTTGCTTTATATTAGATGCAACATTCACGGCAAATAAATTATTAATGAAAATATTATTTTCCCACATCACAGACGTGCACGCAAAACACTGTTTGTGATGGGTTGGGCGAGAGGAATGTTGCACAGTTGGATCTGCGAGTGGTTGATTTTAGTGCGTGGAGCTGCGCTTGCAGGCAGAGTCCAGCTAAATCGTGGCCGTTTCCGCAATCAACTCAAATGAAATGGGGGGGTTAGTATCGGAAATTATAAGTGAATTAAAGAGCGCCCCGATGCAGACCAGCGGCCAACAGACAGGTAGAGATATTAAGGCAAAGTGAATACGAGTCAAGTGTTGCCTCTTGATGGGCCACATTCTGGGGTACAGTTACTTGTGGTGTAGAGTCGCCGGTTCATGCTTTAAGGTCAAATCCGCTGATAGAAAGAGCGAAGGAAAGAGACAGAGACAGAGAGAGAGAGAGAAAGCGAGACTGAGTCGAGTCAAGTTTAAAATTCTATTTGCGGCACAGCGGCAATTTAGCAAACTTGTGGCAACAAAAACAGGCTGCAGCGAAAAGAATGTCTATATGTGAAAAAGGAGAGAGAGAGGAGAGAGTCGGACTACGACCAACAGCTTGGCATGCTGATGTTGATGCTGATGCACTGGCGCTGTTGATGCTGCTGCTGCAGCTGCTGCAAGACTAACTGCTGGGTAATCACACGCGGTGCTGCTTAAGAGTTGCCAAGCCAAGCCAAGCCAAGCCACTAAACCCTCAGATCAGATGCAACTGGGTGCAGCTGCCATCGCGTCGACATCGTGTGCCATCAATGGAGTCCACAATAACCCCCTCCCAAAACCCACTCAATAGCAGAATGACCTCCCATTTCTACTCCCACCAGTCGCAGCGCATACTGAAAGTCTGATGTATGACTTGAGATAAAAAGCCAACGTTAGTTTTCCTGGCAGTTAGATACTCTACACTCAGTAAGACACCCCACAGTCTGACTAAATTATATATATATATAACATTGGCTATTAAAAAATATACATATAATTATCCATTTACACACTGATCCATTTAGATTCAATAGGTTGATCAATTTTTAAATAGAAAATGATGCAGGTTTATATTTTATATTTAAGAAGCGATCTCCTTCCGCAGTTTGGTGATTAATTACAATTATTGGATAAGAATATTATATATCATGAATATATGAATATAAGATAAGATATAAGATAATGAAGTTATGCTCAAGCATCTGTTTTGGGGCCATATAATAAGATTGATATATTCCATAAATCTTGCGCGTAGCGCATCATTCATCCAAACTGCATACAGAGAATGCACAGCATATGGGTTCGGTTAGTTTTTCTCTCTTTTTTTTCGTTGGCTGTATGCCCCCGCACACTATTTGTAAATGTTTGTTGCACATTCGCATCTTTTCTTCTTCATGCAGCAGTTTGGCGTCGTGCGTTGCATATATCACAAAAGTACGAAAAACTACGGGGAACTACCAGAACTAGTAGCCATTGCCTAAACTTACGGTTTCGTGAGCTGCATGAGGATGATGATGATGATGAGGATAATGATGCTCGTTCTTCTCCTGCTCCACTGATGATGCTGATCCCATGTGCTGTTTTTTCTTTCTTTGTGTGTGTGCGCGTCAAAAGGAACAACATGAAGGTTAATAGCTGCCAGTCTGAACTTTTTTTTAGTTAAAGGCCAAGAGAGTCAGGCAGGGAGCCGTTGCAGTTGTAGCTTCTGCTGGAAAATCTGCACCGCTTTGCCGCTTTACCGTTTTGCTAAACATTTAAGCAGCTCATTTCCTAGGAAATGGGCACACAGAGGTGGCCAGCCACAAGAGTCAGAGTCAGAGCGGCAGCGACGGCGACGACGATGACTATTTTTGGGCTAATGATGTACTTTTGCCGAGGCATCAGCATCAGCATCAGCATCAAGAGTGGCCAGTTGCACCAAGGGGCACCGGTATTGGCTTTAGCTAAGAGGGGAGCTCATCAACTGTGGCATCAACACAGACCGGCACCGGCACCGGCACCGGCAACGACAACACCAAAAGCCACTCGATGTCCATCATTCATTTAGACCCATGTACGAGCCATGTTTATGTTTATTGACTGTTATGGACATGAGTCACAGTTAGATGACAACAACAACAACAACAACAACAACAGAGACGACGACGACGCGATTTTAACGGAAGTGTTACAGTGAGACATTACGAGAGAGAGAGAGAGAGAGAGAGAGAGAGAGAGAGAGAGAGAGAGAGAGAGAGAGAGAGACAGAGAGGGTCTCGATGAGGCTTCTCAGCTGTCCAACGACTGCCAGTGATGCCTATCCAGGGTCCCATTACCCGGCCCTGTCAGTGTCAGTCGAGTGTGTTGTCTCTGTCTCCCACTCTCGACCAATCTCTCTGTCTCGCTTTCTGTGTATGGGTCTCTGGTTATTTGCTTAAGTGCAAATATGAGCAACTATTTGCTAAATGACAGTTATTGCTGATTAGCTGTCAGACATTTTGACAGCATGAAGAATGATTCGCAATTTTCGCTAAAGGAACCTGCCAACAGACCCAGTCTTGCTGCCTGCCTTTCGATCTGGGCCTGGTCTGGTTTGGCTTTGCTTCGGTTGGCTTAGAATTGGGTTCGCTCGTTTTTCGACGCTGCAGTTAATGATGTAGCATATGGTTAATTAGAACATTAGTCTACACAGCTTGGCAGCTGTGAGTTCTCCTTGTTGTTGCTAGTTGGTAGTTGAAAGTCCATAGTAAAAGCGACTTTAAATCATTAGTCGTGCTAAGCAGTAAGTAAGTCTGCTGTCAAATTCATTGGCTGCTGCTGCTGCTGCTGCTTCTCCTGCTGTCGGTTAAAGTTTGGTGCTTTTGTTGCAAATGACTGTGATGTATGTGTGGTGTCAGCTGAGGGGGTTAAGTGCTTTTTCCCGAATGGGTTAATGAGCACAAGTACGCGAAAGTAATGAAAACGACGTAGCTGGACAAATTACGATGAAGGTTTTGGGCAACAAATTATGTGAGGATTTCATCGATGTAAAATAGCTGAAACCAAAACAAAAAGAAAAGAGCAATCCGGGAGACATAACGTTAAGGGTTTATCCGATTGGTATTCCCTAGCTTAGCAGCAACTTACACGAGTCAGCAATAAAATGTAGCTTCCCCAGTGCATTATAGTTGGATAGCCGACACATTCATTGCGACCTGTCTCCAAATAGGGCCTAGACCATAAAGCCAACAAGTCAGCCATAGCCCCAAAACAGGGCCGAAAATTACGCATGCCTAAACGGTCAACACAAATTATGAGCCAACTACACCCGGGCACCAAGAACAAGCAACAGAAAGCAACAATAAAAAAAAAATCAATCGCTTTGTAACCAAAAACGTTTGCCCCAAAGGCGCAAAGAAGCGTTCAGGTCCAAATCGTGTGTACCTGTGCCGATCCCAGACTCTGCTGGCCTGGCTTACTGGCTGACTGGCTCTCTCTCTCTATCTCTCTCTCCCTCTCTCTCTCTCTCTTTCTATCAAAATTGAATATGGCCAAAAGCGGCTAAGCAAAAGAAGAAGCGGCAGCAAACGGGGTAAGGCAGCTAGTGTGTCGGTTAGTTTGTTGCTGCAGTCTATGGTGGCTCTTTTGCTCTTTTGCTATTTCGCCTTATAAGGTCGCGAACATAAATAAGCACAGCAAATACATTGTATATTGCAAGTAAGCTCCAGCTCCAGCTCCAGCTCCGGCTCTGAAGAGAGACCTGAGACTTGGGCATTGGTATGCGGCATCTTGCAAAGCAGCTGTTGTGGGCAATCGTAGCGTTCCAAAAGCAACAGCAACAGCAACAACAACAACAACGAGTTACCATCAACAATTTTAACAATCAACTGATGAGAAAAGGAAATGAAAAGTCAACATAGGCCACCACAATAAGCGGCTAGAACGAACTCCAAAGCTGAAGCTCAGCCGAAGCCAAAGTCAAACAGACAAAAGCCGTGGAAAAGTGCGCATCAGTGAGTCTAGAGAGAGAGAGGGGAAGGGGGCGGAGTGGGAGGAGGGAAACTGGCATTAGCTGACCGCAAGAGGCCGTTGGTTCACATCTCTGCCACATATAACGGCGCCGTGCCCCTCAGCAGTTTTATTGAGGCGCATCGAGTCAGTCACTTGAAATGAAAATTACTTGGGCCAAAGATAAGAAAACCCAAAGCACCATTTGAGCGTCTAATTTAATGCTCAGCTGTAACTGGATAAATTTAAAAGCATCGCGGCATATAATAAACTGGAGCCTAAGCGATTTATACAATAGGCAACACATAATTGGATATGAGAAAAATAAAAGCTACAAAGAAATTAATAAGAATGGGAACATTATTGCAACCAATTTTAATATACAAAACTATTGATAATTAATGAATAAATCGTTTTCATATCTTGTATTTAAATTGGAATAATGCTGAATGGTTCAGAAGTGAGCATAAATCTTAATATGCCTAAGTGTGTCGCACTAGGAAACAATTACTCATATCAATAATAAATTAGAACTCGAGCATACTTAGCTCGTAGAGCATTTATAGCCAGCCAAGTCGATTAATCCTCATATCTGTATCTTTTCTCGGCACTTGCAGTTGATGTTTTTCTTTTGATTTTGATTGCGCTCCTTGCGCCTTGCCTCAGTTTGACGCCCTCCCGATCTGATCGACGATCTTTCGATCGTTCGATTTTGTGGCAAGCTATTAAATTGTAAATTGGTTGAGCAGCGCTGCCGATGCGGCAAACGTGTCTGAATGCCGCATTGTAGGACCCAGTCTCTTACCTCTCCACTCCACTCCCTTCAACTTATTTCATTCCTTACGCCAGCGAATCGTGTGCAATTTGCTGCAACCCAGCCCTAGTCGGGACTTGTCTGGTCTGGTCGGTTTGGTTTTTTTTTCTCTTACCAATTCCGATTCCAACTCTGGACTGACCACTTTTACTGCTCTGCTCAGCGCTCGTGGTTCAGTTTTGGTTTTCGTGGTTTTCGCTGATTGTGTCGTAGCCGCCTCTGGCACTGGCTAATCAATTTTTCCACTTCATTGTTTGTCCGTCTCGATTGTTTCTCTGCCTTTTTGTCGCTTTTGCTGCTGCGGTTTATCAACGCTTTATTACACTGACGTTTTGTCAATTTGATTGCTTTTGATTTGACTCTTTTTCTTTATTGTTGTTGTTGTTGTTTTTGTTGGCTTATCTTGGTCCGTTTCTCGCATTGACAGCTCGTCGGTCATTTCAGCAGTTTAATGCATTTACATTGGCAGCAAGACCTTGAAATGTCTGTCGATCTTCAATTGTCGTTCCCCGTGAATGTTTACTGTAGTTAATGGATGACTTTTAATTGTTTCCCTGTAACAGTTTGTGTTCGGTTTTATGGCCTCACCTTAAATGGTACACCATGAGCGGCACTTTCAGATTGATTTTCGATTATATTTCATACTATTCACTTTCAGATGCCGTCATTGTTTCAACTCTGTCTGTTACTCTGGCTTTTGCACTTGATTTTTATGCAATCAAGCCCATTGGCCATTGTTGTTGTAGTTCAAATCAAAAACATTTGTGATATGATTTAATATTTTTGAGCACACAAATTATTGCTCCATTGATTGGCTAGACGAAATGTTTTACGGCGCTGCTGGTAATGTCTTATTGAAAATATTGTTCGACAAGCCAAAATTTGCATTCAATTTATACGAATTTTGAGTGCAGTCGAGTGGGTGTGCGGAAATTGGACAGTCTAATAGCTTTGAGTGCCAACATTTGCCAATTTAGTCGTTTTACTCTCTGTCTGTTCAGTTCAATCATCTTTCACACGTCCTATTTAATGTCAAATCATGGCAGCCATTGCTGTTAGCGTATGCAAATCAGCTTCCCATCTGATAAGTCAAACGAAGACTTCTCTTAATGGCCCATAAATATATATATATATATAAATATCACATTCTCAACTCTCAGATCAAATTTCATTGCTATTTCTCGTTGCTCGTTTCTCATTCTCGGCATTAAATTGAAGAACTCATCGAAAGCATGTCAACTACCTGTCCATCAGCTGCCCCCAAGTGATTGCCACAATGCCTTTCACTCTGTTTCTAGACTCTAGCTGTGAGTGTCAGGCAAATTGACAACTTTATTGCCTCTAAATATGGTTAATGACCAAAGCAAAATACTGTCAACATACAACACAAAAACAAAAAAACAAAAAGAAACAACCACATCACGCACACAACACAGAAACCATTAACAAAATAATGTCAAATGTCTTTTAATTGTTTCCAAGTGGTGCCCCACTCACAAATCTTCCAGACCTCCGAAATAAAATTTGCGTGGGCTCCGACTGAGAAACAAACGCCTCTTCTGACTTACTTGGTCTATACGTGCATAAGCAAATCACAGCACGTTCAGTGAGGCGCAGAGAGGGTGGTGGGGTGGAGGGGTGGAGGGGGGATTGGGGGTCACACTTTGAAATAAGCCGCCCAAAAAAAAACAAAACAAAAATTGACTTTGGCACGGCCAACACTCGACAGTTTCCACATGTGGCGACCATAGCGCTGATTAATATCTCAGAAAAATTTGGCTCTTTGATGAATTATTTCTCAACTCGCACTTCTCAGTCAGCGATTTGTTCTGTGCAGCAAGCAGTAAGCAACAGCAGCAAGCAACAGCAGCAGCAGCAGCCAGGCACAAAATAAATAAATAAAATTTAGCACAATTTTGCTTGTTGGCGTTTTGTTTGTTTTGCGTTTGCGGTTGCTCAATTTTTATGGCTTGTTTAAATGCTTCGGTGTTGGTTTTTCGGTTGTTTTTCGCTTTGCTTTGCTTTGCCCTGCCTCGCTCTGCTGCTACTTGCTGGGCTCTTTATGGTACTCGAATTTATAAGCGAGCTGATTGATTGAGTTATTTGCAGGCGCACTGAAATTGTTGTTGATCATTGATATGACTTTTTGGTGGAGCATTTGCCTTGGATTGAATGCTTAATTCACGCATTTCAAGAGCTAACTGGAAGACTATCTAACTATCTAACTAGCTATCCATCTTGCTAATCATGTTAACTGCATTTCTCAAGTGGAAGTTAGTTTTAAAAGCTTTGTTCAAGCAATCGGCCAAATGATGGACTAAACTCGTTTACAATCCGTTGCTAATCATGTTATCTACGTCTTTTGGTCATTTCATTTTCATTAAGTTCGATTCGATTAGAGGCACATAGGCTGACCGCACACATGGCCCCAACAACAAACTAAGACACACACAGAGCAGGCTGATTCATTTATGAGAATTAATGACTCTCAAGTGGCGCCAATTTTGGCCGACACTAGACGAGGAAGTGCGACTGTCGACTGTCGACTGTCGACTCTGTAATGTGTATCTATCGTTAAGTGCAACATGAAAACGGAGTCGTCTCTGCCCCTGTTGCAATTTCATTTCCATTTAAGGGGACAGCCAATATACCCCAAACTACGAACTCTCTATTCAACTACTATTTGGCGAGACTTTGGCAAATGATTAATTAGTCTTTCTGCCTTGTATTATTGTTGTTCTTGTTGATTCTGATGGTTTAATAATCAGTACAGAAGAGTGTCTATTGTGTGCTGCTTTGCGCTGACCCAAAATGTTGGGCATGGAATGGGTTCAAAAGGCAAATACTAAATCATATTTTGTTTAGCTCGTTTTGACTGGCGGATGAACAAGAAACAAAAAATTGCTAATTGTTTGTCTTTTGTTCGAAACGACTTCTACACGAGTCTAGAGTTTCTCTCTCTCTCTCTCTTTCTCTGTGCTCGCTTTCTACAATTAAAGCTAAGCTGCGCGCATCTTCATGTTACCACGATTTTGATTTTCGACTCTAATTGCTTTGGGCCGCATTAAGTCTGTGGCCCAAAACTGATGCTATTGTTTGGCAATTACCTTCTGCCCATTAAGCTCTCTTTTGCTTGCAAAAGTGAAAGTCTCGATCGGACATTAGATAATTTTGCTATCGTTTTGTATTTGGTTGATTGTTGTTGAAAAACTTACGTGAATTGACTTGAGCTAAGTAGGCGTTCAAGTTGTTTACGTACCTGCAAGCATAGAAGATAAATAAGAATGTGAGTAAAATGTTATTGGTAAATTTGAGTAGCACTTAGCGTTGACCTATTGCCCCACCAAAGTTGATTGACCCAACATTTATTCAACCGTTTAGCATGCCCCAAATTTTGAGTGTTAACGAACCCCGCATCCACCCACACACAGCTTATTTAGGGTTGCCAATATTATTTAATTTTCACAGCTCTTAGTTGCCACGTCCGCCCCATCATTTTTGGTGAGCAGCAACCGTTGTCAAACAGTTGCAGAAAATTGTCACAGAAAAAACCAAAAAAAAAAAAAGAAAAGGAAGAAAACAAATATTGACATTGCGTTGTAATAACGCTGCATTAACGGTGCTGCGAGTGCCGTTATCGCGGCAGCCCCACAAATGAGGGAAACCCAAAATGGCGACTGCCGACGGAAATGAAAAAGCAGAGCACACCCCTCCCCCCACACACCGCCTACCCCACGCTCAACTCACAATTCTCGGCCAGCACTCGCTGGCAGCGAAAGCTTAATAATGTAAATTTCGCTCTAAGCTATTTCCAAAGACTAATGGTGCGTTTAGTCAGCAGCGCCGTTCAGCAACCCCCAAAAAGGCGACCAAACGAAACCAAAAAAAAAAAACCAAAAAAACCAAATAAAAAATATGAAGAAAGCTGTGGAAAACAAAAACAAACTTGTCCGCAAACGTCACAAGGTACACTAAAGGAACCCCGGGCAGGAGTAGAAGGATGGGGATGGGGATGGGAATGGGTATGGGTATGGGGAGGAGGTGCTATATAGTAGTAGCTGGCAAAAAGAAATCATCACGAGCCGCAAGTTTGCGTGTGACGCAAAATGTCGCCAGCCAGAAATGTCGTTTGCCGTTTGCCGTTTGCTAAAAACATTATTAAGCGCCAAAGATTATGCAAAGAAAAACAAATGTTGAGGGTGCCACGGCAGTGGGAGAGACTGTGGCAGTGGCAGAGGCAGAGGCAGTGGAAAAACCAATATGGCCGACTCGCGCAACGAGAATCGCTTCCTCAAATTACATGCTTGTGTAAACAGTTGTATGTATATGTATATAGCACATATATAGCATATTTTTGGACGCATTCAAAATGTGGGGGGTGCTGAAATAATAGCATAAATATACACGTGGAACAACCCGTGTCCTTTGTCCCGCAAACCGCAGCCTGGCAGCCTGGCAGCCTGGCAGCCTGGCAGCCTGGCAGCCTGGCCGCCTGGTCCGCTACAGTTTCTATTTACACGCACATTCCACATTTCACGACTGTTGACGACATCTTCAATTGTTTTGGGATTGCGCTGATCGTATTCATATACATATATACATAAACAAATACACAAATGTATATATGACTTGGGAGTCGTTCTCTTAAGTCGGACGCACAGTGCCAGCTTACTAATCGCTTGTTTGCCCGCCCCGCTGTGCACTTGTCGTCAACTCCCCGCCTCATTGGGGTACGTAGCCATATCCCTGGCGTATCCTGTGCACTGTGTCAACAATTGTATGCCAACCGTAGACCTGGCCCCATTGCCAATTTCGTGCGTTGGCAAAGCGGCTGCTTGCAGCGTCTTTGACTTTTTAAACCCTTGTGGAAAGTATTATGATTTTGTCGTCACGTTGGTAACTCCTTATGGGAGACGTAAAATATATTCTTGAACAGCATCTGCGGGAAGTGCCTGAATCGGATCACTACATATAGACTACAATCGCCAGTTATGCGTCACATAAAAATGCTTCTCAAATTGGACAACAAATATCAACATTGGACAACTATAGCAATGGAGAGTATAACAAAGGTTTAAAAGAGTATAAAATCTTCGACGTTTCCTTTTTTCTTTTCAGTTTTTTTTATTGAAAATAAAAACAATAACGACGCTCACACGCCCCTTGCACGCCCTCTTGTTGAGATGCACATATATATGAATATATTTATATATATATATATATGTATATATATGATGTATGTATGTATGCAGCCCTTTTTCACAGCTTTCATCTTTGTGTCACCGGCATCGATTTTTTTTTTCGTTTTCGTTTTCGTTTTTTGGTTTTCCGTTTTCTTTTGCTTCCTGTCGTCTTCATCAGAATACCACTTAAGAGCTATCCCAGTCCTCCGTTTATACCCTTGGCTAAAATTGTTTGTTTGGGGATTTGCATGTTTTTGCACACGCTCTGCAATCCCCGCTCACTTTGCCCCCACCCATCCCACTCCATCCCCCTCGCCTATCCAACAGCATTGTCTCTATTAGAAGCTAACGCATATTTATTGTCGGTTTTTGCACCTTGAGCCTTCATTTTCATCTGTTTTTTCAGCACACACACACACACAGAACACACACACACACACACACACCCCTTCATACGATGTTTGGCTTTTATGCTCCAATGGAAATGTTAATAAGCGTTTGAGCTTTCTGTTTGTTTGTTTGCCTGTTGTTCTAACCAATCCCCCGTCCACTTTGCAGCAGAAAGAGCGGGAGAGAGAGTGCGAGAGAGAAAGCCTTTAGCGCCTAAAATTAGACTTCCATTTGGGCCGGCTCGACAACTCAATCAGCTTGATTAACATTTTACTTTCATTCTCAGTCAGAGTCTTAGCCTTGGCACTTGCTTAGCATTAACCGTCGACGTCTCAAGTGTTTGAAGATGGCTGGCAGCGGCAGGGGCAGGGGCAGGAGCGTGGGGAATGAGAAGCCGCGTTGAGAATGGCGATGAAGTGGCTTTCGAGAGAGCTGAGCCTGATTTCACTTTGGCCACAATGGATTTATTGTTTGCACTCGGCTAAAAGCCTCTCAAGAGGCACAGTGGAGTGAGCGGGTGATCCTGTTCCGCCACTTTGGATGTGTCTAGCTTGGTCGCGTTATTTTTCAGCTGGATGGCATAAGCTGGGGTATTTAGCTAGTAATAAATAAACTGCGCTTAAACAATTGAAAAACAAAAAAAAACAGAGTACGTGACATGCTAAGCATCATCAAATCAATTGGATTCATGATGCATCAGCCACTGTGCAAGGTCAGTGATCAAATTCACAAATAAATCGTAGGAGAATTGTGGCACAAGTTTAAAGTCCACTTTTGGCAATGATGTCACATATGGATATATATGTATATATATTTATTTATATATGTATATACAGATTTAGCTATTAGCACTCACCGTTCACTGTGACTCTAATCTTTGCAGATATTTGCTGATCTTATCCAAGACAAATATTGACTAACGATATTCACAAGCCTCAAACAGTTTACAAATTTTGAAATAATATCAAGCAAAATATTTTTAAATATATATCGAAAACATTTCGAGATCTTTGCCCTTCGAGCGTTGCACACAAACTAAATACGCAGTTTGCAAATGTTGCAAGCTGAGATCCATTTGGTACATGCTTGCCCCTGACACACTTGAGTGTGGATTGCAAAGCTCGGTGCTTGTGGATCGCATTTGGCTTCGGCAGCTGCAATTAGAATAACAATTTTCGTTGCTTCCGCGTCGAAATTGTTGATCGATTTACCAGAATTCTCAAGCAATTTACTTAGAATAATACGAAAGCCTTTTGGCCATTCCAAAATTTTAAATTTCATTACCGAATAACGGCTAAGAACACGCCTTTTACCGTTAGCCGTTGACAAAGAACCAAACGAAAAATAACAACAACAATTTGTACCGCAACGCAAAGGCAAATAAAAAAAAGAGGAGAAAAAGCTTAACTCAGCCTAGTCGATAATTAAATACCCTTCTGAAATATTATTATACATTAGAAAAAAAATAAAGTATTGTTTAAAGCTATAGTTATATATCGAAAAGCATAACTGATGAGTTTGGTTGGCAGAACTTGTTAAACAAAAGTGTTTTTCATATCAAGAACTCATCGTTCGGCCGATTATTCCAAAGGGCAGCTATGTGCACCGATCAGGCCTGCTTTGATATAAGTATATGCCGACTCGGCTCATGCTGATCAGGAATATATATATACGCTATGGTGTCAAAGAAGTCTTCTTCAATGCGTTACAAACTTCAAGACAATTTTAGAATATCTTCAACAAATATACAAATATACCTGTATATATATATATATTTATATATGTAAACTCACGCGCTGTCCCTCCCCAACCCTCCAGCGCCTGCCCCTCCCCCGCTGCTCACACGATTTCTCCTCCTCTCCGGCTCCTTCACGTGCGCTGAAATTTTAAGTGAGTTTTTCTTCGAGTCGAAGTCGCAGTCGAAGTCGCCGCCTTTTGGCTTTTAATGACGTCGACGACTCCGGGGCATTCTTATGCACCAACACACACACACTTCGATGCTTGTGTGCGTGTGTGACTGGCTGGCTGGCTGACTGGCTGGTTGGCTGGGTGTGCGTGAACATATTTATACAGAAATTTAAATTTTAAAATAACAACCTACGCCCAAGAGTCGAGTCTCTCAATTTCAGTTTCGGCTGAAACTTATTTTTGCTTCATTGCCAGTTGCTTCATTACCTAAGCCCCAAGCGGTGGCTAAAGCTGTAGCTGTAGCTGTAGCTGAACCTGAACCTGGCCAAGCGACCAGCCTTGAGGGACGAGGTGGCAGGTGTGGCTGCTGCTGCTGCTCCCGTTTGTTGTACAAGTGGCATGCCATGACGTGCAGTAAAGTGGGTGCTATTTTGGGTGGTGGCAAGTCTCGTGTTGTGCTCCTTTCAGTTAACTGGTGACTGGTAACTGGTAGCAAAATGTCATTTTGTCACGAAGCGCAGCCAACTTCATCATCGTCTTGCAGCGTTCTGATCATTATGTTTATCAAATTGCCATACACAGAGAGAGAGAGAGAGAGAGAGAGAGAGAGAGAGAGAGAGAGAGAGAGACTCTGGTGCTCAACACAACACTCAGATTTTCATTTCCATGCAAAATGTTTTTGTTTTCGTTTTCTTTTTACTTGTTAGCACTTCGTCTTCCCATTTTTTTTTTGTTTTGCATGAGGAGGGCAAAGATGTCTCGCAGTGAAAGTCAAATTTATTTGGCTCACTTCTTACTTCAATTACACTCTCTCTCTCTCTCTCTCTCTCACTCTCTCCTTGCCTCTCGCTCCCTCTCTGTCTAGCAGTGGCTGCACTTGTTTCAAACGCCTCTAAGCCGCTTCAGCTTTTGGACTGCTCCCATTCTCATTCTGGATTGCTTCTGTGCTCTTCATGTTCTTGCCCAATTTGCATATTTTTAAAAACACACAGCCTGCAGTTGCACACACACACACACACACACACACACTCATGTCAAACACGTGTTGTGCCTCAGGTGTACATATATAGATAAGTCTATATGACTTCTACTCCCGCACACAAATTATTTGAACTAGGTTTCAATTTGTTTGATTCTTACTCAAAAATAATTAACTCGTCATCTCAAAAAACAAAAGCCCCCCCTCCAAATACATCCCCCTCCCCACCCCCCACAGCTGGTATATCTCACTTGCCTCATCGCTCCGCTTCATTCCCCCTCTGCCACTCTGCCACGCTTGACGACTTACCGACTCTTTCTATCTCCATAAATTTCAAGAATCAAAATAAAAAAATAAATAAAAAAAAAAAAAACAATTTTATTTTTCACGCATCATAAAACGAAAGCCAAATGCACAGTGGAGATCAGCCTGGAGGGAAAACATAAAGCCAAACATAATTTGCATGTGGCGCCGAAGCAAAGCCCAAATAATGCCTACCCATCCACACACACACACCCAACACACACACACCCAACACACACACACCCAACACACACGCGCACACTTAAAACACCTAGAGACTGAACGGAAAATCAAATAAAATGCCAAAGAAAATGATGCAAAATATTGTTGGTCGCTGTCGTCATCGTTTCTTTTCATTTCATTTCATTTCCTTTGGTTGTACATATGCTGCTCTTATGTGTCACCCCAAAAGACAAAAAATAATAAAAGCACCGACAGTGTTGTCTATGTTAATTTTTATTTATTTTATTTATGAATCGCCTTATATCTATATATATATATATATATATATATGTATATGTTTGCTTGGGGTAAGCAAGAATAAATTTGTCGTGTTTTGTTTGACAATTTGAAAAACACATGTTTATGTTGAAAAGGGATCCGCAAGACGGTCTTGTGGCATGCACAACTTAATAACTGAACTGAATTCGCAATAATCGGAAAATGTCAATAGCAACTCAATTGTTCAATACTATATATAGTACACTATATATACTAATTGATGTGTCAATATTTGCATGAATCGATAAACGCCAAATTTGAGCAAGTGGACAGCATATTTATTATGACTGCTGCCAACTTCTGTTGACCGTTAACTGAGTGGTCAGTCAGACCAGACACACTTGCCACACTTGCCACACTTTTGTTGCCATTCAATTAACACTTGCTGCTAGCACAGCGGCAGGCAGCCAGTCGCTAATTATATACCCCATATATAGAGCAGCTGAAAGTTGATTGGGTATGGGGCAGGGACAGGAACAGGGGCAGGGACAAGGACAGGGACAGGGGCAGAGGTTAGGGGCTAAGGGGCAGTCACACGCAAACGCAAAGCGACAAGCGACAAGTACCCCGGACAGTTTCAGTTTCATTTGTTCGCGTAAGTTCTATAATTAAGTTCAAGTTGTATAACAAATTTGTACAACAATAAATTTATTAGCATTCGAAACTGTCCCGCTACAAACACAATCACACACAGAGAGAGACAGAGAGAGAGAGAGAGAGACAGAGAGAGAGAGACAGAGAGAGAGAGAGAGAGAGAGAGAAGTGTTTGCAAAGTTGCATGTCAATATTAATTGTTGACTTAGGTCGCCGCTTCAAAATATTGCAGGTGGCAAGCTGTCAGCGACACTGTCATGGATTCAAGCCCGTTCTTCAATTGGGGCACACGTGTCTGCTTTGAGCAGCCAGCCATGTTTATGATTGATGACATTATGAACAAGAAGGAAAGACTTTCTTGGCGCACACCGAAGACAGTATGCCCTTGCAGAGCAGAGTTAATCTGCTGGGAAGATATTTGATATGGTAGTGTTGATAGTTATATTTATGGCTCATAGAATGACTCATCTTTCGACAGTTGGTTCCTATGGGAGCTATATGATATACTAGTCTGATCTTGAAGGTTTTGTTGTAAAAATGTGAAGAGCATAAGAATCTCAACTAATTTTAATTCAAAAACACGCAAATCTTTTGAGTTTGCTTTGGTTAAATAAAAAAACTCATTCCCATAGCAGCTATATGTTATAGTTATCCGATCTGACAGGCTCCGGCTGATTAAGATCTACTCAATGGGTTCAGAGACGTCTGCTTCAATGCATTACAAAATGCACGCCAAAATAATAATGCCCGATAAGCGAAGCGCATAAAAGTGTTGTGGCAAAAAAGAGTTTTGATTTTGTTTGGTTGTCAAGGATTGAAAATGTAAGCGTTGAAAAGTCATCGGTTTGGTGTTTGCCTGTCACGCTTTGGCTGCACTGAGAACCAATCTGAAAGTCGAACGTTTATTTGCCAGCCGAGTGGAAAGTCGTAAAATTTATGCCGATACGGGCAACTCGATGGAAGATCGCATTTAGGCGCAACTTGGCCATTTGCACGTGTCCGTAAAAGTAACCGTAACCTTATACGTATCCATCCGTGTTCGCATCCAGGTCCGGTAAAAGCTTTGGCTCTGGCGATGTTCTGCCTGCCTCAACTTTATGGTGGCACGTTGGCAAAAGTGTCGCAGGCCGCCTACCGCAATCCACAATCCACAATCCTTGTCGCCTTTTCACACGTAATAAACGAAGCTGTAAAACGACGTGGACGATATATATACAACATGCCCCAACAATCCCACCCACTCCTCAAGTGTAAAAGTTGTGCTGCCACCGTCACTCCAACCAACGCCTGTGTCCCCGATTTGTCTTGGCCTTTCTTGTGGCATACGCACGATTTGTAGTCGTTCGTGCTGCGCCAAAGTTTTCTTTTTCGCCATGCCATGAAATATAAATAACATTTTCAAGCGTTGAAAAATTTATGAAATACGCCGCCGCATCCAGAATATATACAAATCCCCACCACACCCCTCCACACACCCAATATACCCCAACCGCACCCGCATCCGTCCAGCTGCACGTATCGATTTTCAGTGTAAACTTAAGGCCAAGTTAGCCTCGTCTTCGTCCTCATCTTCGTCTTCTTCTGTTACCATTCTTGTTTGACTGTTCTTGTGCTGAGCTGCTCTTTCACATTTTCACACTTTATTAAAGCGCCAAAGTAAAAGTCGAAAGTTGGTTGTAGTTGTAGTTTATAGCTGGCAAATAAAAATTTAAGGCTTCGCTGCTTATGAAAATGCATGGCAACATTTTATTTCAGCTGTTATCCTTGCTGCCTGCCGCCTGCCGCTTGCCGCCTGCTGCCTGCTGCTTGTTGCCCCATTAGGCAAATCGCACAAAGTTGCCCAGTTGCTCAGTTGCTCAGTTGCCATGCTGCAGAGTTGCCCATTGTCATAATGAAAACGAAGGCGTGCATATTATTCAACATTAGATTACTTTGAGCTGTTTGTTGTTTACACATTGCCTGATTTATGCTTCATCATTAAAACTTTTTCTATTGTGCTAAACTTGATGCTCAAGGACGTTCCCAGTTGGTCTAAAGAGAGAAAGGCACACACACAGACACATTTCCATACATTCGCATTTAGTATTTGGCTTAAATTTGTTACCAAGCTGTCTTGAGCCAATTTCAATTTCCATTTCCATTTCCATTTGCCCGCCCGAATCACACAACAAATGCAATTGTTTAGCTCGTTGCGTTTTCTACTCTTTCATTCAATTTTGAAGCTGCTGCTTTTATTTTTCATTTCATTTTGTTTTTTTTTTTTTGTTTTTTTTTTTTTGTACTTTGTTGCCGCAAAATGAAATTGGGGAATTTACTTTAATTTGTTTTTCGTGCCGCCGCAGCAGGCAACCCCGTAACCGCTTTAGTTTCCAGCAGCTCCTACAACCCCCTACAACTCCCTACAACCACCCATGCAACCCATCCACTCCCTTTGTGCTGCTGCTGCTCAGCTGCTGCTTTTTAAAATCAATTTCGTCTACTTTTGTGGCTTGTGCCCCGCCCCCAATTCCCTTTGTTTTGTAGTTTCGGGCAAATTGAATTTTGGCATAGAACTTTCTAGCTCACAAGCACAAGGTGGATGTGTGTGTGTGTGTGTGGGTGCGTCTCGGAGGGGCTGGTGGGCTGGAGGGGAGGGGCTGCTGTAAGCCTGTCCGCTTGTTTTCTTCAATTCATGCAATTCGTGTTCTTTTTGCTGCTTAACCACAAGTTGTTGCATTCTTGTTTGCTACTCCGTTGTCGTTGTCGTTGCTCTTGTTGTTCCCATTGCTGTTGCTGTTGTTGCCACACAGCTCTTGCCAAATGCAAAAAGATTCTATTCACTTGCATTACTGGCCAAAATACACATGCGCAAAGCAAGAATGTCAGCCGCTGATCCCTGAGTCAGTCACACGCAGAAAATTTCTAAGCTGCCACCATTTAAACACACACACACTAACTGCAACACCCACACGCACACGCACACAGCGCCTCTCCCCATGGTGTGGCAACGCCACGTTTTATGGCAAGGTGCGAAAATATGGCCAAAGAAACTTGACATTGCCTGTCGCTGAGTTTGTCTCTTTGTCTGTCTGTCTGAATGTCGCGCGTTTGCCGGAAGTGTCTGTCGCTGCCAGCCTCGTCCGGTGCGTGCTTTGTTAGCGCAAACAACAACAGCAACAACAACAACAACAACAAAACGTAACTAAAAATTGCTCTCAAGGCGCCAGTAGAAAAGCTCCAAGCCGATGCCGATGCCGATGCCGAAGCTAAAACAGAACTTTGGGGGCGCCACACAGCTCCTACTGTTAGCTGTTTGGAGTGCGGGTTGTCTACACACGAGAGGTGTTTGGAATTTCATTAATATTTTATTACTTTTCTTTTATTTATTTTTATTTTTTTTTGCTGACTGCATAGCTGATAGGTAGGTGGGGGCGGGGTGTGGGGGGAAGTGCTGTTTTGTTGAATTTATTAAAAGTGCCTGCTGCTGTTGGAATATTTTTACTTTCAATTCATCATGGCAGCCACGGCACAGATACAGACACACACACACATCTATATATATATTTGTTTGTTTATGTGTGTGTGTGTGTAGGTGATCAGTTGTGCAAACAGCACAGAACTCTATGTTGCCACAGGAGGCAGGGTGGCAAGCAGGCGCCTAATAAAGTCTTTGTGCTATTAACCAAGGGAATGACATACAAATGTTTCGAGTGCTTTTCATGTCAATATGTTACTGATAGAGATAGCTATAGAGAGCAAGAGAGAGAGAGAGAGAGAGAGTGGGAAACAGAGCTTTGTTCATTGTTGTTCATTGCGCCAACAGAACCTGATTGAACATGATTACTGTCACACACACAAACACAAACACAGACACAGAGATGTCAAGGCAAAAACTAACAGCAAAAATGTTAGATGCAGGTCCACGCTGGGGGTAAACTGAACCGTTGGCAAACAGCAAGCAAAACAAACAAAGCAAACAAACCTCGTACTTGCTCTGAAGTTATTATATTTCCACTTATTGATGGCCAAAAATGAAATGAAAACAATCAAATGACAACTGTCATCCAATAAGGACTTTATTTTTTGCGACAAAAGTTTTCCAGCTGCTGCAAAAAAAGCGAACACAAACTAAAACCATTTCATTGTGTAGAATTTTCAAGTGAACAGAGTCAGCGCCACGCCCACTACCCGCATCCCTCTCCAACAATAGTTGGTACCCAAAACTTTCGCAAGCAATCAAAAATAAGGGAAAAAATAAAGCGAAAACAATATTGGAGAGAACAGCGTATTGGGAATATATATGTCGAATTGCAGCAAGAGTTTAAGTAAATTATTTTGTCGGCATAAAATGTGAAAATAAAATGAAAAGCAGGCAAACAGCGAGTCTTATTTGCTTACTCCTATTATCCGTCTTGCGGCAGAGCTGGCTGAAACTTTTCCGAGCACCGAGCAAACACACACGGCAGTTACCTTGAGAGTTTCTCTCTCTCCCTCTCTCTCTCTCTGTGCCATACAATCTGAGTCGAGAACGTGGCGTATGCGTAATTTGTGAGGCAGCACATCAAATAAATTGCACTGCAATAAAGCACACAAGTAGAGAAGAGGCGAGGCGAGGCGAGGCGAGTCGAGAAATAAAAGGAGCCTGGCATAATACAAAATACAATACGAGCATTTTCGTAGGTAGAGCAATGAGTGCAAAAGCATTTCACTTTCGAATTGAGTTGAGTTATTTCATTGGATACCTTTTGCAGCTTTTTTGGAGGCTGACACAATTAAAGCGGGTGCAGCAGCTCTGCAGCTCTTTCTACTCCAACCCCAACTTGCAAGTTTCTCACTTTCATTGAAAGCCACGCATAAAATTGCAAACTGTCATGTGCAGCAGCAGCAGCAGAGTGGCAATGTGGCATAATGCCCGCATTTTAAAATGGAACGCAACCCACCACAAAAATATACTTCAATTAATGCAAGTGCCATAAACTCAACATTTACAGATTAAACAACAAAGGCTCTGAAAATATGGCATTGCTTAGCAAAATCTGTGTTTCTTATTCAATCTTAATCAAATATACACATTTTATCAATAATATGTCTGACCAGATTAAACATCAGAATGCAGTTATCGAATAAATTGAAATATTTCAAGTATCCCAAGTAGAGTCCATGAGCTCAGCTTGTGCCTGCTGCCACACAGACTGACTAGGCTAAGTGGAGTCTACTCCTGCCACTGATCAATAATATATATATACTTTTATGATTCCTCTTCCCTTCTATAAACTTTTACACAACTTTTGCATTTTGAATGGGTTCAGAGTCTAAGAATTAACTCGAACAGATCACAGACAAACGATCCGAATAAAACTCAGTTTTACAGAATCCATTCCGTTATTACCTGGTAACTTAGACATGCCTTTAAAGTACTTAAAAAATAAGAGAACCAATGGGAAAAAAATAATGAAAAAGTGAAAAGGAATTGTGAAGAATGCAAATCACAAACAAATTACCCAAAATGTCCAGACTTTGAACCCGGTCTCACATGAAATGAAATTCCACTGCTCAACATTATTTCCACGAAATTAAAAAATTTACGCGCACACAATTAATCTTGCAACAGCAGCAGCAGCAACAGCAGCAGCAGCAGCTCAGCGAAGAGGAAATCTGTGGCAAATGAACGCAGCAGAGACGCGAAGACAAATTCCAAGGAAAATGCACAAGATTTTCTTTTGCCGCGCGAGCAAGAACAAGAACAACAAATGCGGCACGTAGCGAACGCTAATCAAATAAAAACATTAGGTAACATTTACACTCTGATAGCCAGTCAAAAGGAAAACAGAGACAGAGATAGATAGAGAGAGAGAGAGTGTGAGAGAGAGAGATGGGAGATGGGAGAGTGGCTTGGCTCAATTTAAGACCTGTTTTGTTTGCCTGCCTGTGTGTGTGTTTGGTGTGTGTGTTTGGTGTATTTTTGTTTTCGAGACACTATTATTATTTTTTACGACTCTCGAATGCTTTGGCTGCCACATTTTTGAGCCGCACACACAAAACGGGGCAGGACACTAAGGGCCTTTCATTAGGCGACGAGCGACGAACGACGAGGGTGGGCAGCGAGCGTCTGAAGCAGCAGGTTCTTCTACAGAGTACTGTTATACGATATGCATAAAATGTGAGGCGGGCAGCAAAGCAAAAAAAAAAAAAAAACGAAAAACAAAAAGAAAAAAAGGACCAGCCGGTCAGATGCCTGTAACCTGATGCGTTGTCCTGCGTGTCGCGTCCATTGTAAGTTGATATGCTGAAAATGTGCTAAAAATGTGATTGTTGTTGTTGTTGCTGTTGTTGTTGTTGTTGTTTCAACACTCTCCGCCGTAAATGTATCTTGTCTGTGTATCTATGCATGCGCCTAATGCATCCCCACACACATCGACTGAAAGATACTTCTGCTGTTTGCCAAAACTACAAAACAAATAACAAGCCAACGCTTCATAAAATTGGCTGCTCTTCTGGCGCTGCTGTCATAATGCGTAACTATCGTAAAACTTCCATTAGTCGACGACGACACTTTGAGCCAGTTGTTGTTGTTGTTGTTGTTGGCATTAAATAAATTTGGCCGATGTATCTTTAAGTTTTGGGTAATCACAGCGTGGCTCAGACTCAAACTGTAACTATTAGTTGAAATCAGTGTTGGAAAATGCAATGCTTTTTCATTTTACTATTGCAATTGCTACTTGCCACTGCCACTTGCCACTGCTACTTGCTACGAACTTTAACTTTCGCTTTGCTCTGTCATTTGCAAGAGCAAAAAAAATTGTTGTGGCAATCAAAAGCCCTGCCAGAGCCAAACTGCGTAGCTTGTGCCACTGGTATGGTAATTGCATACTTTGCTGCTGCTACAAGAGCCACTATCTAAATTGCTATTACTATTTCGTTAGGTAATTTGCTGTTCTGCTGTGGAGTAGTAAATTCAAACACTGTTTGAAACTATGAATGTGCTGAGGAATAAGTGCTTAAGCAGTTTATTACTTCTTGCTGCTTGATCTGTTATCACTTCCTGGCCTGGCCATGCTGAATTTATCCCTTTATATCTGTCTCTCTCTCTCTCTCTCATGAAAACTACTTTAAGTGTCGTCTGCCCCAAAAAGTGGCAATAGAGCTAACTGAAAAACCCATGAACTACACCAACTTATTATTCCCACACATCCTACGCGGCCCGCTCTTGAATTTTTATGCTTGTCTGCCTGCTGCCTCTCTCCCTCTCTCTCTCTCACTCACTCCTGCTCTCTCTCTCTCTCTCTCTCTCTCTCTCTCTCTCTCTGTCTCTTACTCTGCTCTACAGCTGCGACATTGTTTCCACTCGCCGCACACAATTTTAATGTCTCAGCCTCAACGACAACAATAGCAAGAACAAGAAGAACAAGCCCAGCTACAAACAAGCCAAAAACATTTTCCATTTTCCAGCCTTTTCCGCTCGCTCTTGCCTCTACCTCTGCCCCTTCTCCTTCTCATTCTTCTTTCCCCTTGCCCCTTGGTGTGTGTGTGTGCGCCTATTTCGCTGCCTATTTGTTTTGGTCTCAAATGTATCTTAAATTTTATTTTATTGTTTTCTTACTTTGCCACGCATCCTCCGCTCTTTTATCTCCCTCTCTCTCTCTCTCTCTCTCTCCCTCTGTCTCTCTATTTGTGTGTGTTCTCCAGCTCTTTCGTCTGGCTTTCACATAAAAATGATTTTCACTGATTTCTCCTTCTTATGCTCGTTCGCAGTTGTCAACGTGGCTGCTTTGGATTTCCTTTCGCTGATAAGCCTCTGCTATGTGCTTTTTGTTCTCCCTCTCCTCCTCTCTGCCTGCCTGTCTCTCTCTGTCTCTCTCTCTCTATCTATCTGTGTTGTGTCTTTGCTATTTTTATCGCCCTGCCTATAATGATGAAATGTCCACAAAGGGGCGCAGGCTCAAGGGGGGGAGGGAGGCACAGTTGCTCCTTTTCGAGGCGCCAAACATTTTATTAGTGTCCGCATTTTGTTTGCCTTTTTAGTGGACCAAACAGCTGTTGCCTCCCACTCTCTCTCTCCCTCTCTCTCTCTCTCTCTCTCATTTGTTATCTCATTTGGTCCTCTAAGCTGTCGCCTCTATCCACCTCGCTCTATCTCTTTCTCTTATCTGTTGCCTAATTTTGTCCTCTAAGCCGATTTAAGGTGCCCAGATTTCGGCGCATTAAAAGTGCTTTTTTTTTGTTGTATCTTTAGTCTGTGCTTTTATTATTTGTTGGATTTATTACAGCGCCGGCTGGCCAACTGTCCACTGGCCAGAGGCATGCAATATATATATATATATTACAAACATATATCGGTCAAAAGTTTGTGTTGTGTATCTATCATTGAGCACTTCCGCTGATAAATGAAATCTTTGCAATGCTTCTGCTCGTGCTTCCAGAATGAGCTTCGGTCAAGTGGCACATATATATAGTATTTATAGCGAGGCAAATATATATTTTACTAGCGATAGCAGCAGGCAGCCACGGAAATAAGCTGGGCGTGGCAAGTGCGAGGGAGTCGCCATGTGCATTCCTGCTGCAAGATAAGAGTTGGCAACCCCCACGCAAAACAGAGAAAAATGGAAAAATGGAAAAAAAAACGGAATAAAGGCAGATCAACTTGCCACTTTTGCACTCTGTCAACACACACATCAGCCGACTGCGACAACTTCAGCATAATGCCCATAAACCGAAATTTGTCATTACGTATGAGATTTTACAACTTACTGGAACCGCGCATAGTTTTATGACTCCCGGGTCTAGTGGAGAGTGCTCAGTGTTGCTGTACTTTGAGAGATTGCCTGCGTTGCAGTTGTATTCGCTTAATGCAATTAAAATAAGAAATGCTGAGCGCTCGTAAAAGTCCCAGCGAGGAATAACTCGAACAGCGAGCGAAACAAATTTGCATTCAGTTTGTGAAGCATTCTATAAAAAATAATAAATTTAATGTTCGACAATAAAAAATAAAAACAAAAACAAAAAAAACACTCGCATATTTTTATGAGTTTTGCGTGCTTGGCTCCTCGAAGGCTCGTTGGATGGAGGGGGGTGGATTCGTGGGTGAGGGGGAGTATTCCCCAGCAATTGCTGCTGCAATTACGACAAACAATCATTAGTCAGGCATTCATTCCGTCAGTCAGTCCGTCCGTCAGTCAGTCAGTCATCAGTCAGTCGTCAGACAATGTGTAGAAGTCATAAAATGCTATACTTTGTCCGCAGCATGTGGTGACTAATGCTTCAGATTGTTGCAGCAACAGAAGCTGCCACAAATTCTCCGTTTTTTTTTTTTGTATTTTAGACCAGCCTTACTTAGGACGTCCGCTCGGAAACACCAAGTAACCCCAGTCAAATAATACATCTCTCTGTCCCAAAGTAGCAGACATTAAATCAATTCTCAAATATCAAACACAAAGTCAGCAAAAAATTTGGAATACAAAATCAAACAGCCCCAAAAGCAAACAACTAAGAATGCTCCAGTCGAGGCAGCTCGACTAGGAGATGCCCTGAAAAATATCCTTTAAATACAGAATACGATTGCTGATATAAAAATTGGCTTACAATTCAATCTTACAGTGTCATCGGGAATCGATTCTTATCGATATACGCGAAATGAGTGCGGTTCTAGATAAAATTAAATAATCTAATAAACTGATATTCCAATGATGAAGTCTCTCTGTACACTAAATCGACTCGGCTGCTGCTGATCAAGCATATATATATATATATATATATATATATATATATATATATATTTACTTTATGGGTGAGGAGTTACTTCCATCTGCCTTTCACAAACTCTTTGCTCACTTCTCCCGCAGCCCTTTTTCCCTGTTGGGTTCAGGGTATAAAAACACGAGCTGTTGCCTCTGTCCCGACTTGGACTAATAATATTAGAGTCTGGTTGCTGGCTAAGCGGCTTTGCAAAACAAAAATCAAATTATAATATGAACAAGCGGAGAAAAAGGCTCTTTATCCTTTTTTTCCGCTGAGTAGGCTGTGTGAGAGAGAGAGATAAAGAGAAAGAGAGGCAAATAGAGGCCCTCAAACAAAGCGAGTCGAGTTCAGTTGAGTTGAGTTGAGAGGGGTACAAAATGAAATGCGCTTGGCTAATCCCAAAATGACAATGCGACATTAACGAGCCATCAGCTGCAAGCTGCAACGAGTGTGTGGCAGCAGCGGCACGTTGCACGTTGCACGTTGAAACAGCTCGCAGCAGGTCAAAGGTCTCGTTATTTGTGAGCGAACAAACCAAACAAATTTGTTGGCTGATAATTTATCTTCGAGTATTGCTCATTTGCGCTTCATTATCGCTTGAGGACTCGAGAACTCAGACGGGCAACCTGCAACGTGTGGCAGGTTGAGTGTGTGGGCTTTAGGGTCCTTTCGTTGAGTGTACCTTTTTTCCCCTGCCTTTTTCTTCCTGTCAGTTGCGAAATGTGCTGTAGTTTCTTCTACGAGGCGTGTTTGGGTTTTTGGCCTCCTGCTGCTTACGTGTAATTTTCCCAGCATTTTCCCCAGACTAAAACATTCTGCTGTCTCCCTCTCCCTCTCTCTCTCCCTCGCTCTTGTTTTTCCTCTTTTTGCGCTCTTTCCTTTTGTCGGTATCTGACATTTTGAATATCCCGTCAATGTTTTTTTTTTGTTACCTTTTTTCTACTCCTTTTTTAGCCTGCTACAAATCGCTTTGATTTACATAATTCTGCGCACAATTCGATGCATAGTTTTCCATTGTTGTTGTTGTTCTTGTTGTTGTTGGGTGTTTGCATATTTTTTGACAGCTGTCAGGAAGTAATAAGTTGGAATTTCGTTTGCCGGCGCCTAGTCAGCTTCTGTCATTGACAGTTTCCGGTTTTCTCTTTCCGACACACAAAATATGAAAAAAGATGCGAAAATCGCTGCAGACATTTTACAAATGTTATGCTGCCATTGATGTCCATACAAAAAAAAACCACGCCTCCCACCTCCCACCGCCCACTACACCCATTGTGAGTTACATGAAACTGGCATTTGTAAAGTCAGACTTTAACAGAATCCCTGCTCCTGCAATATGACAGCTGTGTTTATGGCATCATTAAAGCCGCCGACAGGTTGATTTTAAAAATTTGCCATTAAGCGTGGTTTAGACCAGGTCCAGACCGAAGGAGCGGCGCAAGCCGAGAAAAATACTTTGGTCAAAGTGCCAAGCAAGTTGATTTAATAGTTCTCCAAAGAAATCATAGGAAAGTGCCAAAGAAATTTATTTATGCTGAATAAATATTTGAATATTAGCAGCAAATGAAAAAATAATAAATAAAAATTTTAAGATGCAATTTAAAAAATCAAAAATAAATAAATAAATTGAATAATTAAAAACTAAAAATAAATGTTTAGACAGCTTTTTCTATGGGCAAAAGAAAAAGAGTTATCTTTAATGAATTTTGGATATTATTCAAAGCTTGATGTTGACGTGAATGAATTTGAGGTACAAATTGAAATTGAATTCTCTCAAAATTAGTTGCAACACTTTTCATTCGATTTTCATCATCGGAAATAAACAGTCAGTTTTATCTATGACGCAAAACGGATAGAACACAATGTGAAAGGTTGCAACTGCTGGAGGAGGGGCAATAACACTACATCAAGCGCAAAATTGTTGAAACATGCGATGCCAAGGGGCAACTGAGGCTGTGTGGCAGCGTGGCAAGCACTAAACAAATCCAAAAAACGACCGCAACCGCCTACAATAATTATCGCACAAATCTAAACAACTCGAACAAATTTGTGCGATGTTTATACAAGTGAAACAAATGCAATGCGCACTGCTTTAGATACCCTGTAAACAGCAATTGGTATGCTGGCAGGCAACTCCATTTGCCAACACAATTCAAGAGTCGAGTATGCCCAATTTGTAGCAATCAGTGTGTACAGGGTATACAGAAAATTCAGCTACATTCAAATACTAAAGGCAGCAAGTGCTAAACGCATTAAAATTGAACCGTACCCAAAAAAAGAATTCGCAAGAAAAACTCGTGTACAAAAATAAACAAAATAAACACAGATTAGACAAAGTGGTTGGGAAGTGGTTGAAAAGTGGCTACTGCGGTGGTGCCACCACTAAGGTGTACATAAACCAGAGCATATGTGTGTGTGTGTGTGTGTGTGTTGCGGGGGAGCGGCATCATTAGCTGCTCGCTGGCAACTTGAATGTGGAAGGGAGCCCATAAACAAATCAGGCGTGGCATAAACAAATAAACTTTTTGCGCTGCTGGAAAAATCAGTGTGAGAAAATTGATAATACATATGCATATGCATATGTATGTGTGTGTGTGTGTGTGTGTGTGTGTGTAAGCGTTTCCAATTTCGATGCGACCTTGTTGCCTTTCCATTTGTTAAATGTGTTGCGTGCTTTTGACTTTTGCCAGCTGGCCCTGACTGAAGTTGTTTCTTTTTTTTTTAATAAGTCAAAGTGGCCAAAAATTGCTCACTGCTATTTTGGCTAATTGGACGTGGCGAAAAGAAAACAATAACAACAAAAAAAGTAATAATAACACAAGTGATGCAAATCACAAGCCATAAATAAACATACATAAATATATATATATATATATAAATATATAGAAATTTCAAATACTTTTTTGTGCTCTTTTTTGCAAAATTTTCACACATCAACAGCTGCCAGCAGAGAGCGAATTCTCTGCCATTTTCCAAAGTCGACGTATTTTTATGCCAAGATAATAATAAAAATATAAAAAAAAGCCAAAAGAAGGCGAACAATTTTCGCTTAGAATTTTTATGACATGCTGGGTCTGGACTGGGGGTGTGGAGGTGGGTAGGTGCTGGCCCTGGTTGCCTCTTTTTTTTTGCCAGCTGCCCCCGTTGAAGTGTTGCAAAATTTACGAGCCGCGCATAGCCCCTCCTCCGTCTACCACCACTCGCCCCTCCACACTCCATATCTATAAGCCAGGCATTTTATTGAATTTTATTTCATTCACCAAAAGTGAAGTGCCGAAAGTCGTCCTCAGTGTTGTTGTTGCGGCTTTGTTCTGCTTCTTTTAGTTGTTGTTGCTATTGTTGTTGTCGCAGTAGCCGTTATGTAATTTATTGCTTGCAGTTACAAAATTTATTTCGATGTTTTTCTTGTAAATTTACAATTTTGTTTTGCGGCATTTGCCACTCAAGCTCTTTTCAGGTAGCCCCCCAACAACTCCACCACTTTCCTTGCCCATTTTCACACGCTTTCCTTTTGGCTGGCTGCTGTTGCTTGATTTTATGTGTGTGTTTCTCGTTTTAGGCTTCAATTGTTCGGCAATTGTTTTTATGACGCCAACAGGCAGCCAGCCAGCCAGCCAGCCAAGTAGAAGTAGATGAAGTTGGAGTGAAACAGAGGAAGTTATGGAAATTTCACAAGCGTTTGTGTGAAAAAGTTAAGAATAACATCGCCAACAATAAAAATTGATCAAGAATCTTTTTACATACAAATTCATACTTTTAATTTACACAAATAATATTTTATTTTATTTTTTTGGTAGCAATTTATACTTGTAAATAAAAAATAAACTAAACAAAGATAAATTTATTCTGTGTGAAAATTGGCAATAAATAAAAGAGTTGTTTGGGTTGGCATAGCATAGATAAGTCGAGCTAGTCGCTGGGATTTATGTGGCAGGCAGCGGCTTAAATTTAATTTGCCACAGCGACAAACGAGCAGCAGCAGTGAATAACGGTTAAAGAAAAAGGACAGGCAGCGAGGCAGGCAGGCAGGCAGGCAGGATAAGGGGATTGCGGACAGGCAGACGCCGTCGCCGTCGTCGTCGCAGTCGGCGTACCTTCTGTGAAATGTAAAATGCAGGCAGTAAGCAAACAAACCGAAAACCAAACCCAAAGGACAATACGCATAAGGACGAGAGAGAGAGAGAGACAGAGCGAGCTGGCAATTGTAACAAAACTCCACTTGAAACTCGGCTCGAGCGTATTATATTTTTTCGAGGTTTTCCTTCTCAGCTGGTTTTCCTTCTGCTGGCTGACGCCGCAGCCGCAGGCATCGCATTTGAAATTCTTTAATAAGGTGTTGGGTGGGGGGGGATGGAGTGGTTGGGTGCTGTTGGTTTGCTGGCATTTGAAAATTTTGCAGGCTTTTTATTTCTATTCCGATTCCAATTTCTATTGTTGCTGCCATTTTATGAATAAGATGAAGACAAATAATAATGAAAAGTGCGCTCAGCTGGAAAAATCATGCAGCTCAATTTCAATCCCAAATCTCAATCGCAGTCTGCCGTTTTCAGTTTTCAGTTTTCCCAGCTCAACGCGGCTTTTCACTAATTTGCTTAATTTATGCAAAATGCTTGTCGATGCGATAAGCGCCGCTAATTTGTTCAAAGTTGTCGCAAGTTTATCGCTTTTCTCGCTTCAAGCGGGTTATGAACATGAAATTCAAAATGAAAACCAGCTGCGGAATTTTCATTTGCCAGCTCAGTGGCTTCGCAAGTTCTTCCGGCTCACATCGCTTAATGCAGCCAGCTTAGTCCAAAAAATGATTATTGAACTTTAATTGAAACAATTAAAGTTATCCTTGTGGCATTATCACAATTAAGAATGGCAGATTTACTAAGTTTATTTTACAAATTTGCCGTTAAATTAATTCAGTTAAGTTCTCTAAATTTGAATTAAACAGAAATTGGATTCGCTTTGTTTTTCAACAACAATTCTTGAGAAATTTGAATTCAATTTGAGGTGTTTGCTTTTGAAAATAAACACATTTTGTCTTGAAATATTCAATGCCTGCGGACATCTACTCAGATAATAAATACAAGTTTTTAATAATAATTTTTAAATGTGGAAATAAATATAGAAATATAATATATAGAAAATGCATTGTGGATTATTAAAATTTATACTTCATTTGCGATATAATTTCTTTGTGGCATATTCAAAAGTGTTTTATCAAAGTAAAAACTTTAAATAAAATTGTTTTGCTCAATTCTAAAATTGCATTTAAGACAAACATTTTTATTGCTGTCAATTTAAATGTTTGTCAAATTTGATTTGCGAGTAAAGTGTTTCTAAAAATTAATTCGCATTTGAATTGTTGTAAAAGTGATGGATTTGTTTAAGTATTCAAAACAGAAAATCTCTTTATTTTCAAGTCAATAAATAATAAACTAGTTTCAAATAAATAAATAAATATATTAAAAGAGTAATAATCTATTTGCAATATTTAATCCACTTTATTCATTTGATTCAACAATGAAAAAGTAAAGAGGTTTTCAACGGTTTATTTGAATAAATTAAAATACAATCAAATTTCTTAGTAAAGTCAATCAAATTACCTCAAATCAAATTTATTTCTCAGTCTTCATCTGCCGTAGGCAATTCATAAACTTTTTGCTTAATCAAAATATTTTCATCTTTGAACCACAAATGTTTTTTTAAAAGAAATACTTAGCACTTAAACGGGGTCCAAATAATTTTCTTTATTTACCAATAATTAAATATAATCAATAAACTGAAAATATAAAAAGTTTAACAATTCAAAATGAACAAAATAAATGGCAAAAATTTTCCATTTCCAGCAAATATACTTCAATTTGTTACATTAGAAGGGCAACAAATTGGAAAATATTGCAATATTTTTCTTTCTAAATTGAAAGGCAACAAACATTTTATTTATCATTTCCTTTGTGTCAGATTTGATTTTAGTTAGTATATTTTAAACAATTTTAGGAACTTTTGAGTGGGTGTTGAGAGACTGCATTTTGATGAAGAAAATTCGAGTTTTTCTAGAGATTAGGGGGAACTAAAAGGATATATGACTAGAGGGAATATTACTACATGTTTACAGGTATTTAAAAAGAGGGTTTATTACTACTGAAGAGGGTGTATTATACTCAGGTATATTTAATTGTCGCCAAGGATCTGTAAATATCCATGTAGTTCTCACTTTTACTTGGAACCCATCCATTGAGTTGTTTCCACAAACTACTCATCTAAATAAGAAGTTAAAATATCGGATTTCTACTATATATTTATATTATTTTTATTATTGTATTTATTTTGTTATATCCGTTAATGATTTTTATTGAGTATTCAATTCAGAATCCTATTTAACATTTTATATATAAATTTAAATATATATATTAACATTTTATTTACAACTTATTTGATATTGAAATTTTTCAATGTATATTTTTTGAAGTGCTTACAACAAATGTTGCAAGCTTTCATGTTTATTCACCTTGTCTGCCGTGGGTTCGCTGTGCCGTTGTTGCCGCTGATGAGTTGTTATCCGGCGGACGATGTGGCAAATGCTGATACTCGTAATCGTAGTGCGAGGAGGACGACTGTTGAGCAGCGGCGGCGGCAGCTGCAGCTGCTGCTGCCAGCGAGTTCTGTTGATGCTGCAACGTTTGGCTGTGCACGGGAGCAACTGATCCAACTCCTCCGACTCCGCCAGCGCCGCCTGCTGCCGTGTGGCGACCCGTCATGGGCAGGGTGCCGGGGCAGGGATAGGATCCGGGTCCTGGACCGGGTCCTGGTCCGTGGCCACCGCCAGCGTCGCGACAGTCGAGCGTGGAGGACTCAAACTCGTAGGGATTCATGTTGCTCGACTCCAAGGGACATTCGTCGTCGTCGGTGTCGGTGCCACCGTCGTAGAGGCTGTCCGTGTGACGGTATGCGTGATGCTGATTCTGCTTTGAGAACTTAATCTTGGCGGCCTTTGCTTGCCCACGTTAGCCGGGACACACACGCAACAGACAGAAATAGATCAGAGAAACAGAGATAGAAAGAGAGAGAGGGGGGATCGAATAGAAATAGACAGAGAAACAGGGGGAACAAGGACTGCAGTTAACTGTTATCTGTTATCGGTTATCAGTTATCGCTCTGTGTATGGTTTCGAAAATATATCAAATTTCTCTCTCTTTTCACACACACTTTTCGGGCTTAATGCACTGCACTTTTTGTTGTTGTTGCGCCAACATTTTGATCCAAATTGAATAAATATTTTCAACTTTTCTTCTTTTTATTTTTATTTTGCGCACATTTTGCTGTCTTAGACGGAACAATAATCGAGGCGCTGCTTGCAATATTTTTCTTAAGATTTTCTTTTTGGTTAAGCAAATATTTTTTATTTTTTTTTTGTGCTGCACGAAATCAATTGAAAAACACACGCGACAAAAACAAAAACGAAGAACGAAACAACGAATTAGGCAGGACAAGAGAACATGCACACACACATATACACACGCACTCGCACACACAGAGACAGGTGCGAGGCGAGCTGTAAATTTGTATTTGTACTTGAATTCTTCTTTTTTTCGTGTAATTTGCGTTTGCTTTGCGCTTCAACTTCAACTTCAACTTGAGCGTCGAGTTCGAGTTCGACGGTCGTTTGTTGTTTGTTGCGCGACGGCCGCGTTGCGTGCGGGTCGCCTTAAATGCGATGTGAATTCAGCGAGCGACGATTTCAAACTGAAGTCGTCGCGAGCATATTTTTCTGTACAGCGTACGCTGCTGCCAGATACGAGAGCGGTACACAAACAGTGAGAGAGAGAGAGAGAAAGAGAGCCCGCGAGAAAGAGAGTGTGTGCGAACGCGCTGCTATAGCAGGAGGCTTCGTTAAGTTTCGCTGCCGCTGGGAGCGCAGCTGAGAGAATTGTGCAGAGCGCAAGTGTCGTGGGAGGGCTGCTGATGCTGCGTGCATTGTTATTGTTTTACTCGTTTGACTTCTTGTCCGTCGCTAAGAATGCTCTGCGCATGACGTCGCTGCCGACGCAGCACTGGCAGCGCTGCCGCCGAACCAAGTCTCTGCACAACCTAACGCCTAACGAGAACGCCTCTCTGGATGAGTTTTGAAGGTTAAAAAGTGCGTTCAAGTTTTTTTTTGGCAAAGCTTGCAGCCTGCGTAGGGGAAATATGCGGGTGGCTGATGCTGCTGTTGGTTGGTATTATTGTGCCCGCTGTAAGTTACAGTTTCGTTCAATTTTATCTGCTGCTATTCGGGCTTAACAGTGACAGTAAATCGCGCTGTAATAACAACAGATGCTCGCGGCCATTTACATTGACACTGTTACTTTCGAAGCTAACATAAATCGTTGCGACTGTTATAATTGGCCAGATGAAACATGTTCATGCATGTTACGCGTTCGACACTTATCGATATTTAAGGAGATCATTTACAATATATGAATATTAAATTTATAATACTCGAAATGTTATTTAAAAATATTTCATGTTTCTTTCCAACTTATTTCGAATTTTTAGTTACCTGTGGAAAACAATGAAAAACTTGTACAAAAAAAAAAACAGCCATTCATAAACTGTCATAAAAAAAATAATGGAAACTAAAAGAAGAACAAAAAATTCTTCAACTTCATTAACGTTGCAGTAAAGTTTTTGGTTCTGCAGCCGAGAGAGGAACAACCGAAAAACTTTGCTTAGCTGCCGAAAAATGGGCAACGCTGATTCGCATGGGAAGGGAGCGGGAGCGTGCGTTGGGAGGGGGGGAGGTATGTGGCCAGCAAGACGAAAGTTGTAAAATGCTGACAGTGAAGTTGTCATTTAGCGCCGAAGCAGCAGCAGCAGCAGCAACAACAGTTTGGCACAGTGTGTCCAAAACTCCAACTCGCGCTAACGAAGCAACAGCAGCAGACAATGGACAGGCCGAAAAGAAAGAAGCAGAAAATTGCGTTATAAGTAAAGTAAAGGACATTTCGCTAATGGCTTAACTTTTGAGCAGATTTTTGGTGTGGGGGGCCAATCCTCATTCGCCTCATTCTCCTCTTCGCTCTCTTCACATATTCTGTTGCCCACACGTTCGCTCGTTCGCTCTTAACGGAAGTTGTTGCTGAAGCTTTTTTGACAGCTTTGGAGACGAAGAAGCTGAAGCTGAAGCTGAGGTTGTAGAAGAAGAAGAAGAAGATGGCATTGCTTATTTGCGCTCATTTCACGAAATGTGGCAACGCCGCATGACGCGCAACGAGCCTGCAATTGAAATTATTTGCGTAGGACTTGCAAGCGACTTCTGCCCCTTCTTCTTTTACTTTGGCATCGACTTGTCCTTTTTTCTTGCTGCTGTCGATGAAAAGTCAATTTCCTGTTGTACGCAAAAATGTTCAGCATATAGAAGAAAAGGACGCAGTAAAGCGAAACGCGGCAAACAAATCGCTTGCAACTGACACATTGCAAATTAAGCAAAAAATGAGACAGAAGACATTTCAATAAAAAAATGTTCAAAGTTGGCACATATATTAAATAATTACTCAATTTACTCTCGCTGATCAAAGAGCAATTAAATATTAACTTGGCAGTGAAGCAAAAAATTACAGCCAGTAAAAAACAGATTATTAACTATTCAAACTGTTTTTGAATTGAAATTGATAATTATGCTTATTTAAAAATTATAAAATCTTTATAGTCTAACTTTTATAATTGTCTCTGAAATTTAACTTGATATGAATATACAGGGTATCGTCTAGTCGGCCACGATCAACTGTTAGCACTCCTAGACAAACAGCAAAAAATATTAGATATTTTTTCGTTTGTATTTTTTAGTTTTTAGGCAAGCTAAGGTCTTAAAGTAAAGCAACTAACGGAATATTTTAGGCTATATTAAATATTTGGCAACAATTCAAATTTAAAATGCCTGCAATTGCGGTGAATATAAAAACATTATCTCCAGTTTCATTTAGTTCAATGAGTTATGGCATATCAACTTTCCCGAGAACTATAAAATATCATTGTTTTTGTGGCAAGTCGAAAAGGAAACCATCTGCGTTCCCAGGCAAATGTTGTTGCTTGTGTTTTCAATGATGTTGCTGCCTCATTGTTGACTTTGTGGCAGTTCCCAAAAAAAAAGAAAAACGGAAAGAAAAAAATAAACTAAAATAAAACAGTTGCTTTTAAATTGACTTCCCTTTTTGGCCAGGGCTCAAGTTTCTATTAAAAACGGTCTCTTCCTCTTCCTTATCCTGCTGACCAGCATACTTTTTGCACATTTGTTGCATTTCAGCTTCATTTTGCAATTACTCTGCCACTCGCTCTCTCTCTCTCTCTCTCTCTCTCTCTCTCTCTGTCTCCCTGCCACACTTAGACTATCTCTCTTTCTCGCTCTAACTGTCACACATGCCGTTGGTATCCTGTTAAAGGACAACAAGTGCAGTCCTCTCAGTCCCTTCTCCCCTGCCTTTTTGGCCTGCACTTAAAGCTTCAATCAGGAAATTTGATCAGCACTTAAAACCAGCAAGCGAGAGAGAGAGGGAGAGCCTGAGAAAGAGCGAGAAGGCTGCAAAAATAATGGACAATTTTAAAGAGTGGCAACAACAAGTGAGCCAAAGTTGTTGTTGTTGTTGTTGCTCAACTCTTGACCCGAAATCATCAACAGCTTTGAACTCTCGAGTGGACAACAGCAAAAAGCAGCAAAAACAACAGCAACAACAACAACAACAACAACAATAAAAATAGCAACCAAGCATTGCAGCATTTCCTGCGTCAATTTTCACAAAATAAAAACAACAACAAGAAAGGAAAATGGCTGAGAGGCAACGGCATCCATTGGAATGCAGGTCACTTTGGATGCCGCCTGAGCCTCTGAAGCCGCGTGCATCAAGCGGCTCATTTTGCAGCCCAGTTGCCATCCTTGTTGTCATTGTTGTTGTTGTCACAATTGCGGCAAATATATGTGGCACACATATACATATAACATACATATATATATATATATATATATATGTATAAGCTTTGGCAATCGATCGAAGCTTTTTCGCTTGGACATTTTCTGCGGCGCCAAATTCAAAAGGTTGTTCCGCACTGAAGATGCCCTGTATCCAATCCAATTTAACTGTAGATATCTGTATATATGTGCCAAAGTCTCTTTATATAGAAAATCGAATCAATATTCAATTCCTTCTACAACCTTCTACAGTTAATCAATAATATGTCTGGTTAGGTTATATATCAATTCAGAGGCTTTATCCTTACAATTGTAGCTTCTATTCTTATCGATTTGTATCGATATACGCGAAACAGATGCAGTTATTGATCAAATCATTAATTAAACTGGATCTGCTTATGCGATACGAGAACTTTTATGCCAAATTTGAAGTCTCTTCGACAAGGCTAAATCGCCTCGATTGTTGCTGCTGATCTGGATTCTATATAGTATATGAGATGGGAGACAATTATTACTTTGAACAACTACTTTAACCCACTTTTAATGTTCACAGAATGTACTCAATTATTGATAAACAAAATATGTTTTGTGGAGCCTACTTTTTATTACTTTTCCATAAGTTCATTAACCCATTTCACCCATTTATTTTATTTGTACAGGGTATGCAAATACGGAATTGAATACAGGACACGCTGAAGAGGACAACGGTGTGCTGGGCGGTGTGGACTCGTGTATGTGGCAAGCTGACAATGAGTGGCAGGCACTTTGTGCATCCTGGCCGACTGAGCTCACCCCGCATCCTTGCGAAGCCATTGCCAGTAAGAGAAATAAAATTACGCGGGATATTGAATTACGCGTTTTAAATTGAAAAAATATATATATAAATTCTCGCGATTGCATTAAACGGAAAGCGAACTAATTAATGTCGATCTCGGTGTCTATTTTGAAAGTGGCAGAAGAGTGCGGCACACACAAAGGAGTCAACGAGTCAACGCATTGCCTGCCACAATGAATTATGAAAAGCCCACTTGGCTAGGTCATGAACTCAGCAGGCACATTTCCCATTTACATAGCAGCTCGTAAAGCCATCAGTCGAACGCTCAGCTGATTGGGAAACAATTAGAAACTGAAACATAAACACGTGTCGAATGCAACCAAAGCAGACCCTTCACTTGCTGCCCCCTCCTCCTCTTGCGCACACCCTTCAAACAGTTCCGATCTGATTTGGGAGGCATTCAACAACAGCTGCCACTTAGGCAAAGGACGATGTTCGATTGAAAGAATTACGAGCAGGCCAAGTGCAATGCAAACTGTGGCGCATGACGATGCCTTCATCTTTAGTACTCTACTCCAACTCATCCATCTCCGTCTCCTACTCCTTCTCCTCCACCTCCACCCCCATCTCTTTCCTGCTGAAATCTCTCGAGGAGTCTGCGGGCGGGCAGCGCATCGTCTGCGAGCCACACAAACAATGCATCAATCAATAAAGATTTCCGCACCTAATAAGCCGCAGACAATCGGCGAGCGGTACGGGTACACTGGAAGAAAATACTAGCTGCCATCATTTAAAATTCTTTGAGAATAATAATAATAAAAGAAGTATAAAATCGAATATATTTTTTGATAGAGCAAATTTAGCTGCTATCTTTGGAATGGTTTCTATCTTGTCTTAAGTACATATTGACCAAAATCAAGCTTAAAACATATAAAAAGCACAATAATACTTTATAATATATTTCTCTTATTATAAATTGAACTTATTTTCTGTTCAAAGTCACTTTTTGAAGTGAGTTTTATTGACGTTAAAGTTGGGAATTGATCTAGGTAAAAAACAATTTAAAACGATTTGAACTTTAAAGAAAAATATAATTTAAAAAAATATTTGCTTAAAATATGTATTTGCAAGTATTTGGTGTATTTGAAGTAGCGTTTCTTGCAGTGTAGCAGCTGCTGTTTCATGGGCCATCATTGACGCTGGTAACCAATTAAACGCCAATAGTCGGCATCGGCCTCCGACCAAGGTGTTAATCGAATTACAACCCGGCCATAAGCGTCGACTGCGACGTCAACTGCGACGTCGACTGCAACTGCAACGTCAACGTCGTCGTCAACTGAATCGCATTGAGGCGCAGCTGCCACAGCCACGACTTTATTTCCACTGTCTGACGTTGCCTGTATTTCCATATTTTCAAATTTGAATTTTCTATTTCGACAGAGTTGTCATCAAATGGCAAAGCTGATGGAGCGAGCGGGGAGGGAGGTGGGTGGTAGGTGTGTAGGAAATTTGAGGAGCTGGCGACACTTTGGAACTGAAAATTCTGTGCGGCACATTCCACATGCGACTGGTGGCTAGCGGATGCTCCGCAGGTTCTCTGATGTGCTCGTAAAGAAAATTACACACAACACACACACACATACACACACACACATGTGTGCCCTTTCCAGCAATTCTGTTGCTACATGGTGCAAGCTGCATGTTGCAGTTGCAAATAGAGATGGGCGCGTGTTGCGATACAAACATGAAATGAATATGAAACTGATTTATTTTTGACAAACTTTTGTTAATGATAAAAGAAATATTAAATTTTAAAAATATTTAATATTCAACTGAAATAAATTTCAGAATATCGGCAAAGGTTCCACTTACAAATGCAATTTATTTAAGTTCTAGAGACCCTATTTGAATCAGAACTAGAGTAAACAATATAACAAGATAAACTAAAGATCTAAAAATATTAACAGAAAAAATCAGAACATTTTAGATAAGAGTATTTCTTAAAAGTTATAAGCAAACCTCCATGATGTTAGGTAACTCTCTAAATCGGCTACTGACAGTATTAATTTATGCAACGACTCGTTTCAATTTGTGGCAAGTTCGTGCCTCAAGCGAAGGCACGACTCGCTGCCAACTCTAGTGGCAAAAGTGAGTTGCTTCGTGTGGTTGCATGCGTAAAATTTGAAGCACGTTAATGTCTGAATGCATTTCACCAATTTTGTGGCGCAGACAAATTCACAAACTGATTTGCCAGACTTGGGAGTGAGCCTGAGGCAGGCCTGAGCAGGAGCACAGGAATGCAGGCTGGATTATGAAAACGATGAATACAACGACAAAATTGACAGGGTATTCAAGTGGCGAAGTCAACACCTATTTTGTAGCTAGGTAAGACTGTATAAATATGAATACAAACTTACTTGCGAGGCGCCACAAAAACTAAAGGGAAAGGTGACGCTGCTGCTGGTTGGGCCCGTCAGCTGTCATCAAATGCCGTGTGGCAAGGACCTTCTTCACCACGTGGGCGCTGTCAACATTGCAATTACGAAACAATTTCGACAGCATGTTCTACGAATTGGAGAAATGAAAATAGACCTGACGACACCATCTCTCTCTCTCTCTCTCTGTCTCTGTCTCTGTCTCTCTTTATCTTTCTCTCTACCCCCAATTGATCGTTATTGAGGCAGCGAGACGCGCTGTCAACAAAATATGAGAGAAAAAAGTAGCATAAAAGTTGAAATGGTTGGCATAAAATTATGCAGATGCAAATGGAGGCGACTTTACCGAATTCAATGCCACAGAACCGAGCACCTTTTACCTCCCCCCAATCCCCCACAGACACACCTTCTATGCTCAAAAATGCACTCAGAAAAAAATTGATCTGACTTTTCGAAATAAGCCAAGGAAAATGGTTAAAGGGAGTATACCAACTAGCACAGAGTAAAGTATAAATCATATATATTCCTGATCAACAGCAACAGTTATGCCAAGTCATTCTCAGAGTCTTTAAGAATCTCTAGACTCTCTCACAACAGAAGCAAATTAAGCTAATTTCATGTTATCGATAAGTGCGACAGTTTCGCGTATATCGATAAAAATCGATTTTCGTTGCCAGTTGTAAGGATATAGCCTCATACATAGTCTGACATATTATTGATAAGATAAACACAGACTTTTTTAGGCAATGATATTCCAGGATATCTGCTAGTCGAGCTCTTTCGCCCATAGTTTTCTTATTTGCTTAGAATTTGAATTTCATAAGCTGACTACAAATTAGAGTATTTTTTTCAAGTGTACAGCCACAGTTGGTTATTGTTGTTGCCACACATACATTTGGACTGGCGTTTTCAACACCTTTTGGGAAACTCATGCTTCATTTGCATGTAACCATGACACGACAGACAGACGGAGAGACAGACGGAGAGACAGACAGTCAGACAGATAGACACACAAGTAGAGCGAAGACCGCACGACCAGCAACACTGCTGACGCTGACGTCGACGTCGACGTCGGCGTTGGCAAAAGTCAAAGTTGACGGGGAGTCCTACCAAGCAGCGGTTCCTCTTTCCCAACCCCAATCCCTTCCCCATCCCACGTCCTCGTCCTCGTCGCGGTGACAGCCGCAACCGAGCGACAACCGCAATGTAAGACCGCATATATCAGAAATAATAATAACGCATAGAACCCAAAACCCAATTGGAGGTTTTTGCCTTTGGCACTCCCCTATCCCCGCCCTTCCCCTCTCAAACTGACAATCGAATCGTTGCAAATATTTGAGTGTATTGTTGTTGTTGTGTGGGTGTGTGTTGGTGTGGGTGTGGGTGGCAACTCTGTACGCTAACGAAGCAGCTGCATATTTTGTCAACTATATATGCTAAAATGCTATGAAAAAAGGGTTGCGCCAGACAAGGACTGAATTTGGGGAGGGCCTGGGAGGTTTGGTGGCAGGTTTGGGTGTCCTTGCTAAGAACTTTAACGAATGTGTCGTCGCATTCAGTTCGAAATCGAATTCGAAATCGAATTCGAAATCGCATTTTGATGTCTGTCAGGCCAAAAAGAGGTGATAAGCAATTCGATTTAGCGCACACAAAGTGAAAGGCTCCTCGCACAGGATGTGCTTGCACTTGACTTTGGTAATTTACAGGAAGGGAAAGGATATACATATATACATACATATGTACCAATGTACAAATGTACAGTTGTATGCTCCTGTTTGGGGGCGTTTTGTAATTGTTATATTGGAGACATCAAACAGCAGTTGAATGTGGATGATGATGATGATGATGATGATGAAGGTGAGCTTGGCGTGGTTGCAAATGCGGTTTGTGGCTTGTCAACAATTGTTGAGGTACACAATGGGTGTGACTAATGTGCATATCTCTGGTTTGTTAGCTGGCACTGCCTTTTAATTAACATTCTCTTGTATTCAATCATTTTTCCGTTTTTCTTCTTATTTTATTTTATTTTCTTTTTCAGTTTTTCGTCAAATGGTAAAGTTTTCTTTCTGTTTTTCTGTTCTGGCTTCTTTTGTGTGTTTTGGGGTGTTTTTTTTTGTTTTTTTTTTTTTGACTAATTATAGTTGAATTTGTTTATTTCACGCTTTGCTAAATTGAATTTTTATCTGTTTTTTCCTGTTTGTCTGTTGGGGAAATGGAAATGGTTTGAAATACAGGAAATCCTCATTTAGCTTCCTTTCTATTAACGTTGTGAACAAATTTGTATACATTCGCATACTATTTGCTTATATTTAAGAAACAATACATAAACAAGAATATAATAATAAATAAATAAAAATAAATATTATATATAATATTATATATTTTTTAATATTTGTTGACAGCAGCAAAAACATATTTTAATTATTAAAAGAAAATAATAAAAACTAATATTTGTTTACTATTTGTATATATTTTCCAAGCATTCTATAATTATAATTCGAAAGGGCTACAATTTTCCGTTAGTCGAGGTATTACTGTGCCCTCAAATATAGTTATTCACAGCCATTTAAAAAGACGAGTGACATTGGCTCAGTCGCCCAATTGGTCAGCTGTCAGCTTGACTGCCACCAATTAAATACGCTCCAAAATTGAGAAACCTTTCTAATGCCACTTCTTGCTGGCCATTTCTCACCCTGCCACACACTCCACGCACCTCTCCTTCTCGCTCATCAGTCTGCAGCTGTCAAGCAGCAAAAATATTTGCAAGCTTTTTGAGCTGTTGCTGTTCATCATCAACAACAAGATAAAAAATCGCACCATGGAGAAACGGGCAAGTGCAACGGCGATCATCAACAAGTTCATGAAGAACATTAGCAGCAGGTGGAGGAGGTGGCGACGACGGAGCTGTGGCATCCATAAACGCTTGTTGATTACCCGCAGCCTTGCCACAGTTTCGCATGCTGCGCTGCTCAGCAAAAAAAAAGAGGAAAAAATCAACCTGCAAGTTATTTGCATTTGCTGCTGGATCTGTTACACTCGAAGAGTCCGCGAATCCTCGACGCCGCGACTTGTATTTCTTTTTTTCCACTTCTTTTCCTTTTTTTTTGCCTCCTTTTGGCTTGTGGCAAAAGCGGAAAGTGTTTGGCAAAAAGCGCAGGGCGAACGAGCAAAATGCTATCGGTACCATTAACCCTCCCACCCCAACCCGTCCGTCGGCCGCACCACAGCAGCTCAACCAGCGCCTGACGCGCATTAAATCCACACCTGGCTAGATGCCTGGCATCATCAGCATCCTTCGTATCCTCAGCAAACAGCAAAAAAAAAGTAGAAGAGAAGTAAAAAAAAATGGCAGCCGTGGATAAAATGGAATAGAATTGCAGATTCATTTCACTTAGCGACGAAAGACGAGCAGGGAAAGATGAGATGATGTCCTGCAAGGATAGTTTGCCAGCTCTGGTAGGTAACCTTTTAGTGAGTTGATGCTTCCTCTGCGTTACCCTTTTAGAAACCAACCAAAAAGGTCAACACTAATTCCCCAAGACGGCCAAAATACACTTTACCTTTTGGGCTGCAGATACTTCTACACCTTGCCCTATCCATCAAAATATATATCTATATATATATATATATATATATATATGCATTGCATAATCGATTAAATAAATATTGAATAAGCGCAAGAGTTACGAATATAATTGTGGTGATAAAATACACAAAAGCACAAACGATTAGGCAATTTGTTATTGGTATTAATTTATTATATATGCATTTGCTTAAACATATAATTGATTATCAATCTTTCTCTATTTAGCCATTTAAATTTAGTTTTAAGAATCGTCAAAAATAAAATTAATATTGAATAACTGGAAAACTTAGAATGTGTTGAAATGTACACAATTCTAAAAAGAACAATCAGTTGGGCAAATTTATTAATAAACATAAATAAAAATCCCATCTAAAAATGAATCAATTTTACAATTTAAAATTTATCACATATTAAAAATATATTTAATTACTGGGAATTTACATAGGAACAATCAGTTAGTAAATTTTGAGAATGAGTGTAATGCATTAAAAAGTCTGAAAGGAAAAGTCTTATCTAAATTATAATAAATTTATATATAAATTGAGCATTTTACGCTTGAGACAGAGTAAAAAGAATGTAGAAGAAAAATAATCAATTGAATGATTTATTCTTTCAACACTGAGCCGAACATTATTGGCTATCTAGTTCAAAGGCAATTAGTTGGCCAAAGCGTATAGATAAGAAAAAAACAATTCATCAACATGGTAAGATAATACAATTGTCTATACAAAAATAAAGAAACAATAATAACAAAGTGCATCGAAATAGTTTTGAATGAAATGTTTTATAAGACAACAATTCAAGTTAGCAATGGTTTTATACAGAAGTCGATTAAAATGACAAGAAAGTCTCTATTTTTGAAAAAAAAAATAGTACAGGTACACTAATAATTTGTACTCACTGTGAGCAACTTGTTGTATATGCTTTTGGGTAAAAATAGATGGAATTATTGGTACGCATGCTACTTGAATTCCACATTTTATTCACTTAGCGAATACAAAATTCGATTTGTCTTAAGATTTGTCACATCTTGCAACGCAACAAACTTTTTGTCTGCTGTCTTTGTTATTTCCGTATATCACCCAACCACCCACTCAGTACTCATCTGATTGGCCTCCGGCAAACTACTTTATCAGCTTCGGCTTTTCTTATACTATTTTTGTATTTTTGCTTTATTTTATTCACGCTGGCTGCCTTGAGGCAAAGTTGGTCGCGTCACTTGGCTCGTCTGTCTGCCTGTCTGTCGGTCTGTCGGTCTGCCTCAGCATCTCACCATCTGTGTCCTGCAGCCCGCATACTGCAGTTAGCATCCAGGATCACTTTGTGTGTCCCACGCGAATGCTTCTGGCTCACAATAAACCACTTATACAGCTACTAGCTTCTATTTTGCTTTGTTGTGTGTTTTTTTTCTGTTTCTCTCAATTCTCAAGCGAAATTTAATTAAAATTTACATTTTTAATCATTTCGTATAGCAGACGACGCTGCTTTAATTTGTCGCTACACTCAGCAAAACAGTCCTTAAAAAATAGAAAGCACTGAAAATACAAAACGAATATAGAAAATATCATTGAAATAATATAACCCTAAAAACTAGAAAGCCTTATTGTATTTATAAAAAAAAAACACGCTGAATATTAGACTTATTTTTAGAAAATTGTAAATTTAAATTAAGAAAAAAAGCTGTTCTTTAGAAGAACCCAGAATATCAATATACTTGCTAAATAATACGCTGCGACACTCTCAATGCCAAAAGTATATAAATTTTATAAAATGCAGCTCATTTTTTTTCGAGTGTATGTCTCGCTCTTTTACTTACACTATCTTGCTCTCTTTATCTCTCTTTCTCAGGCGCTTTTCATCTCTGCGTGTCCTTGTCTCGGTGCAATTCATTTGCCATTTGTCCTCAACTCGCATTCGCATTTAATTAGTGTGAAAAGCGCAAATTATTCGCTTTTCCATTTTTTTTCTTTTATTTTTTTTTTTGTATATAGCGCTTTTCAGGCAGCTTGTCTCCACTAATTGGCTTAAAATTAATAGTAATTATTACATGTACTTATTGTAGGTATTATTATCATTATGCCTATGCTCAACTGCAGCACGCTCATCCAAGAACGAGCCGACATCGCTTTGACATCGTTGTTCTCTTTGAGTTTTGGCATGATGAAATACAATTGCAATTTTACATAATTATCTACAGCTCTTGGCAGATATCTTGCATTATATATCACATCAGTCGCTTGAGAACAGTGCAGCTCGACGTTTACAGCTGAACCTTAACTAAAAGGGCCACATAAGATATTCACCAACTTGGGTAGGTGAAATATACGCTTAAGGATAACTTCTCCGAATTGCATATTTAGTTTATTCATTTTATGTGCATATACTTAACACTACTCAACTATTTGCAAGGCTTTCCAGCAAAGTGCGCACTCATTTGGAATATTTTCCAAGGCTCTTTTAACTTATCAAATTTTGTGTAGTCAACTCTTTGTTTTACTTCTGTGAAATGAAGTTAGTTAATATATGTATTATTCTAGAGCAGAAATAAAGGGGAGGGGAGGTACTCCTTGTGTGGGTAATCAATTGGTGGGAGAGTGTGAGGGGCTGGCCTAATTGCCTAACTTCTGTTTAACTGTCTGCACAGACGGATTGACGAACAAACTAGATTCGCTCTAGTTAATGTTGTTCTTGTTGTTGTTGTTGGTGTGATTGTTGTTATTGTTGCGTCTCTTCGTGAGCACAAATTAAATGCAAATTCAATTAATTTGAAGCAAACAATTTGCTTAAATTAATTAATTGAATGTGAATCTAAAGTGCTTCCAATTGAACGATGAAGAGGCGGCCAGACGCAAAGCGAGAACCAACTGCTACTCGAGAGTGCGTGTGTGTGTGTGTGCGTGTGTGTGTGTGTGTGTGTGTGTGTGTGTGGGCGTGGCACTTATCGAATATTATTGACATGAAATGTTTTTGGGCAATACATGCAGCGTATTAAGGGTTGGGGCTGGTGGTAGCTATCGGTTCGCTGCTTGGCTAACCGCAAGCTCTGGCAACTCTGGCAACTCTGGCGTATACGTAATTTGCATTTTGATTTACGTTGCAGTGCGTTGCGTGCATTAAGTAAACTGTTCACTTGAAAATCAACTCTAAAATCAACAGCAACACACAGAAATGCACCCGCCCTCTCTCTGTGTGTGTGTGTGTGTGTGTGGGGCAACCACAGTGTACATTTTTGGGCCGCTTTTGGCAAATGGCTCTTGAATGGTTAACCGACAATAAGGCTAAAAACAACTGCTGCCAAATTCAATGGTTAACGGCCATTACAGTTAGCCAGCAAAACAAACCATCCACACCCACAGTCCACAGTCCACAGCCCACAACCCACTTTGGCCAGCAGCCCACCACCAACCAAAAACTATGGCAAATTTCGACAGCCAATTTTGTTCATATATTTGCCAAGTTTTTATCGCTCGTTATTCATGTTCGCCTGCCAGTGAAGAGAGCGAGAGAGAGAGAGCGAGAGAGAGAGAGCGAGAGAGAGAGAACATCAAATTATGCGCTTGATTAATATGCGTTCTGTGTGAAGTTAACACAGCCAACCAACAACAACACCAACCAACCAACCACCCACCCACTCAGAGACCCAGCAACTTTCCTCCAGGCAGCCTTCGGTGCATTGCTATTTATTTTGATAGTTTAATGTGTGTGTGCATTTTGTTGTTGTTTATTTGCAGTTGTTGTTGCTGCTGCTGCTGCTGTACTCGTTTTTGTATTTATTATTGTTGTTATTGTTACTGTAATTGGCGAAGGCAGCGAATGAAATGGCAAACTGCAAATTTGCGCACTGCAAACTCAACGAATTGTAAATTATTGTAACTTTTATGAATTTACGCAAATTGAAGCAGCCAGAAACAACAAACAATGCCAATGAGCTCTTAACAAACAAACATACAGACACAAATACATACATATGTATATAGAGGTATAAATATAAACTGAATTCAATCAATATTTCCCAATTAGCGCACAGCACAATAAGCACTTGAGCACTATGCAAATGTGGAAAGTTGAGAAATCCGTTATTTGTGGCATTTTCCATGATTAATCATGATGCTTAAATACAAATAAAACTAAACTGAGATATGTCACAAAAGTCAGCTCAACATTTTCACTTTCGCTCATGCAAAACTGAAAACCGAAAACTGAAAACCGAAAACCGAAAACTGAATTAGAAACAAAATAAATGCAGTCTCCCTGTGTGTGTGTTGTGGCACAAAGCGACCTGGCAACGATAATAAATTTTAAATCATTTGTCATTTAACGCGTTTCGGTAACGAGCCAAACTCGTCGGTCAGCTTCGGCTGGAGGAGCAGGAGTTGGGGGCAGACACAAAACACACGCTGTGGCACAAAGACCACAAGGGGCAACAAGAGAGCCCCAAAACAGCAGACAATGGCCAACCGATAAACATCATTTGTTTTTTTTGGCTGGGCTTATTCGTTTTATGGGGCAGCGAGCCTCGTTTGTTGGGGTCAGCTTTTCTTGGGAGCCGATCTATTGACAAATGTCCCCGGTCGCACTTTAATTGACTCAATATGTATATACATATATATATATATATATATACGAGATATATATAAGGTGGTTTTCTTTTTTTTCATCATAGATCATATCGCTTATTGAATATATGTACATATTATGCTTGGTAATTTTCGGTTTAAGCTTTTTACGTTTTCCGACGTTTTTCGAAAACAATGTTCTGCTGATAAAATCAGTTAGCGGAGGCGACCCCAAAATAAATATAAGAAAAACATCAGCAGAAGCAACAAAAATGCGTTGAATGCTTCTAAGTTTTGTGAAGAGAGAGAACTGCAGAGTAAGTTTCACAGCAGCAACAATAACAAAAAACAACAATAACAAAAAACAACAATCTAACTGTAGATTACTTGCATTCATGTTGTTATTCATAAACACCCTGCACGCATTTAGATATAAAGGGTATATTAAATGCTTAATTAGAGTATTAAATTATATGGACAAATTTAGCTGTTTTCCTTGCTGGGCTTAATCATGCTTTGCTATTCCCTAACAGATTTACTTACTCAAGACTTACTAGAGGGCATCTTAACGCTGAGCACACCCACTTGGAACACTCTCTCTTGTTGGTATTGTTGCTGCTTGGCATATATTTCATATGATTACTTCTTAGAGCGCGATTGTTTTTACGATTTATTTTACTACTTATTGTACATTATGCCCATAGCTGATAGTGCCAGATGAAAATTAAGAGCAACGACAACTATAGGAAAAAATCCATAGCTGGCTGGGCCTCCCCCCTCGCGTTGATCGTAAACATTTTTCCACTTGCAATGAAGTGAAAATTGACATTTATATAAGTCGGCATTTTAATAGCGCAATAGAACCCAACTTTAAGTATTTAGTTTGAGTCATTACGATTATGATATTGTTATCGCCACTGAACATTTTTATTAGACAGGAAGTACACATACATATATATTTCATGTATATGCAGTATATACATCTGCTCCGAGGGGAAATATATGAATTTGAGAAGTCGAAAAAACACTGTCAACCAAAAACAGTATTCAATATGGAAGCTCACCAGAATATGGGTATCCAAAACAGATATTGGACTTACCTGCAAGTAAAGATAAGATGAATAGATTAGTCATGTAATTTTTTACATTTTGTGGAACTTTCAATTTTAGTGAAATGAAGCTGCCTCATTTTAAAATATAATTAAAAGGAAACCCAGTTATATTTACATTACTTGATTGTGCAAATTAAAAAAATGAAATAATTAAAGTTATCAGTAATATATTTCAACTTGCTCACCCTGCATTAATTAATTTATTGAAAATAATTGTAATTTTGGCGAGTGGCATTTTTAAAATTTTAAAATTAAGAATTCATAAATGCTGCATCGCATTAAATGATGCTGCATAATATTGAAAAAATGTTCATTAAATGGGGTCGAGCAAAGTCCCTAAAGTCAAAGGACTTTTCAATATAGTTGAGAAACAATCTCGTATTCATCTATTTGTTAATCCATTATCAAGAAGTCAAAGCCAACAATAATTAATATGCGAATGAATGAGAACTTGTCAAGTGAATTAAAGGCTTTGAGAAAAACATCTTTAATCTGATTGATTAAGTCTTGATCGAAGGCAACTTGAATCAGCTACATAATCAAATTTTATATATAAGCCATGTTGGTATGTAAATACTTAGTATTAGCAAACAAAATTTGCTTTCATATGTAATATTCTGTTAGATTAGCTGATGGCTTTTATAGCTGTCGTTGGGATATTATGGTACATTAAGTCTTAAGCAAATTTCAGCTTAAGTTGCCACCATAAACATTTGTTATTGCCAAGCCTTTTAGGCTTACGCACAAGTCGCGATGAGGCAAGTAAGTAAGTTGAGTAACCTGAGATTGGTTTGACAATTTGAACGCATATGGCAATCCCCCATGCCACACTGGCAACATATACGGACAGCCGTTGACCTTCTCCGCGCTGAGGTGGCAATAAAATTCGCATGGAACTATAATGGCTCATTACGCGAACGCTGATGAGACCGGATCCGAGTCGCATTCGGTACAGGGCTGACTTGGCCATATCGCTGCATTGGAATCGCAAAGCTAACCTTACTTATTAAACGCTGCTAATGTGCGCATGAGCGCAGTGCCCAACCAAGATTGAAACAGATATGGCAACGACGACTCCAACTACAACTCCAACTCCAACTTCGACTTCGACATCGACATCGATGGTTGCCGGCTTAAATGCCATTTGGCGATTGCTCGGCTGGGCAAATAATATTTTGTTGCGCTGCAATTATCAAGAGAACACCAAAAAAGCTTCACACTCGATTTGACCCTTGCGTTTTTCTGTTTTTCTGCCCGATCTCTGGCTGGCAACCACAAGTAAGGCCTCAGCTATGCAACCGGTCGTCCAAAGCACCTTCTAATGCTTCTAATTTCCAAATGCTGAGATTCGAGTCATGCGATTGTGTACCCCCAGTCGACAAAACTGCTGCTCTGTGGCAGCTGCGTGTGTTGGCGTCCAGCATCAACAATCGCAATTGAGCATTGGGCATTTGCTTTTTATGGTGCTGCAGCTAGAGTTGGCTTGCACTCGGCTAGTTGGTCAGCCAGTTGGGTAATTGGTATATCAATTGTTTGCCGCATTGTTCGCTGCCTGCTCGCCAAATTTATGTCCATTTGGAAATTTACCTTTTATGTCGCTTGACTTCTTTTTTTTTTGTGCAAAAATTTGCTTTGCTTGGCTTGTTTTCATACCCTGTACTCAAAATGGAATGGGAAGTTCTAGTAATGGTTTAATGCATATAATAGTTGAAAAACTTATGTATTTTCTTGGTGAAGAAATTTATATTTATATATTTATAAATAAGTTAATTTTTAGGCTAGCCAAGGCAATTTAGTTCTGGGCACAGAGTATCTTCTCAGTCGCTAAATTTTAGTCTAAAGCTCACTTACATATTATTGCTGCTCTTGTGGCGAACAAATTGAATTTGCAATGCAAATAAATTGTCATACAAAACGCCCTCAGAGGCAATGGCAGCATTCAGACTTGAGATCAGCAAACAATGACGATTTATATGGGCAGGAAATGCGGCTTGATCTAGATTCAAATGGAAACGACAAGCGGGGAAGCAGTAAAACAGCCTCTAGTTTCTTCGACCACCTCAAATAAAGCAGCGATAAACGTTTCCGAATCAAATCGAATGATACCAAATGACGCCTGCAAACATAAAGAATGGGCCATAAATGACGCCAGCTCGAGATGGCCAAGAGCCAATAACAATTTGTGAGCCACATTAAAAACACACACCGCCCAGACGGCACTCATCGTCAAAGCTCAAGCTCAATTATCGACTACTTGCTAAGCAGGCAATAGTAAAAATTATTTTAAATAAAATTTATCATAAGTAGAATGCATTTAAAAACGAAAACCACTTTGCCCTTTTACAGCGACCATAAAACCAACAAAAAAATACACAAATACAACAAAAAAAAAACCAAGTTGAACTATTTGAAGATCATAAAATGAAAAAACGATGAGCATATAGTGGAGTAATCAGTAAGCGGGTTCTCAAATGCAAAGGTTATCTACGAAATGAGGCGACTCCACAAAGATGTCGCCGTCTATGCGCCGCCCCCTCCTCCTACTCCACCTCCTCCATCTCCTCCATCTCCTCCTCTGTGCCCCATTGAGGGTTATCAATTTGATGGCAGGTCAACCTCGGTCTGTCTCAGTCTCAGTCTCAGTTTCAGTATTGCAGTCGCTGTCGCAGTTTCAGTGGTTTCTTCTGTTCAATTGGAATACTTATGACTAAGTCGGCAAAGTTTTTTTTTTCTTTTTTTTTGCTTGCCGCAAAGATTGTGCCGCAACCACAACAACACAGCAATTGCTATCGCCCCATGCAATTCTTGTTGTTGCTTTTCATTTTTGTTTTTGCGTGTTTACTCATTTTCATTTTCAAATTCATTGCACGTTCTACAAATTTGAATATGAATTCAACATCTTGTTCTGCATGTTGTTGTTGCGGCTGCTGCTGCTGTTGCTGCTGCTGCTGCTGTTGCCTCAATCGAACAGCAGCTGTGCGTCCCAATGAGTCAGTTGCGAGGCGTTGAAAGATTTAATCGTGCCGCGGAGGCCGTGCCCCCTAAAAGACCACTCTGCCTCCTCTCCGCCAGGGGAGCTGTTGTAAGTCCAGTTTTTTCTCTGGTCTTTGGTCATGCCAGTCATGCTTTTTTTTTTTGGTTTCTCACATTTGTATCTTTGCATTTATGTTCGCATTTGCCTCTCCCAGTTGCATTCATTTTCATTCACTTGGCTCGTTCGTTTTTCCTCGTTTTCATATCACTTTTATCTCTGGTTAATAAGGCATTCCCAAACAATACTGGTCTTGTTCCACATTCGTTATTCTTTTCCTCGTTGCCAACCATTTGTAAACAATTGATTTCCCTCGATTGACGTTGGTTCGAAAATGTTTGTTTATATAAATAATATAGCAAATTGATTGAGATACTTTCTTGCGGCATACTTGTGTTGAATTAAACAAGTCGAATCTGAATCATATTCTATTAATTCATCTTAGTCACACTCTGTTTTGCTTATCTTGGACTGCCGCGTTTATTTTCAAGTACATCCGAGCAAGAGATGGACGTAGAGATTTGCGATGACCTCATCAGCTAGTCCCCTTGGCCTAAGCTGTTTGCTGTCAAGTCACAAATAAAAATGTGAAATATGAAAAATATGAAACTAAATAATGAAAAGTGTTTGCAGCAGCATGCAGCAATAAGCAGTGAAAAGCGAAATGAAAATATTATGGCTGGCTAAGGAAAATCTACAATCTACAAAAAGAAGTTGCAGTTTCACCGGCAAAAGTACACTGAGAAAAAAATTGCACTGGATTATGAAATCTAAGCTGAAAAAAGGGAAAAACTTCTGAAGCTAACTCAAAATAAATAATAAAGATGAGAAAATACAACGATTTTTTGCATAAGTTTTGAAATGAGTTCCATAAAGCACAAAAACTTTGCGGTTTTCAGCGCGATTTTCATTCTAAGGAGTTTCTCAAAAGTGTAACAAAGATGACGTTAGCCCTCCCCTTCAACTAAACCTGGCCCACTCCTTGATGGCTTACTCGCTTGCCACATGCTGCTCTCCTTATGAGAGAACAAGTCCAATACCAAGCTGGCAAATGTCAACACAAACAATGTCAATGTGTGTGTGTGTGGGAGTTTGGGGTGTCTGTGGCTATGTGGTTGGTGTTGGTGTTGGAATTGGGGATCTCTCTGTCAGCTGGGAAGGGGGACTGTGTGGTGTTAACCCTTTTTGGCCCGTCCCGCGCTTAGTTAACCTCACTGATGATGTCTGTCTGTGTGCTGCTGCGGTGGAGCAGAGCGGCAATTGCAGGTGCAACAAGCAGGATGCAAGAGTGCTTGCTATCAGCCGCAACGAGCCATCGGCCAACGTTCGCTTCCTGTCCTGTCGCTTTGTTGTCGCCAAGCATTGCCACATGGAATTTTGCAATTTCTTTGGGATTTCGAAATTGCTTTTTCTACTTTTGCAGCTCGCGAGCATCGCGCCTGAACTTCTGAACCAACATAAACCACCAGTCCACCAGCCCACCAGTCCACCCACTCAACCACCCACCCACGCACATCCCATCGTATACAGTACAGCGCCGTTTCACCCAGGTGGTGTGGCCAACTTCTCTATTGCTTCTCTCTTTTCGCTTACTTATCCGGCGCTTCACATTGTTGGTCTGCGTTTCTTTTGAGAGAGAGAGTGAAGAGAGCGACAACAATAACAACAACAGCAGCTAACTGGAAAAAAAGAAAAAATCGATCAAGAAAAATGACTTTTGTGGGTTTTCGTAATTTTCATTGCACGCGTAATTGAAATTTTCAAATTCCTGCTTGCATTTTTCTTTGTCCATCCTGCCTGCCGATTCCCCGAGTCCTTATCCCTGGCGCTTACATCCCATTTATATCTAGCGAGGCAGCAGCAAAACTGGAATTTATATGATGATAAAGGAAAATATATACCATCATACCATCCCCCCAACCACCCGCTCCTTGACAACAGCATTGTGTGTGTGTGTTTCTCTATTGCTCCTGTCCCAGGACTCATGGCTTCTACTGGTGATGCTGATACTGCCTCTGCTGCTGTTCGTGGCTGTGTTTCATTATGTTTTCATTATTTGTCGAAATTGTGTTAATCTTTGAACTTTTGAATTTGGGGAAAAATACATCCCACACTGATAAATTGATGGCAACTTACAGACTTGTAGATGGCAGCAAAAGAAATTCTAACTAGCTACTCTCTATTTGAACGCTTTAGCAATTATTGAATTTTTCGCAAAATGTTTTACGAACATATTTGGTGGTTTAATGGCATCGAATGCATTGCAAGTAGTTCAACTTCAAATAGGCAACTATATAATCAGACAGCAAGGATAATGCACTTATTGTGAAGGCGACTCCGCAGCATAGTTACACCAGACACACAAGGTGAATTGGCTACTGGAGCATTGTAAATCCCAACTAATAATTTTGTAACCTTATCTGGGCTGTCTCGCTGTCACAGCACAGCAGCGCACTAAAGGAGGCGGGCCAGAGAAAAGCGCATATCCCACAACGATAATGAAAATGTCACACGAGCCTCGCATTTTCTCATCAGCAGCGTCATGCGAAGAGGACGACAACGGTGCTGGAGATGACCCGGTATGGGGGAACGGCAGAGGAAGCTGGCAAAGCTCGAGCCTCGTCCTAGGCTGATGTGCGAGTGCAGTCAGCAAAAGAAGCCAACAACAACAGCAGCAACAACAACAGCAATGCCAGGCAACGACAATGTTGACAACAACATAAAGGTAAATCCTAAATAATGCGCAGCGCTCACTTCACCACACTGCAACGTTGTGGGAATATCCCCCTTTGGAAATGGGATGCTGCTTTTGGAGCCCAACTAAAAAGAAGAAGAAAAATAACACTTATCATAGGCAAGCCGAAGCTTATATACACTTGCAGATAGCTTAAAGGCTCGCACAGAAATAGACAGATGAGGAAAATAGCAAAAGCTATATAGAAAGAGAGATCCTATCTAGCCGGCTCTGATATGTGTACAAAGACGGATTTATGCTAGGTTAAATCATATCTATATTGATGCGGTTAGTGCTGCTGATCAAGAATATGTATACTCTATGGATTCGACGACAACTCCCACAAAATAGTGCTAAAAACTTTAGCTGACAACGCCAGTGGCAGGTAGATGAACTGATGCCCTGTCCTAGAGCATAAGCCTGAAAGGATCACAGTGAGAGAAATGTACTCAAATCGATCGAACATTCACAAGCAGCTGCAGCTGTCGTCGCCTGTTTTTACCGTATATACTCTAAGCTGAGCAGGGTAGCAGTGTCATCGCCGAGAGACAACAAAATCCGCAATGTTTGGCTCTCATTGTCATCACTTGGCGGCTGCTGGAGAGGTGCTGCTAGGACAGCAAAAACTTTGCCTCAGGACATTTTGAGGTTAGCTTTAAGTTGCAGTCGTGGCAAGTACTACTCCACGTACAAGACGATTATAGTTTTGCCTGCTGCTGCTGCTGCTTCTGCTGTTGCTGCTGTTGCTGCTGTGGACAGACTTAGTGGCTGTCGTAAGTTCTAATTTCTTATTATTAGGCGTGGCTCAGTGGCGCGAGTGGTGCGTTGGCTTAAGCACTGGCTGGCTGGCTTGCTGGGTTAGGGGGCGGTGGTACAAAAACCGCACAAGTTTGCTGCTGTGGCATAAAATTATGGCGCAACTTGCGCCGTTGCATATGAAAATGGCGGCTGGCAAATAGTTTGGACAAACTATTTCTTTGCTTTGCTGATGCTGTCGCTGCTGCTGTCGCTGCTGCTGCCGCTGCTGCTGCTGTTGCTGCTACTGCTGTTGCTGCTGCTGCCGCTGCTGCTGCTGTTGCTGCTGCTGTTGCTGCTGCTGTCGCTGCTGCTGCTGCTGCTGCTGTCGCTGCTGCTGCTGTTGCTGCTGTTGCTGCTGCTGTCGCTGCTGCTGCCACTGCTGCTGCTGTGGTTGGCTTTACTATAGAGCCTCGGTTTTGCTTTTTTGTCTTATGGTTTACTGGCTGGTCGCTCTATTGGTTGCTCTCCTCGCAATTGCTGTCCCTGTTGTTTTTTTGAGAGGCAGTGCAAAAAGTTTTTGCATTGCAGGGGCTGCAGTTGGGATTTAATTAAATCGGCTAATGCCTGCTACTGGTATTCGAAATCCAACAGCGGAAACTGGCCCAATCGAGTGCAAAGTCGAAGCAGTTGAACGGCATAAAAGGTGCTTGAGCTTGAGGGCAAGGATCAAAAAATGAAAGTCAATTCATCTGTCAAATTAAACAATTGCACCGTGAGTGGGGCAAGTGGGGCAAGAACTAAGCACCAAACAATGACACATTGGCAGTACAAAGCGCAAAGTGAAAAGTGCAAGGCAATAAACAAACCAAAAAAAAAAAACGAGAGCTGAAAAGAGGAAAAGCAAAGAAAATGCACAAAAAACTAACGAAGTTCGAGCTTGTGCTCATGAGGATATGGATGTGAATCAGAATCCGAATGAAACTGATGATGAGGATGTGAATGAGGGTAGACCAAGCCCATTATTGTTTCCATTCAACTTACAACAGTTTGCACTTTGGCCAGCCATTGAATATCTGCTCGAGGAAGACATACTAAAGCCAAAATAGATCAAGGGGCGGAAAAACCAAAAAGTGAGAAGAAAGAAAATGCTGTGTGTGAAAATGAAACTGATTGGAAAGCGACCAACATCAACAGAAATTGATGCAGCTAAATAAATACTAAGGACGTGGATTAAATGGAGCTCAAGTGGTTGATGCAATGTTTTCTCTGTCAAGATCATCTTTAAAGCGTTTCACTTGACTAGAATTAAACACTTCAGCTATTGATAATCAATTGCCAGTGAATTTGAATACCATTCAGGAGGTAATTGAAGTATATTCTTAAACAGCAATAGATTCATAGACTATAAAAGGGAAAAAAGAGAGTTAAATGGAAAATCAGCTGAAAGAAAAACTGAAAAACTCAAGTTTGGAAAGGAATTGTTAAAAGAAAAAGCATTCTCAATACAAAAGTGTGAGTCTTGATTCATTAATTTCTTAAAATGAATAAGTTTATAAATACTAGAATATTTGAGAAGTAGAAAGACAACATTCCTTATTTAAAGCTAGAACTAGTTAAAACACTCAACTCGTGCAATGAAACAAAGAAAAATAAGTTTAAAAACAAAAGAATGAGAATGAGTCTTGAAAGACCCCAAAATTTCTAGAATAAACAGATTTCAGTTAATGAATACCCTTTCCCAATCCCTTATTAATAATTTCAAAAATTCATATTTTTGAAGGTAAACAAAGATCGTACATTGAAACTATACCAGTAACCACCTTGTAAAACGCTTAACAAATGAACTAAGAATTGCACTCTTACTAGTTAAGACTACTTGCCTCAACTTTAAGTTGTGATCCAGCTCTTAATGTGGGCCCTCCACTGCTATGGCTAGCTGCTGTCACAACTTTACCATGAACAATATTATCGGGAACGTCTGTGCCTGCAATGCGTCTCCGTCTCCGTCGCCGTCTGATGTCGCGTCGCGTCGCCTGCGGGGTCTTCTCAGTGCAGATACCCCCTTCCCTATATAGTTGCCGCCTCGGCTCACATTCAGCAAAAAGTTGCACCGCTTCCCTGACAATGATGACGGCGTCTGTTTCCGCTTTTGATGGCGTCGCCGCCGCTATTTTAGGCGCTTTTTCCAGTATTCCTATAAATTGTTATTTTATTTTTTTTTTTTGCTAGCCTCGGGCCTACAATTTTGCTCCTTTGCTCAGGCCATGTTATATTTTCTGTGGCTGTTTACTGTTGCAACAACTACAAGAACAATTACGAGTGCCACAAGTTTGAGGCAGACAAACGTCGTCACACGTTGTGCAAACTTTTCCACTTCATTGCATGATTGCAATTTTTACGCAAAACAATTTTATTTGTTTGATTTTGGTTTTTTGTTTGCCTGAGCTCGTTTCACTGTTCCACGGTTGATTGTCGCAAAACGACTGCAAACTTACATAATGCGGGCAAACTTTAAGATGATCATTTAATAAAAATAAATTGCAATTTTACTTTAGTTTAAGGGAAAGTTCAACTTGAGAATGGCATTCTATTTGTAGATTGACATCAAAAGTTATAATTATGGCTTAGTATTTGATAATCTGCCAATCGATATTCAGTCTCGTCCATTTAATTGTCTTAAACAATATGTAAGCCTTTCTAATTTATTCTTAACCTTTTCGTTGAGTTTTCTGCTTTTCTCTAATATCTTATACGGTCTCACACTTCCTGAATTCTTTATTCATTAAGGCGCTTTTATGTTCTTTAATGATTTTGTACGGCTTTACACTTTCATTTTGTAATAGCAAAGAGTTGAGATTTTTTCATCTGCTTTTTTTGGGATATTTTTTTCAATTTGCATTTTGTGATTCTCATTTAGACCTTTTATTCATTGTTTATTTAATTATTTTTTGTATTGTCAAGTGGCTGATTTTGTTGGGCTTTCTTGTGTGGTCTGGCATCATTTTGGGTTGGCTTTTTTCTTTTGGGGGGCCATTGTAAAAATGGATTTCTATCCATTGAATTTGAACAGGGTTTTAAGTTGCTTTGGATTTTTAGCGGCACGTGCAAGTGGAGAGCGGACTCTCTTTAATGAATTACGGTTTAAATTAGTAAGTAAAGTCTTTGATACTTAATTGATAAGCCCAACAAATACGCACCGGATTTCATAAAAGAGTCGGCAAATTTATTGAGCGCTGGTAAGCCCCTGGAATTTGCTTCTGAGTTGCTCTTTAATCCATTGGAAATTCCAAGCCAAACTATTTCTGAAAGCTGAGCAACAGAAACCCAACGGCCAACTAAAAAGTAAATAAAATTGTACAACGTGAAAAACAAGAGAACAACAAAAAAAATATAAAAAAATACACACACACACACACACACTAAAAGCAATTTAAAGCTCGAAAATTGCATGCAGAAAGAATTCACACTCTGAAAATCATTAAAAGGTCTGAGAGGGATGAGGACGACTATAAAGACGTCCAAGACGACAAGGGGGGGATGAATGCGAAAAGATGCCCGAAAATGTGGAAACAATTGTAAATAGGTGTGAGAGACAAGCACAACAACAACAACAAGAGAGTCTCCGCCTGCTCTAACAGAAAGGATGCAATTTAGAATGGAAGAGCATTAAAGTGAATGGCAACGTTGGGCGAGAACGGGGAAATTAAAACATGCCCAACTCCCAGAGAGAATCTGGGTCAATAGGCAAACGGAAATGGCAGGTGGGCCCAGGTTCGCGCAGAGACCTCTTCGCAAAACTTCTCTCAAGTTTTTGGGCATTGTTTTCCGGTGCGGGGTTAGCGCAAACCAAATTAAATTTTCCTCAGACCTTTCAAGGGTTAAAGCGTACTCAGACTTGGACTTGGACTCCAACTGGATGCATTGCCTTTTTACGCTTCAAAACTTTTTTAACAAACATATTCGATTAACTGGCCATGGGACTCTGGCTGCCTGGTGGTCGGGGGCGTGGCAGGGAAGCTGGACCTTTTTTTCTTCTTAGTTGCTGCTATTCTCTATTTATCGAAAACCACTTGATTATGCAGGCTTATCCTTAGTCCTTTTGCCGGCTTTTTCAATGTTTTCCTTTTGCCTCGTTTCATTTCTGTTTTCTATAATATTTTTCCTTTGGCAGTGGGTTGGGCAGTTGGGCTTTAGTTTTCACTGAAGCGTGAAAATTTGTTTGCCAATCCTTTCGAACTTCGATTGTTTTTTTTTTTTTTTGTTTTCTGCAATATTTATGATTTCCTGTCGATATTTTTGCTAGGCTTTGCTTTTTGTTTTGCCATCTCTCTGTCGATTTCTGTTTGATTTCGGGCATTGGCTAATTTATAAATTGCATTTTCTTGTAAGCTTGAGACTTCGTTTGGTTGGGGGATGGAATACAATATTCTTATCTCAAATCGATTTGCAAATATTGCTGTCAATTATGCTAATTTGATGGCATAAATTGTTTTATTCTGGCGTTAATATAATTATGCTTATTCAATTTAAGTTATTGAATTAATTCGATTTTAATAGCTTGCAAATGCAATTACTGAATAATAATTTAAATCAGCTTTTAAACTTCTTCATCTACTGGATCTTCCCCCCTTCAAAATAGACTTATTTAAATGCAAACATAATGCAGTAAATTTTATTTTCTTTGTCAGCATTTTACACAATTTATTTGTGCATGCGATTTTTATGTGATTGTTGTTGCTTGTGGCATTTACGGCGAAAAAATAAGCTCTTCTTGTAAATTAAATTTAATTTATTATATTCGCAGTTTCAGTTTGCGAATGCTCCCGTATTGTTAAGCTTAAAGTATGTGTTAATAAATTCAGTTTTATTTACTGCTCATCTATATAAATTAAAAATGGTGCCCTGACTGAAATTCGAGCTGCTGCCTTCATTTTGAAGTTATTTCATTACAATCAACTACACAATTGAAATATAAGTTATATTCTCAAAAGAAAGAAATAAATGAAAATAAGAAATAATATTTCTCTATGTTTTTTCAGCAAATTGTTCGTGGCCATTTGAAAGTATTTGCATGGAGGGTGAGTCAAAAAATCTGATTCATTTGGCACTTAAAAACATGCTGTGAAATCGTTTCCAACATATCCATAAAAATCAACTACCAGAAATATTTTAAGAGCTCATCGCGAATCATAAACGTAGAAATCGTTATGCAAAATAGTTTTAACAAACCATTCAAATTGTATAATGACTAATTCGGCGGCCACAATTCAAAGAAACGCAGTCATAAAAAGAACTGTTACTGTAAAAAGTAAAAATATATATCTATATATATGTATGATGTACGGAAAATATAAATGCGAATGACGCGTGACTAAGCAATAAAAAATTACACAAAACCAATTTCCAATTCAATTAAATGAACAAAATATAAAAACCAAAGGGAAAGAATAGAAAGCCGCACGCGCTCCAAATGTTAATGCGATTCTAATAAATTGTCAAAAGAGTTACACTAAATACACAAAGAACTCAGAAGCGCCACACAAAAAGAGAAATGTAAAAAACAAAGAAAAAAAAGCTGACAAGAAATGAATGAGAATTTCAGTCAAAGGAATGTCATAAAGCGAGGAGTCGGAAAAAAAACTGAATTTGAAATGCATGCGACGCACGATTGACAACCGAACGAAGAAGACAACGACAAAGAAGAAGACGACGACGACGACGACGACGACGACGACAACGGTTAATGCAATTAGACACGCCCAGGGAAGCGCAAGGGCAGAGTGTGTGGAACCGGGTGAGTTGGGAGTGGAATGGGGATCGGTGGGTAAGCCACGCACGAGCTGTCATAGTCTGCCCCAAATGGCGACCGCGGACCGCTAACCACATCGCAACTGAAAGCAACCCAAGACTCTTGCTTATCGCTCGGCTTTTATCACTTGCGTAAGTGAAATGCATTAACCACAACTGTAAATTCGATTTTGAGGGTCGCGACCCCGTATACGAGGAGGAGCAGGGAGCAGGGAGCAGGAGCAGCAGCATATCTAGCAACTGCACTTAACCGTTATGCGCATAAGTTTAATGGTCTAATTACTCGATGCACTTTTGCTTCTCGCTTCCCGCCTCTCGCTTCCTCGCACAATGCTTCATCGACTTGAATGCCTTCTCTTATCTCGTTTCTGTTTAAGCATGAGTGATGCTCTGCGTGTCTATTGTTTTAATACCCCTACATGGAGTACTCTGGCGTGCTCATCTAACTTGTAACAATATTATATATCTTATATTGAATAAGGGTTAACATTTTATTATTATCTCTTCAAAATTGTTACCAAGCTCAATAAAAATGCCATCATTGATTGCTAATTTAATTAGTTATTATATTCAAGTTGGACTATAAAATATAGATATGAAATTAGTTTGAAAATTGCACTCTTATTCGTACTCCTAGTTATCCAAAAATATTCATAATTATAGACTTGTAGTTCTATTTTATCAGCTTCTTATCGATGCAGCTGTGATAATGTGTACTAGGCAGAGTATTTACTCTTCGAATTTAGGATTTTAATTGGGATTTTAATTTTTCTCGTGTTTACCCATTGCCTCAGCGTATACGCTTATTGATTTTTAGATTAATTAATGGTCATTTGAGATGCAGCATAGTATGGTCATCCCTTTGATTGACTTTGCGAGATGAGCTCAAACTCTGTACACTAAAGAGAATTGTACAAAAAACTAGACAAGTTGAAAAAACATGAAGAACAATTGCAAGCTCTTGTTTAATATTGAATTTCAAATGCATTTCAATTGGCCATATGATGTGAAGAAAATGGAACAGTCAAGAAGTCTCCGCATCTCCACATGACTTGTGTCTAACAAAATGCAGCATCATAAAAAACAAACAAACAAACAAAGAAAGAAAAGCCGATGGCTGGGCTAATTTTGGAACATTTCAAGTGTCAGGCCAAAGAAATCAATCAACAATTGACAACAGTTGTGGAGGAGACAACAATAGCATCAACAATGACAACCATCATAACAAAATGCGGGGGTCGCCTCCAAGTGCATTAGCATTGAGGGTCGAGTGACTGCAATGGAAAAACCAAAGAAAACATTATGCTCAGATAATGTTAATGCATAAAATTGCTGAGTAGATGATGCGGCGACAAAAACACAACTAATTTTGGATAGCGCCGCAGACTCGGTTAAAGAGAAAATCATCTAGCATATAGACCCTGTCCCTGTCCCTGTCCCAGTCCCTGAACAGGCGGCATCGTTAATCATAATTGAGGGGCTGAAAGGGGTTTACGATAACCAAACCAATTGAAGGAAAGAAAAAAAGGAAATGCAACCAGAAAACATAAATGGTAACGTCACAGAGGTGACGTCTCCTCTACAAACGATTATTGATGAATCTGTAGAGAGTTCGAGTTCTCTGGGATAAAAGTCGACTCTATATGCATTTCAATATATATATATATATATAGGCATTGATAAGCGTAAGCTGTGTGCCACTTATGGGCAGCCAGCCTGTTTTGGGGGGCGTTGCCTCCAAATGGCAGCTGAGAAGCCATGCGGTGATTTTTCGATTTTACATTTTCAACATAATTTGATATGCCTGCGGATGTCTGCGGGGGGAAATGTGACTTAATTTCTTTTATTGCTGCCACTTAAATTGTTAATTGCAGCAGTGTGTTTAGAGTGTGTGTGTGTGTGTGTGAGAGAGAGGGAGAGGAAGAAACAAAAGCTGCACATATTGATTTTCCCATATGTAAATTAGTTTTGATTTCACAAACAGAAAAATAAACAAATTGCTTGTGATATGAAACAGGCTGGCAAAATGGATGTGAGACTAGCATGACAAGACTTCTGTGTGTGTGTGTGTTTCAGTGTGTGTGTGTGTGTGTGTGTGTGCGGCTCACATTTGTTTGTAACAGCCCGCATTTTGGTGTAATTTTACACTGGAACGCCAAGGACTCAGACAGCGAAGGGAACGATAATGCAAGCCAGCACACAAAAGGATAAATGAGATTCTTTTTTGAGTATTTCTTCAACTTGCTGACAAAATCGCTTAGTTGCCAGGCACAGTGGCAAACATAATTAAGGGTTGGAAAAAACCACTGCTGTTGCGACGAGTCCTCAGTGAAATCGTCGTTTTAAATCGATGAATATCAAATTTATAAATGGTTACAAGCTGCATTTAGTCCACTGTGCAACTGCCGGCAGTAAAGCACGAAAACAAAGTTTTGCCAAAACAAGAAAAATAAAATAAAATAAAGGAAAAAATTGCAGAGACGGAGCGAGACGAGGACAAACACTGTCGCTGGTTTTTCAGCGTGGCAGGACTTTGTGTTATAATTTCTTTAAAAATTCCCTAGCGTCCCGTTTCCCCTCGCCCAGCATGTGCACTCCAAGGATGTGTAATTTCGGTTTGAGGTCGGGCAGCTGAGGCGAATTGTGAGCCGACCGACTGTGAGGGTCTATGGTCTGGAGCCAACGATATTACGGCTCAAGTGCGCCGGGCACACACACACACACGCACACACACACACGCACACCCGCACACACACACACACAGCAAACACAACACACAGGAAACTGGCATGCAAAAAGTGCACTTGAAAACGCTGGTCTTTAGCCCATTTGAGGTTATGTTTATGTGGCATATAAATACAAGCGTTTTCAAGCACACAACTGGGAGCGGCGTCCTGTCAGCCACATATTTACACAACTGCAATAATATTTGTGTCGCCAGGCTGCACTTTTACTTAACGGCGGCCAAAAGACCAAAGACGCTGCCAAAGACACTCGGCTTGGTCTCTTTACTTCTTTTCTTTTCTTTTTTTTTTGTATTTGTCTTTTTTACAAACTGGCAAACTATTGAAAAATGTTCAAACATGCTCGCATATGAGCTGCAAGTTGTTTTTCTTTCTATTTTTTTTTTTTTTGTAGCAGCAGCAGCAACAGCGAAAGTGATTTATGACTGCGAATACTGCGGCGAGACCAAGTCTCAGTTCCTGCCTTTGTCTGAGACGCCTCCAATGCCTCGCTCCCTTCGGCTACTTAGCGGCGACTTTGGAACTCCAACTCTCAATGGTGCAGTTGAGTTTTAGCTCCTGATCCGTGTGTTGTTTGTGCCAAATGTGCAATAAATTAGTGTTTTGATTTTGTGCATTCCGAAAGAAGAAGTTGGCGCCGTCTCCTTGCCGCTCCTCGCTCCTCTGTCTCCTAATAGCAGCATGTGCGAAAACTTTTATCGTTTGTAGAGAGTTCTTAAGTTGCATTTCTTATTCATAGACAGAGCGACAAACTTTAACTGATTGCAATGCAAACTGGAGTTGGAGAGAAAGACAGAGACACAGAGAGAGTGTAGGCGAGTCTGTGAGAACAAAGCCAGCAGTCAACTGTGACGCCATGCGATGGCATACAGAGCCGCTTATTAAATATATTACAAGTACATAGTTTGGGGGTTTTTTCTTTTTCTGTGTGTAGCCTGTAATAAACACTTGAAAATTACGAGTATGAGTTTGTCGCCGGGTTGGTTATGCTTAATTTGAGGCATTTTTCAAATGTCAGGCGTGTCGTTGCGAGGATCACACACGACTCAGATCGTTGAACTTACCGCTGCCACTTAAGGCAGAAAGACATTACATACCTGCAACGAGAAGAGTGATAAGCGATGATAAGTAAGACTGATTAAGAACATCTGTTTACTCATTTTTGTTCTAAAGAATCAGTTGAGCTACTTTCAACCTTATTACTATTTATCTATTCATGTCAAATATTTTGAATTTGTAATTGTAAAAGTAATTAATTTCTTGAGGAACTGCATTTGTAGTCATTATGACAATATTAAATCAGCTCTTCGTCTTAATATAATGAAAATTGTCTTAATTAAACATATGTAGTGTCATCAAAGAAGATTCCGTCTGCCTTTTGCATACAACTTCATAAAATGGCCATTATGCATTTTTAACTCTCATCCTTTTTATAAGCACAGTCTTGATATATGTGAATAAATCTTTTTAGCTGTAGTTATTCGGGTCATGCGGTTCGTAATGCATTTTTCTCTAGAACGGATTGAGGAAAGCAACGTTGCTGTTGCCGCAAGATGCTGCACAGTCAGTGCCGCTGATGGCAACCTCTGACTCATGCTCAATATTCTGTTGCTGGCACACACGACTGCGCATATTTAATTGCTCATTGCGCGTGATTTGCAGTTGGGCTTGCAAGTGGTGCCAGGGGGGCTGGGGCTGAGGATGGGGCTGCAACAGACTCGGGACTCGGGACTTTGACAGTTGGCACAAATTGCAAACAGCCGCCACGGCTAGGGAGTTGTACAACTGTGTGGCAACTGTGCTGCAACTTTCTTTCTTGCAATCGGAATTCGCGCAGTGCGCCTGCGCAGCATCTCTGTGGCAAGACCTCATCAGTGGCGTTGTCTCTGTCTCTCTCTCTCTCTCTCTCTCTCTCTGTCCGTCTCTGTCTGTTTTGTCGCCTACGCGGCGCATGCCTCATTTGCATTTGGCTGGCGTCATGCAACATTTGTGTGTAGTTGTTGCCTGTCTGTCGTCGATCGACTGCTTCTGTTGCTGTTTTTGCTGCTGCTGCTGCTGCTGCTGCTGCTGCATGTTGTCATTGTCATAAGCTGCTGCAGCAGCTGTCAGTTGTCTTTTGTCGCTGGCTACCGTGCAACAGCAGCTTATGGGGCTTATTGCATTGTCACCTCACCGCTGTGACCCAAAGGGGAACAGGACAGCAGTACAAACGATATACAACTAGTAGTTTTACTATTTACATATTTTGAGCAACTTTCTCGCCAAGTCAATCATAGCATATTAATATACTACACTCTGACGGTCAAAGTTCAGAAGGGGTTGAGGGGAGGCTTGAAGTTTTTCGAGACGAAACTCGATAAAAATCATAATTGTTGCGTAAATATTTGGTCAGCTATAATTGCTTTAACAAAAATATTGTATTATATCTCTGCACGCAGCCGGACGCTGTAAAACAATAATTTACATAATTTTCTTACAAATCATGCACACGAAACTCGCCCAATGGAACAACAAGGGCCAAAGAAAAAACGGTTCGGGTTCGGCTCAGCGCGGATAACTTGACCAAAACAAAAGGCCAAATCCAGTTATTGATTTATCCACAACATTGCGACGACTTTTATGCCACATCATTGTGCAACATTATTTCAAATCATCAAACAGAGAACTTTTGTTTGGTTTACGTTTACTTATTTCGGTTTTCCTTTTCTTTTTCTTTTTTTTTTGGCATATCATTGCTGGCACATCAGCTGAAAATGCATTTATGGTAGTCGGCTCGTCTATCAGCTGCTAGATGATCTTCGAAATGCGGCAACAGCATCATTAAAAATCACGTCGCGAGTTGTGTATGTAAATTAGGCTTTAGATTTTCGACTGACGTTGAGAAGCAGTTGAGCTGCAATACTTGAGATGTCAATTGATAGATAGACAGATATAAGGCGCGTATACTTTGGTTCCCAAGATTCTCGAATACTAGAATGAAATTCCACCAAAAAAGAAATAAATAAAATAATGATTCAGTCTTGTCACCTCCTCCTTTCTATGCATGTAATCTCAAGCAGTAACTGTTATAGTCGGCCCCCATACACATTACCCTATCTAATACAAATCCCAACAGTCATTGCCCATTAACATAACTTCATACGGGACGACAACGACATTACCTACGTCCAATAGCCAACAGACACATCTACATTCACATCCATGTCCATGTCCTCTCATCGTCGTCCACTCAAACGGCACTCAACAAGTTCTAATAGGCACACACACACACACACACACACACACAGTCATTGCTGGCCTCCTACACGCTTTGCCAGCTCACCTGGCCCAATCTCATCGCAACCCATCCGCACAACCCACGCACAAGCTACGCTTACACTCAGAGAACCAAATATCGCACTGAAATTTCGAAATTCGCTCAGAAAATGAGTTTCTTAAACTCAAAAATATTAAGTCTTTTATGGCATTTAAAGTGGAATTCTCAATAATAGAAATAACCGACTCGGAATTGAATATATTAGAAAGTTTATTGTATATATTACAAAGGGTTTATGCACAGAACACATTCTAAATTCCAGTTTGACTTATGCTTAAACAGAAGTCAAATTTGTTTCAGTGTACACATACGTATAGTTAGTAGTACTCCTGCATTTGTTGCCCTTCACCATGCCCGCCCTCAATTTCCTAGTTAGTTGGTGTGCATATTGCATTTATGCAATACGTGCCTTGTTATTGTTCTGTCTGGCTGGGTTAAGGCTCTGGCAACAGCAACAGCAACAGCAACAACAACAAAAGAAGCAACCACACACCCACTGTCCATTGGGCAGTGTAGCGCGCTTGCATATAATTTATATGCATTTGACAGTTTTGACTGATTTATCGATGCAGGAGCATGGCATACATAATGCGTGCAGCCAACTTTTCCAGGAAAATCAGGAATAGTCATGCACACACACACACAAGCACACACACACACAGTTACGTTAATTTTGCATAAAACTTATGCATGCAGATAGTTTTTCGCAGGCCATTGAAATCGCAGTTCTTGTTGTGAATCAATTTGCGGTATTTGACTTTTGTGTTTTAGCATTTTTTATGAGCAACAAAATTTATATTGTTCCCCGATTTGCTGTTGTTGCTGTCGCTCTATAAAAAATCAAATCGGAAACATTTAGCTGACACTTCTGAAGCGATAAATGACAGCGGACAAGCAAAACTAGGCAAAGTGCTCCAGTGAGTCATTCATAAAAGAAAAAAACAAAAACAAAAACAAAAAATGCCATAAAACTCACTTAGCTCAGTCAAAACTCATTGTTGTATCTGGCTGTGGGTTGTTTTGTTTAATTTGGGCCATACATATATATATAATTTTATAGCTTTCTGTGTAGTTTACTGTATACATATATATTCCTTTGTATTTTTATGTGATGTTTAGTAAAATGAATGTGAAATTTGCTTGTAGCATTTACATTCATAATATTATAATAAAGTAAATACTATTATTTGGTTGCCATGAAGACACATGTTTTTATTATAGTATAGACTATTAATATATATATATAAATATTAATAAAAATATTAGTTTGACAGTCTCGTCTAATCGAAGCAATTTAGTGCTAAATACATCTTCTAGTTAAATTGGATTTTCTTAGAAAAATATTTAGTTTTTTGCCCTTTTTTTTTAATCTGACGATATCGATCAGCTTGAAGAGGAAGACCTCAACCGTTGTGACTAAAGTGGATGTGTTTGAGAAAGATTTAATTTAATTTTGACTGATCTGTGTTTGGTGACCTGAAGATTATTCTAAAGATATCGATAATATGTTCAATAATATTGATTATACTCGTTTATTACTATTACTATTATTTTAGTAGTTGGATTGAGTTGTAGTTGAGTTGAGCAGAAATCGTGCCAATTACAAATGGAAAGTATTGTACAAGCTACAAGCTACAAGTTGCAAATTACTATTGATGATGTTGTTTGCTATGGTAATATAATACATGGGATCTCAATCAGCAATCGTTCCACATGCACATGCTACGTGTTAAGTGTCAATCGAAAAGCCATCTAGCTAGTTGGCATAAAAGGAACACACGTATCCCGTATTCAACTGTCCATGGGTTAGTTTATGATGCAGCCACTGGCCTCTGTCCTGTCAAATAGTGAGCGACCATCGCACAAATCAAATCAGACTAAAGACCGAAGCAGAAAGAAAGCGAGTGAGTGGAAAAGTGGAGAAGGGTAGAGGAGATCGGGGCCTAGACACAGACCCTCACTTGGCCCACACGAAAGCGTGTTTGAACAAATTTGATTACAAACACACGTCGATATCGGGCTATAGATATAGATAGGTTTTTGTATCAGCGCGTCATTGTTTTTCCGTTTTCATTTTGTTTTGCTGGTAGTTGTTGGCTCGTTGGCTTTTTGGCTTGTTTTCTGTTTTTGTTTTCGTTTTGAAGCGAGTCTCTCTTTACCGCAGTAATAAACCATCAAAACAAATACAAAGGCGACGTTTTATTGAGCACGCTTGGTTAGGCATCCCCCAAAATTCCCTGCCCATCACATCACGATGAGGGGCCATGACTGGGCGAGACACGTTGTATTCGGGGACGTGGGTGCGTGAGACGGTGTATATTTATGGCGTCTGCTGAAACTTAGCAGCCAAAAAGCCAAAAAACACATTTCGATTTTGTCTAGTGGCGAAATGCCAAATATTTGTAGCAAAAAGAAATGCAAACGAAACTTCTGCTTGCATTTTTATCGAACTTCGATAATGAGATATGAATGCAAACTGGCGACAGCATACGGCCAACAAGTCATAATTCATGACAGTCACAGCAGCAGCAGCAGCAACAGCAGCAGCAGCAGTAACAACACTAATATCACACAACAGCAACAACTACAAATCGAACAACAATCGCAGCAGAACTGAGCTCTGCCATATTGCAAAAGTTGTTCAAGTTCATATTCCTCGGTTGCGGGTGCGTAAAATGATTTACCTGCTGTTTGGCTGTCGAAAAGTTTTTGGCTTGCAAAGTTCAAGTTTTAATCTCATTATACGCTGACTTTTGTTCTTGGACGTGTTCACTGTACCTCGACTCGGCTGTAATGCGCAGTGTAGGTGTTTGCCATTTTATTTATTAACTTATTTTTCTTTTGGTTTTTTGTTTTATTTTTGCATTGCGCAGTTGTCGCGTTCCTAACTTCAGACCATAAAGTTGTCTTGGCAGCCTGGCCACAATCCAATTGCCAACGGCCAGCCAGCCAAATATGATGATGAGGAACGGGGACCGAACTGTCTGCGGTATTCATTATCCAAATAGCAACTGCAAAGCGGAATGGATAAACGCATCACACTGAAATGTCCGATTTAGGTGGGGGTGGAGAATTGTGGTGGACTTATGAGATAGATGTTCGTTAAATTTGGATGCTGTGGCTAATGTGATTAGTGGCCAAGCTTCTGAGTGGGCGTGAGTAGACTTTAAATATGTCGTAACGATCTTTAAGTATATGTATGTGTATCTCTAGCTCACATGGCAACACACAACTGCAAACTTATCGAGATATTAGCGGCTATTTAATGCATTTCACACATGACTTTCATTTCGGGGGTAAAGAAAGACTTCCTGCTTATGCAATTTGAAAATCACTCTAAGCCGTTTCAGATTACACAACTTGTCGCCTTTGTACCACCGATTTATACAGCTTTTCACCCAATGATTGATTTTAAGCCAGCAAGTATGTCCGACACCAAAATGATTGACTTGACGATACTCTGTAAGCATAACAATACTTAGCATCCAAAAGTATATCAGATAATTTGTGAATTGAATTTCAGCTAATTCAGCTTAATGATTCTGAAATATTAACAATTCGAGAAATAAACTTGGTTTTAACTAAAACACCCTATTTAATTGTTTTGTGAGTGTAAAGGGTATTGAAACCGCTATCTAAAAATTACCATAAGCATCAGTGTCAAGAAAAGTTGACTTTCAGTGATCGAACAACTGTCGAAGAAAATCCCCCAATTGACGCTTAAAGTGTTAACATTTGAGACCTGTGAATCAAAAACAGCCCAAGCAATGTCAGTTAATTATGGGGAGTTTGATGTCATTTTTCGATAGTTGATTGGCTTTTTAAAGCAGCTAATACTCAGCTCGGGCCGCTGGAAGAGCCAATATAAACGATCATTTCGCTCGAATGCAGTCAACGCAGCTTTATGACTGGAATTAAAAAATCGTTTGAGAAATATTACAAAAGCAGCTTTTGTTCGATTTGTCTTGTCGATGGCGTCTAATAAGCCATCAAATGCCGGCTTTTGTCGCCGAATGTAAATATTTGGATGTAGTTTTTTTTTAATCTGTCTCCAACTGCGACTGTTAAGCGGAAAAGTCGTAAATTGAAGCGCTTTTGATGTGGTTATGATTGCCGTTTTTTTTTTATTATTATTTTGTTTTTTTTTTGTGGTTAATTTCATCACAGTGAGTCATTTGATATGAGTATTGGCTGAAAGACTTACATAAGACGACTCTCTGCCTCTTGAAAGTCAATTAAATGTGCAACTATTCTCTGCTCTTCGATTGCCTATTGACTCTGCTTAAAGCAATCTTTTTCATTCTCCAGAGTTCCATATGCAAATGTTAAGAAACTACTGGCAATCAACTGAGTCCACGAATACAAAATACGAATGCCCCAGCCAGCCCACATGTGCCACATGCCATGCACCATGTGGCCGCGCTCGCATTCTTAGGGATGAAGAGGCTGCGCCAAACTCAACCTCAACCTCAGCCTCAGTCTTAACGGCCTGCTGCTGTGCGGCAATGCTGCAATGCTGCAATGCTGCACTTCACTTTGATTTATCAATAAAAGGCAAAGTTTATTTATGAATTTCCGATTTCAATTCAACGGCACTGACGGAGGCCACAGAGATACAGATACACTTTTGAGGAGGACTCAACCACCCAAACGACTTAAATTGTATGAATTACTTCAACAAGATGCATACAGCAGCAAAGACAACAACAACAACAACTCCAGCAGTGTCTGCCACAGTGCAAAACTCAGAATTGTGCTCCGGTTTGCCTACACTCTCTCTCTGTCTCTGTCTCTGTGTCTGTAACAGGTAGTAGATATTGGTAGCTCCACGCGGTATTGCAGTGCCCTGAGGCAGCCCACTCCAATCCGTTGACTGCACTTGCCAATCGTCGGGGGCATCTTCATTTTAGTTGTGCTTGTTGTTGTTGTTGTTGTTGTTTTCCTTTTCACGACTTGTGCGGCGTCCCATAATCATGATCAATAAATTCAAGCTGCTGATTTTTTTTCTTTTTTCATTGTGGTTTGGTCTTTGTTCTCTGCTCTCCTCGTGATCGTTTTGACCGCCAACTCAATGCTATGGGAAAGATTTTGTGGCTCATCAAAAATCTTTCACTGTTTCGGTTTTGTGCTGATTTTGCTGTTGTTGTTGTCATTTTTGGTTTTCGTGTTGAGGCGACATTAGTATTTATTTCGCTGGCACTCACAGAAGTTCATTATCATTTCAGTCATTTTTTGTTTTCTTAAGGGGGCCTTTTCAATTTGCTTGATGCAAGTTCGTGTTTGGCATTTTATTTCAGCCTTAATGGTTATCGGATTTTATTTTAATAAACTCACAGTGTGAAATGGGTCGCTGGTTGGCTGGGGTATCAAGCAAATCCTGAGTGAGGGATTTTCCACAAAACAAATTCACATTTGTGGCAAACTAATAAATTCACAGCGGCATTAAAAGAAATGCTTTCAAATCTAACTTTCCCAAAAAGCCAAACAACAACAACAAGTGCCGTTATAAAGTACAGGAAATTGAACATGAAAAATGAAAGAAGAAAGACTGCTCATACCTGGTTATTTATAAACGCATTCCCCGATCTCAGGTCGCACCACACACTTACTTTGAGTGAAGCGAATATCTTATGGACTGCTGGAGATGTGACTGGTGTCGAGTCGAGTCGAGTCGAGTCGACTATGGGAGAGCAACGCATTCACCTTCCGCAGAAAATGGCATAAGACGGTGGCAGGGGTGGGGGGGGACAACCACATGAGGAAGCAACCGCTGTCCGAAAGCAGAAGTAGAAGTAGAAGTAGTAGACAGGGTTAAGCTATAAAGAATTCATTGTCTACAGTTCAAAGATCGCAAATTGAAAAAATTTATATACAACGTGTGCAGGGACACACAGAGAAAGAGATAGAGTAAGCGAGAGAGAAAGAGACAAAGAGAGAGATCGAGAGCGAGGAGAGAGGGAACAAGGAGAATGCATGCGAAACCGAGTGGGAAGTGCATGAGAATATTAATAAATTAAAGGCCGCAGATAGAGTCAAAAGACCAGCCACAAGTTTACACAAATAACCCAAAAGAGAGGTGGATATATTGGTGCAAGGGGGGTTGTGGGCAGGTCGGTGGTGGTTCGGATCAGGTAAGACGCACGATGCATGTTGCACTTGATGAGATCTTTATTGGCGGCGAATCTGTGTACTGTGGTCATGCAACATAAGAAAAACATAAACCACATGCCTGAAATCAACGACTCCTCATCGTCGAGGATGCACTTGCCATCAAAATTGCTTTGCCAGCTGGACTGAGGCTTTCAAGTGTGGGTTGCCCGAGTCACTCTGCAGCAGCAAAGTTGATTGCTGCACGTGAACATGGACATGGACATGGACATAGACATGTGTATGCTAACCTACGATTAGATGGGCAACTGAATAACGTGGCTGCAGGCTGAGCAAAGGTCTAATGAACTTTTCACCGAAGCAGAGCGACAGAGAGAAGGAATAGGAGAACATCTAGGAAATAATGCACTTGATTAATAATTGTCTTCCATACATAGCAAATGTGCTTCAAATCGCTACAGTATTCAGTCAACAAATTAAACCTTTTTGCTGGTCCCTTTTTGACTTAACTTGATCAAATACACCCCGACCAGTTCTGGTTAGCAAATAACTGCACGAATTTTGCGACAACTTCAAATGGAGAAACAATAAAAATTACTCGTTTTTTTTTAGAATGAAATCCGTAACATGGTTGCCAAAAGTCTAGACGACCCAGCACCATCATCAGACACGAGTCCAAACCAAGACAAAACAATGCCAGACAGCTGCCGTAATACACATGTATAGATAGAGGTATAGCGAGACAAAGGCCCGAATATCCACAGAGACACCTTTTGGGCTGGCAGTCAGCTCTTGGATATGCAAAGCGCATTGTAATATAAATTAAGTATTAAAACATTCCGCGACATAATTCAGCATAAATAAAACCAAAAACAAAAAAGGTCAAGATCGCCTTAATACGGTTTTTTGGGGGCGTACCGTGGCAAGGATGGAGAACGGCAAACGGCGGTCCACTAAATGTTGTCTGTCTCGAAACGAAATGAACTCGTGTCGCAATAATTTATATGAAACCAGAGTAAGGAAATATATCCAACTACAACCGAAAGCGTTGACAGAAATCGAAAACAACTCGAAAGGATAGTCAAAGTGAGGGGGGAGAATTAAGAGTGCGAGCTGCCTGGCTGCATTCCCCGGATAGTCGGTGTGTCGCACTGTGTGGATAAAGGGGGCGTGGTGTGATGTTGGAGGCGTTGGGTCTTTCGATTCGATTTTGTTGATGCGTCGTTGCGGGCCTCGCTTTTTTATAGTTGTTCTTGTTGCTGTTGCTGTTGACTTTAAATGGATTTCTGTTGTAGTTTTTTCAGATGTCTACAAGTCAACTTAATGTTAACAACGACAATCAATGGCTATTAAAAGCCGCGATATATGTTATACATAACTCTGTAGGTAACTGACTGACTTGAATGGGATTTATCGGGCCACAGATTTGTCGTTTACTATGTTGCTGCAGTTTTAAATTGAATACTTGCATCCGCTACAATACCAATTAAGCAAACCTAGCATTTGCCTAGCTCTTAGTCTCTCTCTCTCTGCCCAAAATGCCAAACGGCACCAGAGTAAACAAACCGTCAAATGATAATGAGACATTTTAAATTACACAGCGACAAGTTGGCATGGTTGGGGAATCTGCGGTTTCCCCCGGTTTCGGTATGAGTAATGAACCATCTTGGGCATTAAAAATATAAAAACCAGAGCAGCGACACCAGCTACAGCGACAGAGCGACAGCCAGACACAGATTGTGGCTTGAATATACCCTTACCCGAGGTACAAGTTAGGCATATAAATTTCCTCATTTTTATAACGTTGCCGCTTTTGCCATTGTCTGTGGGACCGCCGTGATTTTGTGCTTTTTTTTATTAACTCTTTATGGATTCGCAAGAGGATCTCATCTCGACGACGCCGGCGATTAAAGCGATTTTACGACTTAATGAGCCACTCGCCGGTTTGCCGGGGCATCTGGATGCCAGCCACATTGCCCACAGCAGGCAGCAGCAAGCCTGAAACAGCACCTCGAGCCTGAAACAATAAAACGATGATAATGATGATGTGGCGCATGGAGGTGACAAAATTGCTGTACTGACAACTGACTGGACTGGACAACTCTGGAGCACTTTGCATTAGAGACTCGGTTGGCCGGTGAAAGTCGACGCTGCCGATAAGCGACGGCAACATCTTAGTAAAATAAAAATGTTTATGTGTGCAAGAAGCATTAGAGATTAGCGCCTGGCAAAACACTTTAATGTCCTGTGCCAGGCAATTAGCCGGCAAGCAACCACACTAAACTTGGCGAAGAGATTTAGGCCAAAAGTTATCCAAATTGAGCTGAAAACGGCCAGCAAATTTAGGCACTGATTGTGCCCACACTGGGTAATTAACATCACGACACCAAAACAAGGGACAGTTCATAACAAATAATAATTTGGTATCGTCAAGAATTAAAGTGTCAGAGCAGTGCTTAAAGAATTATATATGGTTATCGTTATCGATTTAATGGCAATCTATCTGAAATATGAATTAAACCTGTTTTGAGCATTTTAAATACATATCTGCAGCGATTCTGGGAAGACATTTGCAACACGAAAGCTGAAGATTACATAGCTTTGTAGACCGGAGTCAAATTGCCGGCATCTAAATTACATTAGAAATTTAAAAACAACCGATCGATTATCTTATGATAGACCGATATCGATGATTTTCGATTGTGAGCAGCATAATAATATGCATATTAGGTAAATGTATGGATATTTTGGTAAACAAGTATAAGTTTCAAACAACAACTCATCTTTCGACCTATCTTTCCTACGTCATCTATACGATATAGTAATCCGATCCGGTCAGATCCAAGATATGTGCTGCCTGCAGCAGTGCCAAGTTTCATCAAGATAAGCTTCCTCATTGAAAAAATAGTTTGCTTAGAAACGGACATGGCTATATGACCTCGCCTAGTCATGCTGTTTAAAAATAAATGTATCTTTTGGGGTCTGAAGAGTCTCCTTGAATGCGTTTCCCACCAAGTTATTGTTCAATGTTCGTAACGGTACAAAAAGCATTTAAATTTTTTTGTTCATTGAATTTAATAATGATTGGCCGCCAACATAATTAAATTATAAAAGAAGTATCGAAATAATAAACAATTGTTCAATGAATTTTTTTAATTAAAAACGAATATTGCAATACTCGTCTCGTGTTTTTTCTCCCTTAAAATATATTTATATTAATTTAAAATCATGGTTATATTCTGCAGAGTTTCTCTCAAACCTCGCTCAAATTGGAAAAGATTTGTGTAAGACGCATGCTGCATGCACCTTTCAGTAACTCGCCCACAACAGTAGCAACGCCATTCACAGATTGTTCTCACAACACCCACGACAACAATTGTTGCTATTATTTTGCTATTTGCAGTTGCAGTTGAGGGATGCGAGGAGTTGTAGTCGTAGTTGTAGTTGGTTTCGCTTGGTGCAAGTTTAGTTGCTTCAATCAAATCAACGAAAATTTTCACAAACTCAATTTAAATCAAATGCTTTGGCGTCTCAGACACTCATCGGCACACACACATACACACACACACACACAGACACACACACTCATATGGGAACATGAAAAGCATTCGAAAAGATGCCATGTTGGCTGTTTTTGGCTCTTTTGGCTCTGTTTCGTTTCGGTTGTTGTTTCTTGACTGTGCCGCAGCCACAGCAGTTTTCACTGTCTTTGAAGACTTTGATTGTCAATTTGCGATTGTCTCGAAATTGAAGCCACCGACAGCAACAGCTCGACAACAACTGCAACACAAGCAACAATATGGGACAGAGAGAGAGAGAGAGAGAGATAGACACATTGGCAACATCAGCAGAGAGTTGTGTATTCCTGGTTCTGGTTCTGGTTCCCTGTCTGTGGGTTTTGTCAGCTGCCTTGTCGATTTTTAAGTCGCTTTTATTTTACCATCGAACGATTGTTGTGTGGTTTGGTAATTGCTGCAAGGGCGCACACCCCAAAATGCCCAACTTTAAAATTGGTAACGCACAGCACTTCAACAGAGATACAGAGAGAGAGAGAGAGAGAGAGGGAGAGGGAGAGTGAGAAAGATGTCTGTGGCAGGACCCCAAAAAGCGGAAACAAATTTCCAAGAGTTACGACTTGAGGTTTGGAGGAAAGAAAAAAAAATGAAGCGAAATAAGTACATATAAAAACGGGTTACAGTTCCCGACTGATTGACAGTCGAGCATTGGCAATTGGCACTTGAATTAACTTTGATTTGCCTAGAATTGTGTGTACGGCTAAAGGTACAGATAGAAATGCAGATAAATATGTATACGTACATAGATAGAGATACATAATGGGAACTGGTATCCTGCAGCGACAATCTGGTCTAGCCCTTATTTGGAGTCTGCATTTGACGAGCCGATTAGCGGTCGATTGACGAAATGATTTAACTAAATTGCAAACAATCGCATTAGTTTAATTTGGCCAGCAAGATTGTTTTTGGGTAAATAAGGCCAATTGCAAAATAGCGATGCTAAATTCGACTTTTAAGACTTATGCTGAATTCCCAACGAAATTGAATTGAAGGAGACAAAAGCGGTGAGGTCATTGCACGTTGAGGGCCTCCACATTCCATCAATTCGCATACTAGGAACCAATAACACATCCGTTTGCCATAAAATTGATGGCCCAAATCCAACAAAATGAGAAAAGAATGCATTTCAAATACGAACACATTCGTTACAAACCTGAGAGCTACTTTAACGGTCATAAAAAGGCCGCGGAACACTTCACACTGGCAGCCAACCACCCACTACCCCACCACACCAGCAGATCAGCACCCCAGCACCTCAGCACCCTGGAACTGCAGCCAACCGCATTTAATCACACATTTTCCAATGAAACTGCAGCAAATTGTTTATTTAATTTTTAATGTGTGTACTGAGAGAGAAAGATAGAGAGAGAGAGAGAGAGAGAGAGAATGAGACTGAGACTGAGAAACGAATCTTGAGAGTTGAGTTTGTCTGTGGCTGTTGTTGCAGTTGCTGGCCACGTTTCGCGTATGTTATGCACTTTGCTTTATGGCCATTAGCGTATGATTTGTCTTAACAATTAAGCGCAGGCCGGGTTCGGCTAGTTCTATGTGCATTTACGGCAAGCAGCGAGTCTTTCTCTCTCTCTCTATCTATCTCTATCTCTCTGCTGCTGCTGCTCAGTTTTTATCTGTATCTTTAAGATACACATGCTACATGTGTACATGCAGGCATCTTGTTGTTGTTGTTGCAACGCTTGCGGCTGGCAGCCAAGCAGGCACTTCAAAAGAAAAATGTGCATGTGCATCTTATGGTTTGCTCCATGTTTATATGTTTTATTTCCACTCGTGGTTGTTGTTGCTTTTGTTGTGGTTGTTGCTTGTTGCTATTGCTGTTCGGAGTGTCTGGTGTTTTATGAGTACGTCTAACTGATTGATGCGCCTATTAAACGATTTCTCATTCGCTCGGGGTCTACTTACGAGTACTGTGCGTCTTTGGTATGTGTGGCGTTATTTTGACGTTAATTGGATTGCTGGCTAGAGATGCCAGTTTGGCCAACAACATGAATAATGCCACACGAATCTAGTGTTGGGAAAAATAATTGAATAATCATTTAATGATTGCTTTCAAGCGTTTGTGGGTGTTGTGTGTGAGAGAGCTAAACGAGGCCCAAAATTGATGAGAGAAACTTCAACAGATGAAACGATTAACACAAATACCACTAGGTGACTGGAAATTAGAAAAGTGAGTGAAAGATGTTAAGTATAAAGGGGCATCACTTAAACATTATCTACTTACTTATCAAACTTTATACATCTACCTACCAAATATGACCACAAAAATTACCTTTAACCTAACTCAACCCAGCTCTGTACGCTGTGCATCAGTTGTCGGATTCGTATTTTACCTTTTAATTTATTTATGATTTTAATATTTTTGGCAAATAAAACGACCCGACTCGCAACCTCGGTAAATTTCATTAACAAAACCAGAGTCTAGTTTGTTGTTCTTGTTGTTTGACTTTGTTTATTTTTATTTGTATCTTTTTTTATTATTAAAACACATTTTCATACAAAACCCAAATGACATCAAAGATTCATTTTTATCATGTCGAGTTGAGAATGTCTGGCCAGGTCTCTCTCACTGACTGCCTGGTTGGGTCTACGTCTGCCTTGGCCTTTGCATTGTCTAGCATTAATTTTACCACTATCCCAGCCCTGCTGCCGTCCCGTCCACTCTCCCTGGTTTTGGGCCAGCACACAGAACGAGACTCGTCGCGACGAGCAGCTGTCCTGGTTCCAACAACAGTCGACGGCGTCTATCATGCTAGTGCTTAAATATTTATAAATTGAAATTCATGTGAAAAACAAAAGCGCCTATCGGCCCGCCTGGAGACTTTGTCCGACCGAATGTCGAATGTTGCAAGCATGGCACACAATTCAACAGAAATTGAGAAATGTCAAAAGGAAATGGCGTAATTTTGTAATTTGCACTCGAGCAAAAAGCAAATGAATTAATCTCATAACTTGTGGGCCAACACTGGCGCAGCGACACATGTGGCTAAAGAAGAATGCCACATCTCATCTGTTGGCAGCCTGATCCTGGCTCCGCCTCCAACCCAGTCCCAGTCCTCGCCATGCGGCATCATCGAGCCGACTTTTGATTTACGTGAAAAATCGCTTATGTGGAAATGTTTTCACATTAAAATAACAAAAGCCATGCAACCAAAAAAAATATAAAAAAAATTACTTATGGACCGCCTGCAAAACAGATCTGGGACCCTGTTGCGGATTTGACTGCAGAATTTATTGGACGCATTTCATTTGTTTCTGGTCTTGGTTTTTTTGTTTTGTGCTCCAAGCACTTGCACAAATTTTATGTATATTTTCTTGTTACACATATTGAAAATGAAAATTTATTGCGTCTTTAAGGCGACACAGTCGCGTATGCATGTTAAATGGGGATTAGGCACAACACAAAGAGCTGCGTAGATGGAGGCAGCATGGGGCAGAACATAAAAAAATGCTGTCACATTTTGATTAACCCCCAATGAGTTTATATATCTTGGAATTGCAATTTCGACTGTATATTTTATGTGTGATTTGCTATTGTTTTCATTTATGCTTTCTTCCGCTGTTGCACCTGACGTTTGCCAACTGCTTAAGCGCAACGTTTTAGGGTCTTTTATTCACATATATATACAAATATATATAATTTTTTAATTTCCGTTTTGAGTTTGGCACACACACGCCAATGAGGCCACACCCAGTTGGCATTCAGTCAGTGTCCAGCTGCTCAGCTTCTCAGCTGCTCAAACTGAAACTGGCAGCTCATTCACAAGACTGGGTCCAACAGCGCGCTTGAGGCTGACTCAGCGCGATCCGTTGGAACGGTCAGCATCTTGCTCAATAATAATAAAAATCAACACACGCCTCTTTGATGGAGAATTAATTGCTAATTTCGAGGCAAATAAAACAGCAAAATGTTGGCTCACGGATCGATCGATGCGGTGTCATAAACCAAGCTTAAGAGATCGTAAACATACTGAAAAGAAACGATGCAAAGTTTCTTAGGCGGCGTTTTTGCATTTTGCTTTTTTTATGTTTTTCATTTTTTATATTAAACATTAAAAAGAATTCAAAAATCCACAAATAATCCAGATACCAGTGTATGAAAAACGTGTGGGATATTCTGGGAATTTCTTCGCGAACCAAACAACTTGACAGTTTACGGCGAGCCAAAATTAATTGGCATTTAAAGGCGTGCTTCGGATTTTTAGCGCTGAGTTTTTGGCATATTTTTGGTTTGATATGTCCATGTTGCAATTTATGTTTGGGTTCAGCCTCCGTTTGAAAAAGGTTATTTTGTGATGAGCTCAAGCCTTTAGCTTAAACCGATAAAACGCTTGGAAACATGTGTTTTTTGTTGTTTTTTTTTATATCAATCACTAAAGATGTTAATAACTGATCTTTTGTAAAACTAACTCAAGTATTTGTTGGCTAGCACTCGGTTTAACTTCAGATGCTGCCTTTAACTCTATGTATATCGTTTTGACGCAGTTTATGAGCAAAATGAATTATGTGAATGTACCACGCAAAATCTCAAAAGGATCATTAATAAATATTTCACTCGGCTGGCTGTTTTAGGTCTTCAGTCCTTGGCTGCCTGTCAAATCCAAAAGACCTAACACACATACAAAGAAAGCGCAAGAGCTTAACATGTTTGCGCTATAACCCCAAACCCCAATCCCAACCCCCTCTCCCAATTTCTATCTCTCGTATGCCTCCCGGCTGGCTTGTCAGTCACCAAGCTGAGCCCCAACCGCTGATGGGTCCCGGCACAGACCCATTGAATCCGAAGCCAAACAAAGTCTAAAGTCTGCGACGCATCTCGCAAATAGCATGCAAAAATCCACTTCTACGCTTTTGGTAATCCGCATTTTAATGACTTATTTTCTCAGTTTGCCTTTTGGCAGTCGAGAGTCGTCGCCAGTTGCCAGTTGCCAGTCTTTCCCTTTTGCCTGACATCTTGTAGCACCGCAGATCTGGCAGCGGCACATATGCTATCCGGGTCTGGGGTGACTCTGCAGCTCCTCTCCACCCAGTGTCTTATTGTCTTGCTTTGGTATGGCAAGTAGACACACACACCTATAGCAAGAGCCGCTCAAGACTTGGCAGCCTCTTATCCCACACCATAAAATTGTCATTTATTATTTTTTTGAGTTATACATTTTTTTCGCCCCCTCTTTTTAATGCTCGCTGCTTGAGGACTGAAGCCAAATTTACATTCAAAATAAAATAAAAGCTTGAGTTGAATTTAAATTGCATTGTTTACAAACTTTACGATCTTTGTATCAATTGCTCTAACTGCAATGCTGAATTCACACTCCCAATATTGAATCTCTAATGCATAAATGAAATTAAAAACTTGCAAAATAAATTATCACCCTCACCGCAAAAGCAACCAATCTGCAATTCGCAAGGGTTGCACTGGCGACTCCTAAAAGAATAGTCTGCTGGGGTAAATGCCAAATGGCCACTGCAGTGGCTGTCGACTATTAAAATATTTTACAAAATTAACCCTTTTGCAGCTCGACGGTCGCTAGTTAATTTATGTTTTTTGTCTCTGCAACACGTTGCATTGACTGCAGCACGCCTGCAAATATGCAACAGCAACAACTCTCTGTCTGTCTGTCTGTTTGTCTGTTTGTCTGACTGTCGCTTTCTTGCTGTTTGCCTGGTTGCTGATTAATTGCAAATTGCAGGGGTGTCTGCCTGGCAAACCACATTAAACGGCGCAAAGGTCACGAAAGCAGCAAGGTAGCGACGATAGCCGTGCCATGCCAAAGCCATCGATCCCTGTTGCACAGTCCGTGCGTATTTCTAGTTTATTATTTTGGCTCCCACCCGCCATTTATGCAAAGTGGCGCGCCAGGACCTGCCGCAGCACCAGCACCAGGACCAGCACCAGCAGTGCCCAATATTGAACCCCCGTTGCGCAGCGGGCACCTTTGATGTGCACTCTCCACGTCGAGGCAAGGACTTTAACCAGCAGCACCAACAGCAGCACTTTCATCATTTGGCTTTTGCCATTTGCACCCCGGCGCCATATTTAGCCACTTCAGGCAATGGCAAAAAGGGGTTTGCCACTTGACCATTTGCCGCTGTTTCAGCTAACCCCAACTCTGTCGCCCAACTTTGCACTCAACGTTCCCAGTGACTTGCTGGACTCGCTTCAGGTCACTCAGTCAGTGCTTTGGCAGCTGTTAAGTGTTTTGTTTTGGCTACTGTACATCCAACGTTTTTTTCACTCTTTCATTTTGCTTTATTTTTTATACATATATATATATATTTTCTGTCTTGCTTGGATTGTTTGCCTTGCGCCTTTGCAACTCACACCTCCACTGTCTGCTATTTGTTATCGTTGTGTTTACTGATTAACTTGCTGCCTCAAAGAATTGATGGCGACAACGCGATAGCCCCTAACAAATTGCTCTAATGTACATTTGGGGCCTCGTTAGTTAATGTCCCTACCACATTTAAAGTTGAAAATGTGATTTGAAATCGGAATCCATGTGAATATTCTACCCTAAGAAATCGGCTTATGGGAATGGGCCGAATGGTTTGGCCTTTCGATCAATCCTAGGTTCTTTGTAGCTATGCGATTGCTATCGAATCAGTGTTTTGCATGCAAACCATTTTAGCCAAAGGAAATTAAACCTGCAGCGGAAGTGGTCTGAGTCCTTAGTCAATTTTTCACTCCTTGCTGGCAAGCAGTTAACAAATGTATGAACCGTTAAGGTGGAAGTAATCAGGATGATAATAGAAAATAGAAATTTTTATAAAGTAAATTGTGCATATCCAGCTTAATACCCTTGCAGAGATACATAACTATGAAAACTTTAATAAATATCATTAAAAATATATTTCCTAACAAAAATTCATTTCATATTTCCAAACATTTCGAACAGAATTGAGATATATTTCTTAAAGAGATTGCACTATTAAATATGGTCATCCGATGTTATTAGCAGCTTCAGCTTAAAAATCTTTAAGAACAGCAAAATTTCTTAGAGTGTACTCCACTTAAAACTATATAAATAATTTGTTCTCCAAAATGGTTAGAAGCATTAAATAATGCTTAAATGTTAAAGCACCCACTGAAAGATTATTTAGATACTGTAAAAAGCAATCTCAGCCATGCAAAAAGTAGTAGGCAAATGCATTCATTAATAAATTATCGAGATACACAATGCCTCCAACTAAAACACCACACACACACACACACACAATAGAGAAAGTATGCAAAGGGGGCCAAGGGACAACAATGTGTATAAGCCACAGCAGCCAACGACAACAACAGCAACAGCAACAGCAACAACAATAGCAGCTTCGAACAGACTGCCCTGGCATGCCAGAGGACGACGACGATATCATTACGTAATCGTAAAACTTCCGCCTTCGAAATTCAATTAAACTAATAAATTTTCCATTATCCTTATCGGTGGCTGAGGTTGTGTACGTGGCTGCAGCTAGCAGGGGGGGCAGGAGACAGAATTTAAATGCGTCTAAAGCAAACATTAAGACACACACACAGACAGCGAGACAAAAACACAGAGAGAGAGAGATATAGCGAGAGAGAGAGAGAGAGAGAGAGAGCGGGAGAGAGCGAGAGAGAGAGAGCAGTACATGTATGTAAAAATAAGAGAAGCAACAAATATCAACAATTTGCATAAATTAAAACTTAATATCAAGCGACAACACACAGAACACTCACCACTCCAACTCCCCCTGCAATCAAGCACTAGTCCACGTAACGATGGGTAAAACACACCATTTATTGGTAAAAATAAATTAAAAAGTTAACAGCAGACAGATTAAAAAAAAATAACAACAAAACAGTCAACAATTCCAGAAAATGTTATAAAAAGACCATCAATTCAAATATACTAAATATAGATTTAAAGTGGATAAAAATGAGAAATACTGATTATAAAATATTCACTTTGTTGTGGTAAATACTTCTGCATGTTTTCATTTATTTAGAATGAATAATTTAGAATAAGAATGTTTTTGTTAACGATAACTTAACTATTTATATCTACATTTCAAAATTTAATTAAATACAATCAAATTTTTGATAGCATCCCACTGTTGCTGCATCAGCAATTACTTGGGAGACCTACAAAGTGAAAAATGTCAAATAGTATGGCTGGATAGGGTGGACAGTCCGATTTCCAAGAGATATGAGAATCAGGGGGTGAAACAGGTGTAATTGCAAGGCCTCTTTTTGGGGGCGTGCTTAGATAAAAATTGCTATTTAAAGTTAAAGCATGCTGCATTTATATGTACAGTCTTGCTACTGTGCGTGTGTGTAAATGCGTTGTTTGAGCACATTAAAGGGGCTGCCCCTTGGCCATCGCAGAGGACACAAAATTTACATAGCCACTGCAGAGGTTCCGCTAGCAAGGGCGACGTGTGGAGTCTACTGAAAGTAAATACTACGGCAACATGCCTCAGCTCCGGTTTTTTTTTTGTTTTTCTTTTTTTGCATGTGGAGCACCGCAACAGCAGCTGATTTCTTTGTCAGGACACATACACACAGCTTTGGTCCTCGACTGGCGCTGCTCCGGCTGCTGTGGCGGCAGCACAAACACGTAAATTAATCTGACAAGTGATACTTCTGGCCTCGGGCTCCTCCTCGTTCTTGGGCACACTCGAGCCAAAGTGAGAGCTGGGGACGTCAAAATGTCGCTGTGCCGGACAGCAGCCATGTGGCAAGCACAAAAGTCCTTTGGACAGCACTCAGAGGCACAGCCACACATACACACACAAGCACACACATACACACACACACACACACACACATACACACATACACACACACACACGCATCCTGCCTAGAACGCAAAATCCCGGACACAGGACAATGGGGCTGAATGCTGCTCTGGGCTGACTTTTTGCTCGGCTGCAAGTTGATGAGACGCTGACGTCGACGTTCCCCAAACGACAACCAAGCGCGTCACCATTTTCTCCAAGCTGGTCTCTGGCCCCAATTCTCCCCACTGGGTGCCCACTTTTATTTACATGTATTGCAGTTATTTTGTATGTAATTTATTTCTCAACGGCCTGATGGCTAGCCGGGCCAGCTCCAAGTGCGTGGGACACTCAACTCTACCCACTCGAGCACTCAGCAAACATTACTCTCCCCCACCACCCACTTCGGCGAGGGGTTTTGTTTATTGGTTTTTCCACTTGGTAGCCTTATGTATCCTGCTGCTGGTGTTGCTTCTCTCGCTCTCGTTTGTAATTTGCAGTTTGCAGTTTGCAGTTTGCAGTCAGCTCGTTACACGACGGTCAAGTTTAAGTTTTGGTTTTAATGGCCGGACTGGCCAGTAAAGTGACCAAAGACTGAACCAAAGTCAAATTCTAGTAGACAACCAGTACGTATACCGTTACTTAGTAATAATAACTAATAACACAAGTCATAAGTCTTATAAACCTTAATAACCTTAATAACACAGATTACATTACAACCCTTAAGCATTTAAATGAAAGAAGAAAGCCCGAAACGCTGTTCTCGTCTTAAACATTTATGCATATACTTTTCACGACTTTATTATCAAGTTTTTTGTGTCCATATTAATTGCGAAACTAGGGTTTTTCTACCCTAAACTCATAAAGAGTGGATGAAAAGAATACAATGAAGTTGTTCAAGAGAAAATTCTCAGTTTTTGGTGATTAAATTTATAGACAATCTATATTAACTCAATGCACTCATTATTAAAACAAAGTACACGCAATTGTTGACTTTCAATAACATTTCTGTATAGTCTGCAGCAAAAGGAGGAAGTGCAGCAGCAACTAATAAAATAGTATTTATACTCATTCCATGAGAAGTTTGTAGGCGCCGCTGTCAACGTTGGGCTGTCAGTTGCAATTTATTAATTTGAGTTATGCCAACGAACACCCAAAGAATTTGTAATGCTGCCAGGGAATATTGAACAGCAACATTATTAACAATAATATTAACAGCAATACAATGTGGCAACAGCGGATGCCTGGATGGGCCTGGCACACTTTGCACTTCGTTAATCAATTAAAAACATTCGCGAATTTGCATAGGCAGAATTCAGACAGCGCTTTTGCCATCATTTTTGCACTTGGCAGTTCATTTTGCTTACATGGATGTTGAGAGAGGCGTCACCAGCCAATTTGCAAATGTGGCAAACGTAAATTGATTAAAACATCACGTAATCGCAATCGCAGTCGCTGCTGGCGTCGACGTTGGCGCCAACGTCAGTTGTTTGTTGCCCTGAAATGCGAAAATATTGAAACGGAGCTGGAATGTTGCACGTACTGCGCACTGGTACTGGTACTGGTACATATATATAGATGATATTTCTATGAGCATAATACACTCGGTGAATTCGAAATCAATTCAAATGAATTTCTGAGAATTTGCTGTTGATTCAGCGATGCGCTATTGAAGCGAATTCAAATTGTGTTCAACACACGCGGCGGGGGTTCCAAGCATTTAATTGTAGAGTGCCTACATCGAATGCCAAACAAATGATGTTGGTGACGCTTTGATCAAGTGACTCACAATGGGCCAGCAATTGACCAAGCTGACCCCACATCTTATCAATATCGCCATAAATAAGCAAAAGGGTTTCTTGGAGCAGCTTTAACGGCAGCAAACAGGCAAGTTGCGGCAGTCAGACACCCAGACAGACAGACAGACAGGCAATTCTTTACTGCAGTCTTCATAAATTTCATTTTTACATGCATAAAATGGCAATGGTAAGACAGAGAGAAGCTGAGTTTGGACTGCTGTTCCGTTGGCTGGCCAAATATGGTTAATGACTTGTTTGTGTGCTGGATTAAATATAAATTATATTTTTTTTTCGTGTGTGCCATGCTCGAGATTGGCGAAGAGGGCAAAGACAGCACAAGGCTGGGCCAGCAAATGCAAAAGTACGTAACAAAAACCAGTTTCGTATTGCAGCATGATTAAAATTTTATTCCAATGAAATTTGTTTGCAGGCCCGAAAAATGGTAAGGCAAAGTAAATTTAAAAAAAATAAATAAAGAATGAAAGAGCTCCTGCTCTGAAAAAGTATGAGAATGATGACATTCATGTCTCTATGATTATTCGTTGAGTAGTTGAACTTGTCTGATTGATTTCATCGTTTATAAATCTCAATAAATCTGTGTTCTGATTCTGATTACGAGTAAGATGCAAATCAAATATTTAGGGCAAAATAATAAAATAATTAGTGCAACAACTTTAAGATTTTGATTTATTGATGGCAAATCAACTCAGTGCCAACTCAGTGCACAAAAACTAATCAAAAACATGAGTACCTCAATTACGGCTATTATTGGGCTCAAGTTCTGTATGTCATTTGGTCCAATTAATCAAGGCATTTTCAAACATTTTGGACTTTAACATATGAGCTGAAATGTATCAAAAGGCTGCACAGGATAAAAAAATAATCATTTACAATGGAAATGTGTGAAAATGTATGTGCCACGAGTGCGTAACCCTCAAAAACCCTCAAGAAGGAGGATAAAGGATATGGCTGCGCATGCAATAAAAAATTGACCAAGACATAAGTTCAATGGTGCGTATGAGTAATATGTGTGGAAAGCAACAGCAGGGGGAGCTGGTTACGAAATATGTTGCCAAATAAATAAAAATATGCGTACGAGCAGAGAGTCGCAGGAGTATAAATGATGTGCTCCGTGAACATCACAGAAGACGACGACAGGAAACTGCATGAAATTGCTCAAGTTGCTGGCAAAGGGATGCTGCTTGCGTGGGGGTGGGGGGGGGGAGTGGTAACTTTGAGTGTAGAATTTGTTGCGAAGCGAACTTGAAAGCTGCCAACGATCAATAATTCGCATACACAAAGTTATGCAAAGCTGTCAGCCAGCACGGGGCCAAAATCCCAGCACATGTTTATGAAAATGTAAACGAACACAACATTGAGAATCTGCAGCCGGAAATCGAAATGTCTGTCAGTGGGAAATTTATATAAATAGCAGCAGCAGCAGCAGCAGCAGCGCTGAGTTGGTAAGTAGCTTGGCGCCGGTTCCACTGCCTGCCACTGGCAGCGCGTAGACAGCAGCGAGCAGCGAACTGTTACCGTTCCCCATACAAGTGGGTCCAGTGACTACACTACCTACACATAATTTATGCAAATAAGTCGACACACGCACGTCTGCCACAAATACTCCCTCTACAATGAATCATCTATGTACATATATATATATGATAAATACATATATGGCAGACAGGCATTTGATGGCTGCTCTTATAGCTTTTGTAATAGGCCCGTTGGGTTTGCTGGCTGCTACGTTTGTGTACACACGGCGTATGGGTAATGCACTTAGACACTCTCGGCACGAGAGTGCAAACGTCCAAAGTTTTTGTGCTCAAGTCTATCAATTTCAGTGCCTGACTCTTCGTCATGGACTTGGTTTAAGTTCCAAGCATTTGTCTGCCTCCGCAAAAACTTGGCCCGGCGCTTTGAATGTGTCGGCGCACTCAGCGAAGTGTCAGCTGCTCGCTTATGTCTTTATCTACCACTCTTACCTGCAAATAGGAGAGGAAACCCGTAAAAGTATTAGCCAAACTCGGCATGAGATAAACAATCTTGGCTTAATAAACGCCTGGGCCACGACACGGCTTAACTCCAATTAACCTAGTAGCGGCCAAAGGCGCATAAATTAGGTCCTGATCTGGGGCTAAGGATACCCTAATGATGTCCTTGAGCCGGGCCCGCATTCAACTCGCCCCCTCTGGCCCCATTTTGCATATAATCAAGCAGCCCATGTGCGAAGCGACCATGCGTGACCCTCGCTGCCATGGCGGGCCACGCTGCTAATCCAACAAAACTTGACTTGGCCATTACACTCAGCAGAGACCGGAAAAAAGAAGGCAAAAAAAAACCGTTAATTTGCTCAATCGTGCACTCGAAAATGTCAATTTACATTTGCGGCAGTGCGTTGTGCTCTCCCAATGGGAAGGCCGACCGACCACCCACTCCCCAGTGGAATGGAATGGTAAATGGCAGTCTGCCTGGGAGCCCGAGCTTAAGTTGACTTTAACGCCTGAATGCATCTGTGAAAAGCTCAGAGAACTTCAAATGAAAGTTTTAGTTGCAAGAAAAACTTTTCTTTCTTTTTTTTTTTATTAAAGTCAGCTGAAATCTATGGGACCTGGCTGGGTTTTAAATTTTCACTTACCCACGCTTTATACATCACATTCCCTTACTATTTCTCTCTCTCTCCCTCTCTCTCTCTCTTTGTCTGGATTTGAAAATGTGGGCGTGGCAGTGTGGGCTGTCTGTTGCTCTGGTCAAGTTAATTTGTATGTGTGGCCGTAAACTTTGCCAGCTTAGACTTGCAACACGCCCTGATGGGCATTTGGCTGAGCGGTTGGATAGACAGTGGGTGTTCTCTGTTTTCGGACATCCTCTGCTGATATCTCAAATGTCCAGTTGCCAAGTCCAAGTGAGGTCTCAACCCACACCACACACACCATAGTCACACTGGTCACTTGTCTCGTTTTGCTATGGCCAATGGCCACAATGTGTGAATTTTGTTGGCTTATTGCTTTTGTATGCCGCATAATTGCTGACTTCTTTCACACATTCACACACATCATTGGGCAGCTGTGTGTGGGTGTGTGTGTTGTGTGTGTTGTGTGTGCTGTGTGTGTCTGCTAGACGTTTTGTCCTTGAGCATTTCGCATAATTCATACGTCTGAATCTCTCCAGACTTATGCTTCATTGCATTTCTGATGCTTATGGCAAAAACGTTGGCTTTGCTTATATGTTTCGGCCAGTGGGCAAAACAGATAACAAGGCAAACAGCTACTAGGCGGAACGGTTCATGTTTTGAACACCAAAGGAAACTCCCCCATTAAAAATATGGTTTCAAAATTGTATCTTCTATTGAGTGACTAATGGTTCACATACTCCACAACAGACCAACATTAGAAAATCAATTGCAATTCAATCAACAACCTGAGCACATAATTTCTCTGTCCTGGCTTCACTTGCAAATACACAGTAAAAAAAAGTGACTTTAGTTCAACAGCTTTGCAAATTTAAATTAAATTCTAATCGAAATTTGAATTTTAAAAAGTTGCTCGAAAAAATTAATATTAATTTGTGGAATCGGAAATTTGTTGAGTGAATTTATGAAAATAATTATATGTAATTGAAATTTTGATCAGTGTATCTCTGATAGAGGTGCAAACACTTTCGCGCCTGGTGCAATGCCAGGGTTACCAGCCTGCTGCCAAGGTGACCATCGCTTGTTGCATAAACAAACAAACATATTGAAAGCTTAGCAACTGGACAACGAGGATGGGTTATTTTCTTGCTCAATTTCTTGGCATTGAAACCGATTCCGTTGGATAGTGTTGATTCCCGTTTGATTGCTGTTAGCCCGTCGCAAATGCCTTGCTTATCGGCTTGTAATGTGCGCTTTGTGAGCGCCGAGTCGCAGCTGAAGCAGAAGTGCCAGGAGCTGAGGGCTCGAGCTCAGACTGCCGCCTATCGTCCGCCACCCGGCGGATATAGACCATTTACCTCCCAGAATCCTAGCCAGAGCTATGTGCCCTTTCGACGGCGGAGCGAGCAGTTTGCCGCCTTCGATCAGAAGCAGCTGAAGCGCAACGAGAGGGAGAGAAGACGCAACCAGGGCAGCAAGGAGCTCGTGTTGCGGCCGAATGATCTCAAGCGATTGACGGGCAAGTGCAGGGTGGAGAGCATTCATGATAAGCTCAAGGTGGTCGAGCAGACCGAGGATGAGCATCGCAGGCAGTTGCAAGTGGTGGAGGAGACACGGCGACGCTTCAAGCAGATCGACGCCTCTCGCAAGACTGATCCGAAGGAGGCCGAGCCGAGCACTGATCTCAACGAGGCACTGGATGAACAGAATACGGTGCTAAGTCGCGCTCTGCTCGCCAAGCAGGAGCAGGAGGAGGAGGTGAAGCAGATCAATCGCATGATACTCGACGCCAAGTGCAAAGCGGTGCGAGAGGCACAAATCCAGGAGAAGCAACTTCTGGCCAAAGCACTGCGCGAGGATGACGAACGCCTGGCCAAGATGGTCAACGAGCGAGCCAAGGAGGCACTCAACGCGGAGGATGAACGCGAACGGCTCGAGATCGAGAAGCGAGCCAAGTACGCCCAGGAGATTCGCCAGCAGTTGACCGAGCGGGAGAACAAGCGCTTCCTGGAGGCCCAACGGGTGGCCGCCGAGGCCAAGCATCTGCGCAAGGCCAGCGAACTGGTGCGGGAGGAGGAGGAGCGTCAGCGTAACTTTGTGGAGATGCGCAAGTTGCGCTTCCGCGAGGAGTTGCAACGCATCCGCGAAATGTCCAACGTATTCAAGACGATGCTCTCCGAGCAGGAGCGTTTGGCGGATCTGCGCGTAGCGGCCTACATGCGCGAGAAGCAGGAGAAGGAACGCCAGCTGAAGGACATACAGAAGCTGGTGAAGAAGGAGTTTGAGCGAAGACAGCAACGCATCTACACAATAGCCGTCGAGGCGCAGGAGACGCGCCAGACCAACGAGGAGCTCAAGTATCTCAAGGAACGCAATCGCGTCGAGCGCGAATATCGCCAGCGTGAAAAGGAAGCGGCAATGGCGAAGCGAGAAGCGGAACGCGATCTGCTCGAGTCGCGGGCCCAGCAGGCGCAGGAGATGAAGCAGCGCATCGCACAGGAGATCGCCCATGCTGAGGAGGAGTTCAACAAGCTGCTGGAGCGCATGCGCAAGGAGGAGGAGAAGCAGAAGAGGTTGGATCGCGAGCGCGAGATGCGCAGTCAGACATATCGGCGCGATCTCAGGCAACAGATGACGGACCGGCAGGAGGAGCGTCGTCGCCTGCAGGACATCGAACAGGACCGCATGCACAAGTGGCTGGAGCAGGAGCGTCAACGCGACGCAAACATCAAGCAGGTGATCAGCTCCAAGATTGCGGCCATGCGCGAGAACTGTCTGCCCGACAAGTACTTGAAGGAGGTGGAGAAGCAGCTCAGAAACATCCAAGGCACTCGCAATCGCATTCGCTGAGCCGAGCCGAGCCGAGCCAGGAGTCCCTCAATTCCACAATTCCAGTGCATAGCCCCGGGCGCTAATCTGAGGCATGCAACTTGAGCTGCGGTTTTAAGCCCCGCCTGTAACTATGCAGTTACTTTTACCTATTAAGTAAAGATTATAAATATACACACAGATATCATAAAATCTATGCAAAGAAATATAACTATTCTGGATTCCGGATTCAAGTAAAATCTGCTTAAAATGTAAGCTTGAATGAAAAACATTTAATTACAATAGGAATATGATAGAAAATAGAAATAGCAGAATAAGCTGAAAATTGTCACCACCACAAAAATGAAGATAAAATTAATAAATCTAAATAAAATATATTAAGAATTATTTTTTTAAATGCAGCAAATAAATAAGAAAATGGGCATTATCAAAGATTTATATAATATATGAATATATATTTATTTTTATAGACTTTGTTATTACTCAACTCTCGTATTAATCTTTTCAAAAACTTGAAACAATGTTTCATTTTCGATCAGCATTTTTAACAAACAAATAAATTATTCATTCTGCCAAAACCATTGAACTTGAATAAAATCCACCAAGAGGCAGGCTTAAATGCTCTTTATGAGCCAGACCTGCCAGGCAGATTCTATTAATTCGAGGACTGCTCATTTAGAGTCATAAAACATAAATTGACATTTTAACGCTCATCCAGCCAAAGCTTTGAAAATTTAACGCGCTGCCTAAAAGTATGCCCCACAACTGGCAGATACCCAAAAGCCGCAGCTTAAATTACTGAAAATGAAATCAAAGGCATTGACGATAACCATGACATTGTTGTGTAACACACACGCACACACACACACATACACACACACACACACACACACGCACACACATAGCGCGCTAATTTCTTGGCATCTGAATGTTTAGTTTGCCATTCTCTCAATCTCAATCGTATGGCTCCCGGAGGCAAGCACACACACACACACACTCACACACACACACACCACAAACAATTACGAGTGCTGCACATGCCCAAAAAACTACGCCTGACTACCGTGAAAGAGTGGTAGCAACTTTTGGCTACAATAAAACTTTATTATGCCACACACATACGCAGCCACACACACACACACATGCACACACACACACACACGTACATATAGGGAGACAAACAAAGCAGCCAGCGATGCTGAAATTGAAGTTGAAGAAGATGCCTCCGCTGTCGGCGTCGTCATCATCGTCGTCATCATCGTCATCATCGTCATCATCGTCATCATCGTCGTCTTCGTCTTCGGCGACGAACTCTTGTGCATGGTTCAATTATCGTATTTCATGATTCGTTAAATTTTCGCATACGCCAAAAAAATACGTAAGACATTTGCTAGTAGAGCGTCACAACTGCTGCTCCTCCTCCTCCTCCTCCTCCTCCTCCGCCTTCTACTCCTCCTCCGCCACCCACCGCTTGACGCTGCTATGCTCGGCAAAGAAAATCCAAAAACTGAAAAACAGGTTTTCCCCTAGCAACCATTGTGATTTCTACCTACAATGAAGTTGACGCTGGAGGACAGGAGGAAAGACAGGCTGACTGGTTGCTTGGCTTGCTTGGGCTCCACTCGCATGTGGCAGTAATAATTCCAATGACAATAAACGTTGTCGTATTTACAAGTACCAATACACGTACACACATTTCCTTACACACCAACAGACACACACATCACACACACACACACACCACACACACACCACACACACACACCACACACATACTGCCGCACTCTGACTTGAATTGATGAGAAAAGTTTTTGAGGAAATGTCAATAGAGTAGCAGAGACAAACTATGCGTCGATTTAAGCAGTCTGCCAGCCACAGTGGAAAAATGTGCAAAATTTGCCAAATATTGCCAAATACTTCAATAATTGCATTTTACATTGAGTTAATACTGATTTCTATGCGATGTCACCTAATTTAGTTATAGTTAGTCTGCTTACTAGAAGTACTTGTACATAAGTATATTATTTAACTAGAAAAAAAGTTTATCTTAGGCAACTGCCTATATTAAATATCTTTAAATGACAGTTATTTCTTAATGAGAATTATACTTACTATGTTTAGTCTTAATATGCCCACACATCACATCCACTTATTAAATATATATTATTATATATATATGCAAAGCTACGAAAGCCCCACTTCTATTTATTATATATAAATTATTATTTTTACCGACCCATTTAAAAACTAGCATTTTTTTTTTTGATAATTTTATAGCTAACCCATTTTTCAACATTTACATGACTTCAGTATTTTTACCTTGTATTAAAAAAAAAAAATTTGTTCAATTTTTTAAATTGAATATGCATTCTACAAGAGTAGGAAAAAATGATTATGCAACCTGACTTTTGCTCTTGCCCACGGTTGCACACATTTACCGTTTAAAAAAGGTACAAAGGCAAGAAAACAGATATTGTAATTTGGGGGGGTGGCAAGCCAAAAAAAAAAAACTAAAACCGAGTAAAATTGCAGCAGCTGCATTCCGCAGTGCATACTTAGTTGCCACATCCACCTCGGGGGGGGGGCGACTCACAGTCGAAATTTATGTGCAAGATTGCACTCAATTGTTTTGTATTAGTAGATAGATTTTTTTTTTATTTTATTTTTGCCTTTTTTTGGTATTCGAATATCTCTACGACATATGTGCTTAAGAGAAAATTGCTCGACTTTAGTTTTGCCTTTGATTTCTATGGCTTTGCAATACTTTGTGGTTGCATTACAGTTTCGTCGTCTCCGGCACCCCCTCACAACCACAATGGTATTTTATTGTGCTCAACTCGTATGAATAGGAGGGAGGGAAGAGGGGGATAGGGGAAGTTCAAAGCGGCAGATATCTCTTAATGCATCTGTATCGGTATCCATGTATCTTTCGCTAAGTGTATGCATATCTAGGTGAGTGGCTAATGCGCCTCAATTGCAAAACATCAATCGCTGGCTGGGCTGAGGGCAAAAAATCAATATAGATTGGCAAACTCACTTGATTGTACATGCGCGGGGAAGGTAGTAATTTAGGCAAAATGAATTTGTGGCCAGCAAATTGATTCAGCTGACACAGGAAATTGGCTTTAAGCGACAGATTAAAATGCTCAAACTATCAAACAAGTGAGACCAAAATACCTTCTACATTTATTATATGCTTTTTATCGATTTACAGCATTAGGTATATCGGTTATGGGGGATTCTTATCGATCTTTAGGGGCAGTCACCGGTAACAGACTTTAAACAATTGGGGAGTCTAACTAAATCTTTGCAGAAGAGCACAAAAACAAAATATACTCTATAATTCAACCGTAAATAAAAAGTATAAAAAAAGTGTAAAAAAATGGCAAAAGACTCGGTTTGAGCCAAATAACAGAATGTAATGTTGATGCCAATCAATTAAATAGCAACTCAAGTTTATTGTTTACTTCACGGTTCAAGTTGCTGGCGCCAAACTTCTCCTGAATGCCCAATCATAATGGAACTTTGTTTGTTTTGATTTATTTATCAGTTGAGTTATGCGAAACAGAACGCGTTTCAACTCCCACTCTCCTCGGGAGACAATACTACAATTCTACAACTTGTGATTGTGAAATTCCTCAACGTTTACTTAGTATATATATATATATATCTGTATGTATGTGTGCTTTATATATATATACTAGCAAGTCTTTATCTAGTGATTAGATAGGAAACACGACTAAATACTTGCGAGTTTGTTGTGTTTCTACAGGGCATATTATAACCACAATTACATATTGGCTTTATCAACAACAGCTATCAGAATTTGCGGCTTGTCTTTGCCTTATCTGGCGCACTTTTACTTCTAGGTGATTTCCACTTTAGAAGACTCAAGTAAATAGAACATTTTTCATATATTTTATTTCTTTTTTTCCCCACAGCTGACTCGTACAAATTTCCAGCTAATTGGCATTAATTGCAGCAACTAATAAAAAAAAAAAAAAAAAATTAATGAAAACGTAGAAAGAACCTGAAAGTCGCAGCCAAAAATGGAAAATGCCATAAATCATTTTACACATAAATCGTTTTATTTATTTTGTAGAGCAAACACTTGTCGACAACGACAAACAAAATCTAAACATAATTAACATAAAAACAAATAATTATAATAGACGCTAATAAATAGTTTTTGTTCATAAATCTTCAGTAACAATAAATCGTTAATGCGGTTTAACCGCAATTAAAACTAAAACTACAAATACAAATACAACTGCACTTAATCATCATCATCATCATCATCATGATCAACATCATCATCATCATAAAGTGTTGACCATGTTTTGCTTCTTTATTATTTTGTACATTATTTATAGTGCTTTATCGACTGGCCGACTATCGCCAAGCGGTGCAGTCAAAACTACTCAAAGCCGACGGCGACGGCGACGACGACAGCGACGCCAGCGTTAACTGCAGCGTCGCTGCTGCAAGATTGTCTCAGCTGATTGGGCAGTCTGTCGTCTGCCATCAGCCGTCTGCCGTCTGTCTTCAAAGCGCCGTTTGCGACATTGTTTACAAACAAAGCGAAGCACAACACAAGCTGCAGCCGTGGAAAACTTGCCGCCAATAATAATATCATTGAGTCGGCAAATACAATGCTTGAAAAAAATGCGATAAATTCGGCAGCGCTGCAAGATCATTTGCGCAAAAATGCAAAATGAAAGTGGCTGCAATTACTTATTTTTAACAAGCTAATCAGCATAATCAATTTTGGTTTCTTCAGCCTGCTGCTTGACCATTGTGAGCAAACGCAGCGTTGCCAGACAGTTGCACAACATGTCAGCGGCGTTGGCGTCGGCGTTGGTGTTGGTGTTGGCGTCGCCAGCACGCAGCGGATTTCGTAAATCATTTTCAGAGTAAAGCGGCATGTGCATATCAGGTAAACAGTGCGCTTATCACATACATATATATATATATATATATCGATTTCTAATGGAAAAATAGTCGAAATAGCTGCCGTACCGTCTCGAAATCCAACCAAAGACAGATAAGTCGACTTAGAGCGCATTTGGCAAGACACTGGACGGTGGTGGCAAGGCTTGTATTGTTGTTGTTGCTGGTGTGGTTGGTGTTGTTGTTGTTGGTGTTGTGGCACGTGATGGGCCTAGAACGTAATCGACGCCAACGTCGCTGTAGGTGTTCAGTTTGTGGAAAACATCACCTTCGCTGTAGCCATCGATGTCCACATCGCTCTCGTTGCCATCGTGTAGCTCATCAAGATCGTTGACGACGTTGTGGGTTCCACAGTTGTCCAATGATTCGGCCGCTGCAGTTGTTGTTGTTGTCGTTGTGGTTGCAACGGCAGCGGCAGCCAAAAAATGTACCTTTGTCGATGTGGTCGAATTGTTATTCTCGGCTTGCAGCAGCTGCTGATGATGATGGTGCAGCAGACGCTGATGGTGGCAGTGACAGTGGCAGTGGCAGCCACTGCAACCACTGTAGCCGAGTGCAACGGGACTTGCCGCATGGCGTCGCAAGTGCAGCAGATCGCCCACGTAAATAGCGGTGATTGTGGCATAGACAACGCCCAGCACAGCGCCGGCGAGCACGTCCGACCAGTGGTGCCAATAGTCGGCGACGCGGCTCAGCGACACATACCACGCGGCCATCAGCAGCAGGAATTGTGTAATGTGCCGCATGACGCGCACACAGCCACGCCCATGATGCCACACGCTGTGCAAATAGAACGCGAGCAGACACATCGAGTAGAAGCTAAGACTGCTGTGCGCACTGGGGAAGCTCACGTGCAACTCGCGTATCTGTTGCGACGACAGATTCCGATTGCTGCAGTAGAAATGTTGCATGTACACATCGGCATTCTGGGCATCCGAGCAGCTGGTGCCATCGTTCAGACGCGGCTGGCAAGCGTTGTAGAAATGCGGACGCAGTCGACCCACCATGTTCTTGGCCAGCTCCGTGGTCAGGAAGGTGGCAATGAAGCCAAAGCTGAACGTCGCCTCAGAGCGCCACAAGTTGCGCATATAGCGACGCATGCGCAGCTGGCGACAGATGCGCATGATTTCCACGACGCTGATGAAGAGCATCGGCAGCAGCAGCATCATCAGCAGCAGCATCGGTACAGTAATCGTGCATTCCCGATACGGATAACGCAGGGACAGATCCGAGCAGAAGAAGCCACGCTTAAAAGTCCGCATTTTCCAATTTTCAAGTTGATTTTGACGGAGTTTCTTCGGAGTTTTATTTAGGCATTTAGATGTAGTCCGAGTTTGATTAGTTAAATTAAGTTTTAGCTTTTCTTTTCTTTTATGTTTCCTTTTTTTTTAATGAAAACTGTCTTTTGGTATTCAGAGTTGATTTTAAGTTAATTCACAGTTTATCGGAATACATTTGGAGTTTTTCGGTGTGGAATTAGTTAGAGAAATAACTTTTTAGCTTTCGGATTTGAATGTTTTTAGTGCAAATATGTTTTTTTTTAACTCTTTCTTGGCAAACACAATTATTCGGATTAAATTCGAAATAAATTCAACGTTTTTTTTTTTAGTTTTATGGTAGCATTTAATACAATCAGATATTGGTTAAAAAATTAGTTTAACTTGATTGTTTCCTAGTGAAAATATTTATGTCAATTGTCTCTCAGCAGTCACAATTAATTTTGATTCAATTCAGCTTAGTTAATAAATAAACTCATTGATAATATTTAGATAATATTTTGATAATTCATAGTTTATTGCTGTTAGTAAGTATTTATTGGTTGTTAACAAAAATTATTCACGCTTTGCATTCTCTTTTGGAGTAAATATTTATTTTGTTCTTAGCGCCATTGAATCCGTTTTTGTTTTTATATTGATATTGTTCTATTTGCGCCCTTATCACTCGGGCATGAACTGATCAACACATCAGCTTGAAAAACATGAGATTTTTCGGTTATATATTTTGTATTTCAATCAAACAATTTTCACACAGTCGCTTGGCATTGTTCAGTTTGATTTTTTATCTCCTATTTTTATTTTTGCTATTTTTATTATTTATTTTTATTTTTTGACACTTGGCATACAGAAATTGCGCATTTATTTATAGTCGTGCATTTATCAATTGGATTTGCTTTCTAAAATCCCCTTCACGATTTGCGGCATTTTCACGTCAAATGCAATTATCCAATGTGCTTAGAAATTTAAGGAGTAAATAAACCACGTGTAATGTTTTCCTTGCTTTTCTTTTCTTTTCTTTTTTTTCTTTACTTTTCTTTTCCGCGCGCGTTTTTTCTTTTTGTGTTTTTTTTTTTTTATGGTTTTGTAGTTGCAAATTAAATAAATTAACTGTATTGGCCAGATTAGCCGATTGTCAGTTACAAGTCTTAACGGCTGTTGGCCTGTGGGCTGTGGTTTAAGTTGTGGTCTGTGGGTTGTGGGTAGTGGGCTGTGGGTTTCCTGGGCAGCAAATCTCGCTGGCCGAGCTCAATTTGTTGCCTATGCGACGACGACGCTGTCGTTTTGTTTGGCAGACCGAATCTGACTGTGACTCTGACGGCCCCAATGCGATCGCTCTGCTGCTGCTGCTGTTGCTGCTGTCGCCGTTGCTGCTGCGGCTGCTGCTGTCGCTGCCAGCACGCGCAGCAACCATCAAACCCACCACACAGCATGATGTGGAGGAGTGTTAGTAGTTGCTGTTGTTGTTGTTACTGTTGTTGTTGTATTGGTATTGTTGTGTTGTGTTGTGTTGGGTGTTTCGCACTGATATTGAATTCATTGCTATGCTTTCCTTATCAATTTAGCTGTTGTCGCAGCAGAGTCGTCAGCAGCGTCGTCAGCAGAGCCGTCGGCAACGTCGTCAGCGCTTTTGACTGTCGACTGTGTGGCTGCGGTTGACGCTAATAAGGAAACTGTTGAATGGTTTCAAGGTTTACTTTTGCGTTCAGTTTGTTTAGGCCTGTTTGCCAGAGACTTGCCACAATGAAAGAGTTGCATTTACACACAGCGAACGCTTGAAGGAGTGGAGTGCCACTCCTCTCTCTCTCTCTCTACCCCTGTCTCTCCTCTATGACTTCTTTCGGTCCCCTGCCTGCCCATCACCCACTCTGGAGTGGGTCATTGCGACGTGACTAAGTCGGGCTGCTGGGCTACTGCTGAGATCGTATTTGCTGCGTGCCTTTGAGGCGTTTCTTGATGTAGGTCGTTGCACGAGCTGCATGAGGAAGCGTTGCATTGAAGACAGTGCCACTTTGTAGCAATCCGAGCTGCAAGCACAACTGCAAATGCAGTTCATAAAGTGTGGCAAGTTTATGGCCACTTTGTATATTCGCACTGCGAATTGTGCAACTTTATGCACGTCTGGCAAACTGCTCAATTTACATAGAAAATGTCGCAGTGTTTCCCATTTGCCATTTGTTACTAATTTATGGTAATTCTGGCCTGGCAATATTGTGCTAAAAGGTTACCCGCAACTTCTATTGCATTCCGCGTATTTATGATTTTCTGAGTACAGATAAAGAATGCATCTCTTTGAGATCGGTGTAATTTTCTCTCTCATTTTTAAAAGCTATTGCAATGAATACTTCTTCTTCTATAGTAAATTTGTTTATTTATTTACATCATTTATAGACGACTCATGAGTTGAGTAAATTCCAAGGAAATTAAAGAACTTCCTTTGAAATACGACAACAACTTTATTCATTATAAGAATTACAATTCATATTCAATTGGAATTCGCTAAATGTTATAAGAGGTGTGTGTTGTTTGTCATTCGGCTTTTTGGGTTTCATTGTAAGCTGATAGGCTTGCCATATCACACGAAACCAGAACACAAAAAAAAAAGAAGAAAAATACAATTAAATACGCCCCAATTACGGTCTCGAATAATCCGCAAGTGGCAAGTGGCAAATGGCAACATCCGTATCAATAATTGACCGCAGCACGCGCCAAACGAGAGCCGATCAAATAAGATCATCATAATCATCATCTTTGTGAACATCAACATCAAAATGATCTCAGTGCGAGTCGCAAGAAGATAGTCAGCAAAATACAAGATAAGCATTTTCAAGCTTGAATCGAAATGGTTTCGGATTTGACTTGGAAAGAATTGAAATTTGAACGATAAACACTTTAAATTGATTATCGACACAATTTATGAAATGCGCTGAGCCAGCGCCGGATGGGAGCAATCCGTTACACAATGCCACGGAATCGGGTGCATGCAAACAACACAGCCCAGACTGTCTGGCCCAACCCGACGAAAAACATGTATATCACATAACAAAAGAAGACATAATTTCTGACTAAGCAAAAAAAAATACAAATAAATCAAAAATAAAGAAAAACAAGGTTTCTGAACCCACGAAAAATTAGTAAGAAGACTAAACAAAAGTGCAAGATCTGGGCTACTCCATGGGCTATATCTATTCTCGATCAGCAGCAACAAGCGAGTCAGATCTGACAGAAGTTAAGTTCTCTTAGACCACATGCAGATCAAATAATTTCATTTTATGTATAACTGCTCCCGTTTCGAAAATATCGATACAAATCGATAACAATGAAAGCCACACGTAAAACCTTTTAATTAATTACTTATAGTTCATGATCATGATGATTTAACAACTGCTCAAATTTCATCAAGATCATGTAAGAAAGACTCAAGTTAAGTCACAGTGATCTTTTCATTGCTATCAGCTGGGTGCAGGGTATCTTTCAGTCGAGCTGATGCGACTGCAGCATTCTTGCTTGCTCTATTTAGCTTAGCAGGCGAATGAAATGAAACTAAATGTTGTGTAAAATTGAAATTGTTATCGAGGTGGGACACGTTGAAACTTGTTTCACTTTCCGCTGTTCCGCGAACCAGGCTCGCTAGGTGTGACTGATAAGCGTAAGGTGTAAAATTGCGATAACGATGACGATGATAACGCTGATAACGCCTTGCATTTCATTACTTTCTGTTGCTGCTACTACAACGCACTTGAAGACGACTGTGACTGAACAGATCCCCAGTAAACCCTCCCCAACCAACCAGGCTACAGTTTGCCTAGGGCCAAGCCCTATGTCAACGCAATATTGGCAATTAACGTGTCGCGAGAGAAGTTGGCTTGTAACAGTGTTGGAGGGGGTTGATCATTGTTTGCATCTAGCCAATATTTGTCGTAAAGATTTTTGCGTATGTTAATTGCAATTTAACGGCATGTCTATGTGTGTGTGTGTGTGCACTTTTTGTGAGGGGTAAACTTAGCCAATTGGAATGTGTCGTTGAGAGGCCAATTGGAATAGGAAGTTACTGATATTGTATATGCAAAGCATTCTGATTAGCAAAATTATTGCTCAGAATGCAAGCAGTGCAATAAGAAGTATAAATAATTATATATTTATGTAGAGACTGCAATAAAATATATTTATTTAAGTATATATCTAAATAATCGAAACAATATATATTTATGCAGAGATTGAAACTCGCTTAACTCTATTCGAATTGTACAATTGAAATGAAATGAAAATAAATTGATTTCAATTCTTTGCACGTGCAATGCACTCGAGCTAATGGCACAAATAGTTAAATAGTTAAGATTTTTTTCGTTTCTAATTATTAGTTTAAGAACAGTTGATGCCTGCTGAGTAGCATACAAATCTGCAATAAGTAAGATGGGAATAAATTGAATGATTAATCAGATTGCAATTCATTGCAGAGAAAAGGAGGCATCGACTTCCGTCTATGATGCAAAATAATTTAATGCCAAAAACAAACAGCTTCATCATGAACACTCATAAAGATTCATATTCACAGAGTCAACCAAACGAAGCTCAATTAACATAATGACTAAATTAACACGCAAATACGACAAAATTAAAAACATTAATTTTACAACTTAACGAGCCAAACAAATAAACTCGCCAATTGCGAAGATTCAGTTAGTAAAAGTATTAAAAATAAATAGCGGCATGAGTTGTGAATAGGAAAAGCTGCGCATAGCGGAGCTTTAAAGCTCTCTCTCTCTCTCTCTCTCTCTCTCTTCCTCTCTGTCTCTCTCAATCTCTCTCTGTCTCTGTAGCCAAACGTCATCACAAAAACATTCCAAACAGCTGAAAAACGATACAAAGACGACAGAATGCGACTGACGTCACAACAGATTCAGGTGCGGATTCTCCCGAGCTGCGTGATTTTTTGTATTTTGACCGGGTCACAGCACGCATTGTGAGATGTGTGATCGTGTGGAATGAATCATATGAAAGTGACCACAGCGAAAATCCCATTAGCCCAGTCATTTGCAATTGGCTGCGCCGCAACAGCTCAGCCAATGGTGAAAACCGTTTGGTTTGCTTAACAGCACAGCGATGCGCTTCCACATCATAAACCATAATCTCTCACAAACAAAATTATGCACACGCATCCGACACCCAGCACTGAATGCACACATTACCAATTCGCTGCGTAATCTATGCCACAAGCCATTTCGACTAATACCAGTAAGTAAACACTTTACATGGTGCATTACTTTGTCATGCTGAAAGTATGCGTTGCCGAAAGCTTTTAATGCACCTTCCAGGCTCACTTACTTATTGTAAGAGTTAAAGATATATATAAATATACATTTATATATGTATAAATATATTTATTGCAATTTAGTTACATTACACCACCAATTACGTAGAATTTGTCGTACATATTTTTGAAATTTAGTTAAATAAATATATAATAAAAATATAGAAAGTTTACATTAAATAAAATTTGCTAATTTATTTTAGGATATAGATCAATTTTAAATATAAACATTATAAACATTAAAATATATATTTTATTTCACTAAAACAAATTGCAAAACCCATAAAAACTAAAATCTAGGAAAGCTGCGCAGGCGCAATAATTAAACGAAATAGTTGGAAACCAATTTATATATACTTAATATATATATATTTATATTTATATTTATGCTTGTGCATTACTAGGTACTGATTTACTTTGCATGCATAGAGAATGCCTTCGGTAAGGCGATGTCATTTACAAGTTTGCTGCTGGGTGCGTGAAGTCTTCGGCTGCAAAGAGAGAATCACACCAAATGCAGGACCTATGTGTGTGTGTGTGTGTATAAACAAGTTTCTGATAAGCAAACTTTTGCAGGTGGGCCTCACACACACACACACACACACACACACACACACACACACACACACATGTACACATATGTATGTGTATGGCTAAATAATTTCTCCAAGTGAAACCAGTTTTGGGCCAAGATGTTTGGGTGGAATATGATTTAGCTCGATATGCTATATATATATATAGATGTATAAAGACATATCTGTGCAATTAATAATGAATACAAATGTTTTTAAGTTGACATAGGATATTTTTAGTGTTATTGTGTGTCGCTTAAAGTTTCTAATTGAACGAAATGAAATGCTTAAATAAATAAACAATTATTATTTATGGCTTGGCACTGGTTTCCCAAGCAACAATGGATCAATTTGTGAGGTGATAGCTGGGGGAGGGGGTGAGGGGTTGGGGCTGGTTGTGGGTGCGAATAAAGCACGCACAAAACGGTAGCCAGATTTGTGTTTGTGTATTTTGTGTATTCATGTGACTGGCAGACCGCAAAGAGAACACCAGAGAGCGTAATCAAAGAGAGACAGACAGAGAGAGACAGAGAGAGAGAGGGAGAGAATTATGGCTCAGAGCAGCCACACAAGATATTCAAGCGTCATTGTTGGGTTAGTTAAACGCGGCTTGGCATCCAGTTGAGACCATTGAGACGGATCAGTTCGCCGATAATGTCCAAATACACGAAATTGGCTCGAGGCATTTGCGATGTGCTGCTTTGGGGCGCGTTGACAGCGGCCAGTTTGCTGCTCAACAGGTTGGTGAAGCCCTTCAAGCGTGGCTTCTTCTGCGGCGATGAGTCACTCGGCTATCCGTTCCGGGAGAGCACAATTGGCACTGCTTTGGTCATTGGTATCACGCTCGCCGTGCCCACAGCCGTCATCATTGTCGTGGAGCTGTTCAAGCAGTTGCCACTGCCCGGTGGCCGGGAGAAACGTGAGACTGGCTGCCGTTTGTCGCATCGTCTGGGGCAGGTGTACAGGCAGGCAGGGTATTATCTGTTCGGTCTGGCCATGCTCACGTTTGCGACGCTGCTGACAAAGCTGTGCATTGGCCGGCTACGTCCGCATTTCTATGCCGTCTGCCAGCCGATGTTGAGCGATGGCACCGACTGCGAGGCGCCACAGAATGTGGGACGCTACATCGATGGCTATGTGTGCAGCAATGCGAACATGACGGACTTTCAGTACGAGCAACTGAATCAATCGTTTCCCAGCGGACACGCCAGCATGATGATGTATGCGATGCTCTACCTGGCCATCTATCTGCAGGCGGCGCTCAGCACACGCATCTCCAAGCTGCTCAAGCATCTGCTGCAGTTCCTCTTCGTCATGTTCGGCTGGTATGTGTCGCTCACCCGGATTACGGACTACTGGCACCACTGGTCCGATGTCCTCGCTGGCATCATCTTTGGCGTGATCTTTGCCTGGCTGACGAGTGTCTATGTTGCCGATCTGTTTGCCTTCAAGCGCTGCAATCGGACCGGTTACTCCGCAAACACACTGATGAAGAAGCCACAGGTCTCACCCAAGAGCTCCACCAAATCCCAATCGAATGCGGCAGCGGCGGCGGCAGCAGCAGCAGCCGTTGTGGCAGCCAACAATGGCTTGCAACCCGCCCTGCCCGCCTACACATTTGGCACCCTGCCCTATCTGCCAGCGCATCCGGCGCAGGCGCAATACGCCCAAACCTATCACAACTACGGCTATGTGCCCTGAGCTCAAGGATCGGGGATGTGTTGATCGCTTGAGGCAGGTGCTCTCGTAGAACTCCTCTATGAAGCCTCAAAAACAAAATGAAAGAAAATCTGTTTTTTATTAGCATTAGGCATTCGAATCAATATTATATTGTTAATAATAATAAGTAAAAACAAATCTGTGTTTCACGTTATTTCGATGGAAAGTTGATTAATCATAATTAACGATTGGATGATTAGTAATGAAATGTTTAATTATTTGCTGCTGTTTTCAAAAGCGAAATTAGAAAGTGCCTAAAATCGATAGTTATCAAGCTGCGCGCATCTCTTGCCACAAAGCACTTGCCGCATGCTCAGCCAAGTGGCACATTCGAAGACTGCACACTGCATTAGCGTTGCAACTGAGCAAGCAAGAAGAAAATACAAATATATAAAAATATATATATATATATATATATGTATATAGTTGTATATATTTTTTGATTTTGGCAGCAGACATTATCCCAAATTATTATTAAAGATTTGTAAGTCAGCAAATATTTATAATTTGACCAAAAAAAAAAACCGTAAGCTTAACAGTTACTTTTGCTTTTGTTTGGGCCACAGATTCTGGGGAACATATAAAATATATATAAATATAAAAATAAAGATAACAAAACTATTTTGAAATGCTTTCAAGTTAGAGCTGAGAGCTGGCTAAGAGACTCGGCATAAATTAATAAAGATTTGCATACTTGAGCAATCGATAAATAGCCTGGGAATGCCAACAACAACAATAACAACAACAACGGCAACAATTTGGACTTGGAACTGAGTATTGTTTTTCAGCTGAATAGCACAATAGAAAAGAACGAGTCGACTTGACTCCAGTCGAGGCGACTTTGAGTTGAGCGCTGAGGGTTTTGAAACAAGTTTTTTTTTGGACGTCGTAACCACATTAGAGATGTAAATTAGCAGCTGCAAGAGACCCACGAGCCACCAGCCACCAGCCAGCAGCCACCAATCAAGTTGCCCAGTTGCCCTGCCCTGCGTTGAAACTCTGCCCAACCAAAAAAAAAACATCAGTCGCCGTTTCAGTCTCAAAATGTGCGGCAATCCGAATACGCGACTTCTTTCGCGACTCATCATTGATTTTCTGCTGCTGCTGGGCGTCTACTGTGTGGCACTTGTTGTGTTGCCACAGCAACTGGTGACCACACAGCGTGGCTTCCACTGCAGCGATACCTCGCTGCGTTATCCTTATCGCCAGCCCTGGCTGACCAAGGTGCACTTGACCATTGCCGTGGTAGCGTTGCCAGCTGCCTTTCTGCTGGTTGTGGAGCTGTTGCGTGCCGCCTTTGTGCCACAGAAGGAGGAGCTGAAGCAACGATTCGTCTTCGTTGGGACAAGGATACCCAGTTTCATTAGCGAGTGCTACAAGATCATCGGTGTCTATCTGTTTGGCCTGGGTCTGCTGTTGCTGCTCATCCGAGTCACCAAATATTCGACGGGTCGCTTGCGTCCCTATTTCTTTGATGTCTGCCAGCCCAGCTGGGGTGAGCTGGGTGAGCCGGAGCTGAGGGAGAGCTGCTCCTCAAACTCAACGCGATACATTGAGCAATATAGTTGCACCGAGTTTGCTGCCTCGTTGGAGCTGTTGTCGGTGGTGAGGCACTCGTTTCCCAGTGGGTTTGTGAGCAGCACCAGCTATGCGATGATCTTCCTCATCTACTATGCCCAGGCGCGTCTCTTTGCGCCCTGGCTGCGCATCCTGCGCGCCACACTCCAATTGGCCTGTGCCGCCATTGCGCTGTTTGTCTGTGTGGAACGCATCTCGACCAATCAGAATCATCTGTCGGATGTCGCCGCCGGATTGGCCACCGGCGCCGCGCTCGCCTCCTTCGTGGCCATCTTTGTGGCGCACCTGTTCAAGCAGGTGAGGGTCAAGCGACGCCAGTGGCCCAGAAACGAACAGATCTACGGCTATGCTGGCTACTACAATCGGGCCACATATGGCTATTAACTGATAATATAAACAAGTCACAGAGTCAATAAATCTAATCAATCAAACATCTTTCAATTGAGTACAGCAATAATAGCAAAAATGTACGCTCAAAAATTCCTACAGCTTAAAATATAAGTAAGATAAAATAAATAAAAATATATATCCAACAGCCACAATAAATTGTAAATATATTTAAAATAATTTTATTCCATTTATGGCTTTAAGCAAAACGAAATCATTACAGCGAATGTATATAAAATCTGCTTATAACTGTATACAAAAGATAAAATGCCACAATGTCTTATCAAGATAACAAAAACACAAAAATTTACAGTTACAGCTTGTAATATTAATTGAATTTCTATAAATAAATTTAAGAAAAAAGAAGAAGCAAAATGATCAACCTACATTTAGCCAAGTTACAAACCAACAGCTGTAAAGAGTTGGCTTGCGTTCCACACAACAAGTGCAAGTGCAGAATGACCACAGTCCACAATATGCTCACTTGCAATCCCACTTCAAGTCCCTCTCGCTCCCTCTCTCTCTCTCTCTCTTGCGCTTCCTGCAATGCTTAAGCAACAACAGCTGCAACAGTAGCAACAAGTGATCTGACCAGCGTTTTGTTTACAAACCATCAACTTTAATCACTTAGCTTGCGATCCACACAACAAATGCCAAGCTCAGTTGAGCATTTACTTGCGCTCTCTCTAGCTACACACATACTCTCCCACTACACTCACACGCACGCTCTCTCAGCAATACTGATCGAAAGAGCAACAGCAACAGCAACAAGTTGTCGACCGATCGATTTGTTTACAAAGTCAACAACAAATAACAGCGCTTCACCGCATTTGTTTTCATTCAGTTGTGATCGTCTAGCGGCGCTTCGTCGTTTACATTTGGCATCGGCATCGGCTTCGGCATCTCGTCAACGTCGCACAGTGGTAATAATAATCGTAAAACTAATAAACAATCGCGTCATAAAATTGAACAATCGCCGTTAACCAAAAGTTGTTCCCAGTTGTACTCAAATATTGAAACGGAAACAGAATTAAGCATTTCAATGAGAAGCCATAAAACAAGCATTAAACACGTAATTAAAGTGAGTAGAAACTGCGAGCAACTCTAATTAAAATTGGCCAGTTTACATTATGGAGCAAACAGTACTCATGTATGCACATACACTGAGCGAAAGAAATGGGACGAATGCATATAAAGAATTTATGAGTCTATAATATGTGATTGCAAATCAAAGCAGTATTTAAAAGTTGATTTAAATTGATGAATTTTCATTTTGTGGTTGCCCGCCTGAAGAAATAATTATTTTAGTAAAATAGCATAAAATAAAATAAATGTGAGTGCAAAGCTTTAAGCACTTTGAATGCTTCTCATCTCTGTGTGTGTGTGTGTAAAAGGGCAATAAAAATGAAATGCATTTAGTGCATAAAGTTCAAAGTGCATTTTAAAATAGCAACGGTTAACCAGCAGAACAACAAAGTCAAACCGAGGCAAAGTAAGCGCCACATGTACAAATAAACAAATACACATGTATGTATATATATACATAGTTCCCATATACATATGTTAAAAAGATATACACACAGTCACACACAGAGAAAAAAAGAGACTTAATTCAATCAAATGTCGCTTATTCATTCAATTAAAGGTCGTGCCATTTGACGTCCCACTACGAATACGAAAACGAGTCTGACTCTGACTCTGAGTATGAATATGGGAATGACTATGAATGTGAGTGGAGTGAGTGTCTTTCCATACACAGAGCCCATAAAAAATGTTTACAAATGGCATAATAGTTTGCTGCTAAAGCTTGAAACAGTCAGCAGGAATTATCACCGATCCAATGAGGTATATATATATATACATATTCCTGAGCAGCAACAACATCCGAGTCGAGCTCAAATTTGGAATATACTTTCTCATATTTATTTATTTTATTTATCGATTTTCGATAGCAATAGTAGCCACCATTTTGAAGGTATAAGAATTATTATTAATATATAAAATACTTTGATTCATCTTTGATCAGCTGTAAAAATTGCATAAGGATCTGTTAAGAAACACCCAAGTTATAGCGCAAGAAGCATACTCATATGAGAAAAGAATAAGATGGGCGAGCAGAGTCCAGGGTATCTCGTAGTCGAGCAGTCTCACATGTTTCACGATTGACTGTTTCAACTTTGTGCATTTGTCGCATGCATTTGTTGTTTTGAAGAAACACCCCCATTTCGGCGAGGGATCAGCCAAAGATCAAAAGCGCACAATGGGGGCCATTCTTGGGCAGAAAGTGGCAAAGAGATTAGCAGTTGTTGCAAGCAGCCAACTCATATTCAGTCGCCGTTCAACTGATGATAATGCAAATCGCACTGGGTGCATGCAACGCGCCCATTTGACGCATCATTGCCACAAGACAATAGACAATCGCTCAGTATTCTGATGAGTGACTCACTCACTCACTCGCTGCACTCGCCTATTCACCCAAGATATTGCCCCAGAATAGCGGGCTCTTATCAAATGCCGCCGTAGGTGAAAGTGTGTGTGTTTTATGTGTAATTCTTATCACACTCGCCGTGCCAATAAACCGATTCGGCTTGTTTCGAAATAAGCTGAATATCAATGAATTTGCACAAAATAGCACACCTTTAACTGGCACAACAAACGTGCGCCTTTGTGGTGTGTGTGTTGTGTGTGTGTGTTGTGTGTGTGGTGTGTCTGTTGTGTGTGTGTGTTGTGTGTGTGGGCGGTGTGCAATTGTCATCGGGAACACGCTTTTATTTATCTTATCAAAATGATCTTGAGCGAGTTTCTCACTTGCTGTTATCAAGGCAAGCACACATTGTGTACACTGTGCCAAAACGCAGACTTGTAGAATGTAAATAATTTTCAAGTTGTTAAATAAACATTCAAACTAAGTAAATTAAATATGATGAACATCTAATGCTACTTTTTAGTTAAACTCTTTTAATTTTACTTTTATAGCTAATCAAATTTAATTTTAAACTTCAATTTTGTAGTAATTTATAAATATTATATATTACTCTCTGAAGAGCGAGAGAGAGAGAGAGAGAAAGAGAGAGAGAGAGAAAGAGAGCCTTGACGTGCCCAGTCTAAAGAGTAAGAGAGAAAATTAAGAAAGATTGGAATATCACAGAATCTGTGGATAGACTTACCACTCCTAACAATAACCTGCCTGCGCTGCTAGATATTTTACATAGATAATAATAATAATAATAATAATTATTGATGTACTTTTAATTTCTAACAAATTTTGAATTGGCTTTTTCTTGCAGTGCTGCCAACTGGTGCAAATACAAAGTTAAATTGGCTGTTGTCTAATCTAGAAATACTATGCAGAAAACGCCTACAGTTAGCTAGAAACTAGAAACTAAGCTCCGCAGTAATAAACTGGCTCTGACGCACTGGGAGAGAAAGAGAGAGAGAGAGAGAGAGAGACGGGCGGGCAGAGCGAGAGGGAGAGGGAGAAAAACAATGTGAGAGGAGAGCCGTCGTGCATGAAATGATCGTTGAATTAAAAGAACGTTACCCACTCGAGGCCGGATCAGTCAGACGCTGACAACGAACCCGAAACGACTACAACGAATCCAACGGGTATAAAAAAAAAACAATAACCAAAAACAAAAACAAAAAACAGAAAAAAGAGCAACCAACCCAAACTTAATTAGACAGCATAAAAAATTGGAATATTAACTAATTAAAAATTTAAAAAAAAAAAACAAAACGAGAACGACAAAATGCGCGACGATATAACCAATGGAGATGACAACGACAACGAGAACATTGCAGCCGCCAGCAGGGAGGGGGAGCGCCAAGTGCAATGTGCCACAAATGCTGTACAGCGGCAAGTGGCGCATCGCTGCCTCATCGAGCTGCTCATCTTTGTGGTGCTGTTGATACCCGTCTTAGTCTACGAGGTCGCCGTGGAGCCGGCGAGACGTGGCTTCTTCTGTGACGACGAGAGCCTGCACTATCCATTCCATGAGAACACGGTGACGCCGGTAATGCTGGGTCTACTGTCGGGTGCACTGCCTCCCCTAATCTTCATCGTGGTCGAGTATGTGCGTATGATGCGAAAAGATAAGCTAGCTGCCACGGTGCAGGTGCTCGGCTGGCAGATGTCGGCGTGGTATGTGGAATTTGGTCGACAGATCACCTACTTTATGTTCGGCCTGGTGCTCACCTTCGATGCCACCGAGGTGGGCAAGTACACGATCGGCCGACTCCGGCCACATTTTATGGCGGTCTGCCAGCCAATGTTGAGCGATGGCAGCCTCTGCACAGATGCCGCCAATCTGCATCGCTATGTGGAGGACTATGAGTGCGCCGGCGAGGGCTACACCATTGCGGATGTGAGGCAGGCGCGTCTCAGCTTTCCCAGCGGACACTCCAGCATCGCCTTCTATGCGCTGCTCTATACGGCACTCTATCTGCAGCGGAAGCTCCATTGGCGCAGCTCCAAGCTGGCGAAACACTTTCTGCAGTTCGTGCTCATCATGGTGGCCTGGTATACGGCGCTGAGTCGCGTCATGGACAGCTGGCATCACTGGTCGGATGTGTTGGTCGGTTCGTTGATTGGTGTGACAGTCGCCTTGATTACAGCTCGCTACATATCCAAGCTGTTCAAGCCATCCTACCGGGAAATCGTACGTCCGGCTGGACTACGGAGGCAGAATACCTCGGACACGCTGCAGGAGGATGTCTGCGCCAGCACACCGCCACCCTACTGTGTGAATGGCAGCTTTAGCGATGATCAATATTGTACCAAAGTTTAAATACCCGATCTGAGATCGTCAAGTGCAACAAATTGTATTTAAAGAAAACATTCCAAAGCCAATTAAATATTAAATGTGTTACCTGTAAAGCATTAAAAGATGAAGAGCTATTTTATGTCTATCTAGCTTACAATCCCCACGTATTTAGTATTACTTTCAGACTTTCTTACTTTATTAGTATAGCTCATCTTAGTTTTTAGTAGTCGTCGTAGTCGCATTTGCATTTGTAAAGTTTTCATTCATTTGTTGTTTGCCTCCATTTAAGATCCATCAATCTGTATCTATATATGTGTGTTATTCGTATTATATTTGTAATAAATTAAAAAAAAAAAAAAACAGAAAAAACAATTTAAAATGGCGATGAGTAATTTTTAAACACTTAACGCTTGGCTGCATTTTTACTCAATTTCCAGGGTAATAATAGAAATATATATATTTTTTTTAAGTGCAAAAATGGGTCACCAAACAATATATAATACTAGAAATATATAAATAAATAATAATAGAAATACATATATATAAATAATATATTATTCTTTTCAATTGAAAAGTTTATTTTATATTTATCTTCAGCTTCACCTTTTCCACTTTTGTATCTTAACTCTTAACCTTTTCTACAAATCATGCTGATGTATTTGTTTGCCAAAAGCAGCAACAACGGGAATTCAGAGTTTCTGTGACTCACAGATGATATTTATGTTGTAGATATACATTTTTAAAATACCATGCAATCAAGCAAATTACTTAATAGGGGCAATATAATTAAAGTTTAAGCAGTGTTTAGATAAAGTGACTACTGTCTATCATGTGTTTAGATAATGGGACCACATTCAATCACTACCTATCTATCTAAACATAATTTAATCAGCATAATTTCCAAATCCAACAAACATCAAATGATATTATTTACTTACTCATACATTTCAAATGTCAGGTATTTTGTTTATCTCTAATTTCTTTTAATGTTGTATAAGAACCTTTTCATTTTGGTAGCTATTTTGTGCTGCGTCATACTCAAGTGGCACAAAAAAGAGTAAGCTGAATTTATGTTCATATTTGTTGTTGTTGGCGAAGCTTTTGTATTTTTTGTATGATCGTGAGAACTTCAATAAGTAGGTAACCCTCTGCAGCATGCCAAATGCCATCATTATGAGTCATTATAAATGTGTTGCTAGGCAAACAAATAGTAAACCAATTGCTTGAACAAAAATAAATATGTTTAAAGAGCAATATTTAATGAACTCAGCTTTTTAGAAGCTTTCTTAAAATATCTCTTGTTGTGAATACAAATGAAATGTGAAAAATCTATATATAAATATAAAGTGCCAATAAATAGACTCGCGTGTTATGTGCTCCTCCAGGGCTAGACAGATGACAAAAATAACAACAGCGATTCCGAGATGAGTTCGCAACACGTGCGTCTTTTTGCTGCAGCCTCTTATCAGCTTATCAGGTTCAGCCAAGGTTGACTCGTCAGAGCAATGAATTATAAATCAAAAATCAAAAACAAGCACATAACAAGCATATTTAGTGGGAATTACTCACAGCTGCGACTATATTATGTAAGATTTGAAAAAATTCCCGCATTTTGCATATTTTATTGTATATTTCTCATTGTGGTACAGAGAGGGAGTCATTATTTATTGAGCAATCCTGTAACTTAGACACACATCATATTTGTAATGTAATAATAAAGCTTCATATAAAGCTGGTATTACAATCATTCCAAACTTTTGTATGGAAGAAAACAATTTTAATGGCAGCTGAATAAGAATCATAGAATAATTCATATGAATTAGTTTTTCTTTATAAGCAGCATAAATAAAAATGGCATTATTACGACATTATAATAGAGATACAAATTTGCTTCGATTTTACCAAGATGACTAAAGTTTTGGGCCACAAAATGTAAACTGTTTTATACTGTCAATATTCATTTCGAATCTTTTTATTAATTGACGATTTTTCAAAATACTAAGGATTGCTTTTAGACAACATTTATTTTTCCCTTTTAATTTTATTTATTTTTAAAAATATTTTCACTGTCTTTAGTCCAATTTAAATAAATATTTCCATCCAAAGAGTGTACATCATTTCACATGTCCCACATTTCACATTTATTATTTTTAAATAAACATGAATAGCAGAAATTGCTGAGATGCTTGCAACAACAATTTAATTGGAGAACATTGGAGTCTCGGAATCTCAGTCGCAGCTTCAACGCTGAGCTCGACTTCTCGCTGTGATCAGTGACGCGTGGACCGTGAAAGCGAACAAAACATGAGTTTCGGTCTCAGACTCAACTGGCCAGCTGTGCATCGTCCGCTGCTGGATGTGGTGTTGCTGGGCATCCTGCTCGTGCTGAGTGAGAACTTTAAGGAACTTTGGGATTGGACAACGCAACGTGGCTTCTTCTGTGACGATGAGTCGCTTATGTATCCCTATCACTCGAACACCGTTTCGTCCAGCATGCTTCACTGGTTGGGCTTGTATTTGCCGCTGCTGTTGCTACTCATCTTGGAGAGCTGTCGTTGCAGGCGACCGTTAGATTCGAAGTGGCAACAATACTGGCCGGTCTACAACACGCTGCGCTGGTTTCTCTTTGGTCATGTTGCAAGCTCGGTGCTCAAGAATATGGGCAAACACACAATTGGTAGACTACGTCCACATTTCTTTGACATCTGTCGTCCGCAACTGGCCGATGGCGGCTTCTGCACCGACGATGCCCATCGGCAGGGCGGTGTCTACCACACCGTTTACACCTGTGTCTCTGGCGCTGATACTGAATTGATTTTCGATGCGCACATCTCCTTTCCCAGCGGTCACTCGAGTATGGCGTTCTATGGTCTGGTCTTTGTGGCGCTCCACTTGCAGCGCATCCGCCGGACACTGCCTGACAATATGCTGCGTCCATTGTGCCAGCTGGTGTGCGTCAGTATCGCCTCATTTGTCGGCCTTAGCCGTGTCATGGATTACAAACACCATTGGTCGGATGTTGTGGCCGGCTCACTGCTTGGCACCCTCGTTGCCCTTGCGGTCGTCCGTGCAGCGGAACAGGAGCACCGATTGCATCTGCTGTGCATAGACCAGAAACAGCAGCAGCAGCAGAATAAGCAACAGCAAAATGCAAATACAATGGCACCACAAACAGTTGCCGTTGATAAAGTGGTCACAAGTGGAAGCAGCCAAACAGAGCCAGCAAGTGCTGCATGCGAAGTTGGCCAGCAGCTGCCACAAGATTTGTCCGTAGTTACGTGCCTTAGTTCTAATTAGTTTCTAAGTGTACCATAGCTTAAGCTCGTTAATAAATTTAAAATAATAAATACCATATAATAAAAAGATGAGTGACAATAAAGATACACAATTCATTTAATTTGTTGCTTAGATTTCTTTTTTGTGTCGTTAAGTACAACATAATGGTCTTTAAGCTGAACTAAATGGCTTAAGTAGTATAGGGTATATAAGTAGAGCACATCTACTTGGTTGACAAAGATAAAGATCACTTGCGATGGCGAATAAAAATACATACATTCTAAAGGATGGAAATTGATTTTTTAATATAAACAGTATCAAATGCGATAAGCAATACTTTATTTTGATTGGTTTATTCTATATTTAAATTGCTTATTCAATATTAACTGAAATTTATGTAGTTTTACATGAAATAGCTTAACGCATTAAGCCACATCTAATGGCAGCTATATTTATATGTTCATTTTGGTCCATAACCTACTTGTAATGAGCTCTTTTGTGACTAGCGTAGCAATACACAAGATAAATAAATAAAATACAATACATATAACATATGCAATAAATATATCAGCGTCTTTTAATATTTATATGAGTACATATTGGAGAAAAAGCCCCTAATTAAAAACCAGTTATTGCTGTTGCATAACTCACTTCGTCATTGATATTTTCAAGAGACCTCTCACAAAATTTGGCACCTTTCAAGTAATACGCTGAGTATAATATTTTTGGCTTTGTGTAAATACACATATGAGTTTATATCTGTGAAAAAAGTAGGGGATTTTTTTATATCTTACCAATGGAATTAAACCAGTGCCTACGCAAAAAGAAGATAAATAAATAAAATTATCAGTAGCTGCAAATCACTAAAAGTTTTTATCTTGATAATGATTTGGCCACATGTATTAAGACTGCAACACAATTTGGAAGCATGATTTCTGATTGTTTTTCATGTTCCATCGAGTTAAGATGCGTTTTCAATAATTATCCACTCGTCATCAACTTTATGCATATTTATGAACCACAGATCGTTCAGGGGAGCATTCAAACCAGTTGATAAACTTTTGCGCTCAATGCAAATTGATTTCAATTAGCAGCCGCAGCAAATTTCAAGAACTAGATAAGCCCATTGAAAGCCAACGTTGCGATGTTGACAACGGTGCAACAATTAGCGGCTCTTTTAGTTTCATTAGAAGCAAATTTTCAAACGACTTAACCTCAGTCAACGCCCGACGACACGACAACAAGCAGGGGAATAGCAGAGAGAAATAAATAAATTTCAGCTGAAGGCGCTAAGATATAAGGGAGCGAAAGAGAGAGAATGTGTATGAGAGAGAGAGAGAGAGAGAGAGAGAGGGAGAGAGAGAATTAGGTCGCAAATCCAAGGGGCTGATTATGATGCGCAACACCTGAACCTCAGATTTAGCAGGATTCGAGTCTCGAGAAAGTCTTGCAACGATTTGGGGCTATACCCTCATCAGGAGACGGAAGCTTTTGGCAGCCATTTTCACTTGTGGTCCGCTTAATTGGCTCATTTATTTTGATGGCAAAGAAAATGTTGGAAAAGTGCGGCCTTTTTTTTTTGTTTGGTTTCCTTGCGCTCGCATTTACCTGGTTCGCTGCTGTCCCTGGTTTTATTATGATTAATTATGGCACAAGCACACAATTACAAGAACTCACCAACACACACAAACACACACACGGCACACACATACACACATACACATATACACACATATACAAAATGACCCTAAGCTCCACTTTCTTGCCAAGTTTTGCAACTGAGTCAAGCTGTTTGTTATTGCTGCTCTTGTTGTTGCTGCCTCGTCTGAGATTCGAATGATAAATTTCTGTGCAATTTATTTTAATCTGCTGCGACAGAAACCCACAATGCCCCTCGCTTCCCCCCTCTCCCTCTCCCTTCCCTCTCTGTGTCGCTCGCCTAAACTAGCTTTACTGCTAGTTTCCATGCGTTAATTAAATGGAAAATATTTGCACATAACAAAGTGAAATGCAAAAGATGATGGGGCAGAGAATTCGTAGATGGGGGGTGGGGCGGACTGCCTGGAAAGTTTTGCTGCAATCCAACACAGTGACCTACATTTTGCATTAGCGAAACTTTTGTTTTCCTCAGCAGTAAAAGCAACAAACAGAAACTGAGCAGGGCTTTCAAAGTGGTGCAGATCCTCCGCTCTGTGGTCCGGTTAAAGTTACCGGGCTAGCTAGTTTGATACTGCCAACTCAGAACTCGATACTCGAGTTTAATTGCACGTAATTCACAAAGAGCATACTGCACTTGTATTTGAATTTGCTCTAATTTAGTGGATTTGTGTAGCTTTGCAATATCTATTTTTTTTTAATTTCGATAGGTGTATTTTGTCAGAACCGTACAAGCGTAATTTGACTTAATTTATGCACTCATTTAAGTTAAGTCTTAAGTTGATTACTTTGATTGACTTTCACGCGTTGCAGTCTTCCAGGCATAACCATTAATCAACAGGTCAGTTAACTCTTACTGCCAATCAATTGGCTTAGCACCAGAATTGGACTTGCTCAACTCTTGCAGTCAACTTTAATGCACAATCGAATAATCGTCGCAAATTTAAGTACAGTGCCAACTGTCTAATCGCCATCAGGTGCTATAATGTGGCATGTTTCGGGTCTGTGTCCAGTCGGTGTGTCTAGTCGAGTCAGTTTGTCACTCTGTCGCAACCAGCCGGGGCATCGTCAACATCGCCTGCTGCATTGCTGCGTGCCTTTTTGGCTGTTAGCTCAACAAAATATCCGCAAGCATGTTGGGGATTTTCTACTTTCTATAGCCACAGAGAGACAACACCTCTGCTCTGCTCTGTTGTTCGTTTAACACGCTCACCGAGAGTACTCCAGTTTTGGCATTGCAGGGGATTATTTGCAGATATTGCTGTTCTCTCAGTTAATATCTGTCAAGTATGCCAAAGAAGAATGATGAATGAATTGAAAGTCATATTTGATTTCAGTTCTTGGCTAATTAGAGATTACTATATCATACATCTGGTATATATATTATGAAGGGTATCTAATCGCCGGCATTGTACCATCTATAAAATGTTTTTGCTGTCATCGTCGCACAGTGCGCTTCATATTTCTGCGGTTACCAGTTTGTCCATTGAATTTCCATGGTTTGCGACCACCTCCTGGTAACTTTTGCACTTGCTATTTGCCACCAGCAGTCGGCAGACGTCAATTGCTGGTTTTCTCCGTACTCAGTACTCAGAGCTCGGTGTTCAGTGCTTAGTGCTTGGCTGCAGCCCCTCATTGGCTTCATGTGTGCAAAGACAATTTGATAATCGCAATATGCAGCATAGTTTGAGTTAATGAAGCTTGTGTGCCATATGAGTGCCACCTTTGCATCCTTTCGTTGAGTGTGTTTGTGTGAGTGCCACATCAGACCAGACTAGACGAGAGCCAACCACACCACAGCAAGCCATAAAGAAGACCTGGTCGTTGTGTTGTTTGTTGGAAAACAAGCAGAGCGTTTTGCTTGCCAATTAGTAATTTGTTTGCCGCCTGGATGACTTGCGAACGAGCCACAGAGAAACACACAGAGAGAGAAAGAGAGAGAGAGAGATAGAAACAGAGAGAGAGAGAGAGATAGAGGAGGGGGAAGTGTCAACTGTGTCTCAACTGTCTCTGACAGACTGTGGTACTTTTTAAATACCAACAAGTTAAAGCTAGTTGCGGCATTTAATTGGACTTTGCACAGCTCAATTTTATTTACTTTCAAAGTGAGAAAAGAGTTCAGTTTTTAATTTAACCGGATTTGAGCAAAGAGATCGTATTCCACCTTAGAAATGATAAGTGTGCAACGAAAAGAAATAGGTATGTAATCAAACTAACTGAAATTGTGCACATTCCACACTGCAGATATTCTCATCCATTCATTTTCAATTTATTTAAATTAATTTTAAAGCACGCTCCACATGACACATTACAGTGCATTTATCAGATGCTGTCTGCGATGCATTCAGCCTCCATCCTCCATCTCCTCCCAGAGATGCCCAGTTACAATCGACGATTTCTCCAGCTGTTCCTCGCTCCTGCTGTTAGCTTATTCAATTTTTATCGACTGACAAGACGAGCGAATTCAATGTGACAATGCGACAGCTCAGCAACAGCAACAACAACAGCAACAGCAACAATAAACAGAGCAGGGAATACAATAATGGACGTTTGCTGCTGACCCCGGTAGACTTCCTGGCAACGATGCAATCTGAAAGCGTACGCGGACTGCCAGCGATCTTAAGGGGAGGTGACAAAAATGTCGAATACGTTTTCAGCTCCCAAATGGCTCCTTTGTCGTGGTAGTGCAGAAATTCGCTACCGTTGTAGTCACACGCAGACTGCGACACGTCGACAGCCAAAGCGTCGGCCATTTTGCGTTTTGTTCGTACCGCCATCATTATTAATACCCGGCCAGGACCAGGACAAAGGATGGGGCCCCAGAACGATGTGAGCGACATTTGATTTTGCGCTAACTTCCGTTGCGTGGCTGCGTTCGTGCTGTGATTTTTTTTGGCCAATGCCTCTCTTACTCTCTTCCTCAGCGTTTCTCTCTGTCTCACTATGCCTGACAGTTTTGATTGCTGTCCAGGTTGCTGTCCAACTGCTGGCCAGGTGTATAACGCCAACTTCAGCTCGCTCCACGGCTGCAGTCAGTCGAAACAGGTGTGGCCGTCAACTGGCAATCAACTTTCATTTAGCGGCATCATTTGTCACGTTTGTTTATTGCCCGGTTACGTGTTGGTCAGACTTAATGGCTGTTATTGTCACTGTACCCGGCACCAGAAACAGACAGACGGACAGACAGATAGACCGAAGTTGCAGATGCACAAAGAGAGCAGCAGCAAAGGGAGTAGCTTGAAAATCAGTAAATAATTGATATGAATGCAATGCAAGTCAAGTGAGAAAACTATTGAGAGCAGCAGCTATTATTGGTGTTATCAATTTTATAATAAACATTTCATATATAGGTCTAATCCAATATGCAGTGCAAAGTCTAGTTTGTTTTCATATCAGAGAAACTCCTAGCATTATTGCCACTGTTTCACAGACAACCAATGTCTAACTGGAGCATAACCTCAATTCCGCCACAAACGCTGATTCATTGTAGGATTAGTATCAATGCCAGCACCTAACCTAGGCCTCCTAAGGGTAGAAGTGGCAGGGGTGTTTGTGTGTGTTCGCGACAAAACGAAACGAAATTCGAATGCAACCGTTGCTAATGCCGCCGTTGATTATGAATATTTTAGCGCCCTCTGCCCCTGATGATAACCCCCAACGGAGATGATAATGATGTGCATGATGATGATGATGATGTTGATGGCGGCGTTGACCGCATACGTCGCGAATGAGCAATAAATTTGTATGCACAACCCAGCAGCATATGTGTGCATGGTAGGAGGGAGATGGAGGTGGGAGATGGGAGGTGGTAGACTCCGCATATGAAAATTTACATTTCCTGCTCGCTGGCCAGCCTTGGATCTCTCGGTTCAATTGGTTAGCTGCATTTGCGTATCGCCGATAGCAAATCTTCACCGGAGTGCAGAGCGTAAATTCCGTTACCATGAAAGCTTTATATCGACAGTGAGTCCCGTTCGCTTTTGGGCTTCACTGCGCTCTGCCAGCAAATGCAATTTCCTAATTTCTCACTGGGGAAATGCCGTTAAGAACCCGGCTAGTTGAAGACCACTATCCAACTGCCCACTTGATTGAGCCAGCTGCAGTTGGACGGTGGGGTCGAAAAGTCGACGGCTCTCGCTACCAAATTAATGACCCGGCGCCGCAGACGACGCAGCACAAAAACCGCAGACAAAGGCGCATAAATGCATAAGGTGGACGGAACGGACGGAGCCCAAAAAGTGCAGCAATCGGAGTTGGACGCGTCATCCTGGAATACGTTTGCTCCTACTTATTTTACCCTAGTGCGCCTCAGCTTATGCAAAACAAATTGGTTTATGCATGAGGCTCCCAAACGGACAGACAAACGGATGTGCCTCGCCTTCCACCTGCTCTCCTGCCTGTCTGCCTGTCTGCCTGCATGGAAGGAAATTCGCACGGAGCGAGCTAATATGATGGAAACACCAGATGGAAGCCAGAACCCCTACAATCCCAACAGGTCAGCGAGGGAGAGAGTGATAGAGAGGGAGGCGGGGAGAGGCAGAGAGTGGAAGCCGGGACTGGTTAAGTAAATTGTTGGCATAGCCCTTGATTAGCTTAACCCTAGCACCACTTCTATTGCAGCAGCTCACTGGGGGTGGTTGAATGCATTTCAGAAACCACACGAGCGGAATTTATACGCATTCGCTGGGTGACTACTGAGAATTATAAGGTCGCTAAAACTGAATACAGCCATTAAAATTGCAGCATGCAAAGCAAAAGGATTAACTTTAGCTTACGTTAATTAAAACAAAGCAAAAGTGCTTAGTTTTGTATGATATGTAAACGCCAAGAGACTTGTCATGTTTATTGTACGACAATAAAAACATTTTCCCTCTAAAAAAAGTTTGTCAATAGAATTATAGAAATTTTATCAAAATACCACAAAGAAATTTTAAGTATTGCCAAATTAAATCACATATTATATTTAAAGCTCATAAGTGGATTTTACTAATAGATATGGGATATGTGATGAGAATATTTTTTCAAGAAATATCAAAACCCAAGGCAAAATAATTAATAATCTATAAGCATTATTACATGTGAGCTTTTTTGCTTTAAGTAGAATTTTATTTTGTTCCAACAACAGAAATGCTTAACTCTCGAAGCGCAACAGATTCAACTGCAAAATAAAATGATTATCGAAAGCCTATTAAGTGTCCACCAAATAGAAAGCCTGTGGCACACACAACACACACACACATGGTGTGTGAGCAAGGCTCATACAGTTGACCCCTCGGCAACCGCTGTCCCCCGCTGCACCATCCCAGTGAAGTTGTGATAATGCGAATGTCTGACTGGGTTGACCAGGAAAAATCAATATAAGCAAACACAAAAATTTCTAGGGCTTAGCAGCCAAATTGGATTTGTGAAAGTAGAGATGGGAAAAAAAGAGTATGTATCTCCATTCAGATGGGTCCAATATGGTTAAGAAGGGGAAGGGAAAGTAAGCATATAATATGATATAAATGATTGGTTGAGCGAAAGTAAAAGCGCAGATTGTTTTTTTTTTTTTTTTGCTTTGGTGGGATTAAGATTTGTAGAAGCTGCTGCTGCTGCTGCTGCTGGTGCTGCTGCAACCAACGATGATGAGGACATAAAAGCGTCGCTCTTAAATGTTATGGTGAGCAACGAAAGCGAAAGAGTAAACGCATCATCATCACTTTTAACGACTCTTGAGGCCAAATGGGGAAAAAACCTGTCCTTGTGCCAAAAATAGCGCGTATGGCTTTTCAAATGAATGACAGCAATTAACTCGCAGTCAATGAAGCCGAGGCCATTGTTTGCCGCGCTGCCACTCGTCCTGCCCGGCCATTAAAAGCCGCCATCGCCATCGCCATCGTCATCGCCTTCATTGCCATTGCCATTGTTGGCTGTTGTCGCAGTCACCAAGCACGATTGCAGTCCACGTCGGGGCCGCCATGGTTATGACATACATAAAAACTGACCGGCTGAGCTAGCTGGACCCGGTTGGTCAGAGTTGGGCTTAGAACAAAGCTGCCGTTATCTGGCGCTGCTGCTGTCTGCGCCGCTTGAAAGGTCCAAAACAAATAAAACGACGGCCCTGGCCAGGCCAGCAGCACTAAATCTGTTATTTATATGACATCAGCGGGTTATCATCGAGAGCAGCACAGAGCACGTTGCGCTTGCGAGCATATTTTAAGAGTCGTATTTGGTCGTTGCACAATTTTTAGCTTCAGCACTGAAGTGGACCTTTGGCGCCGCAGCTGGTGCTGCATCTAAAGTGCAACAGAGAATCTTTACTCCACCATTAATGTCGATTGAAACAAGCTGATTATTTTTATGTTGCCTCTGTGGATCAATATGGATACCAATTTGCTGCTTACTCCAACGTAGAATTGGTTAACCAACAAATATTTTCATATTCCTATCTACAAACCTGTCTTGACTGGAGCATTCTAACTTCATCTCTGTACTGAAATTTCAATAGTCTTAAGTCAAACTTTAAAACTATAAGAGATATCAATACCCAAAAAAAAGATATGCAAAGTACAAACTAAAACACTATTGAAAATATCACAAAGAAAACCCACTTTGTTCAGTTGCATGTGATATATGTTTGGGAACTGTGGACAGAAGCGAATGAGAATCTGGTTGGATTCAGCCGGCAGCAATGGTAAATGGCATTTCAAAGGCAAACCGTAAACATTCCGCCTACAACATTTTCAAGTATTTTAATGAGCATTTGCGTTGCGTTGCGTGGCGGTACCGCGTGGCGCCACGAGCGGTGCACAAGTTGAAAATTATGCATGTGACCGCGGCACATGCGTCGTATGTGTGATACAAGCCCCCCGAGTATTTGCGAGTGAGTTGCGGCTGCCATGTTTGTTGCCTCCATGGCACCGTCATTCACAATCAGACCGAGAGAGACTATGCAGTCAAGGGGGGTACATAGAGTGGAAGGGGGAGTGGGTGGGCGGGTGAGGGTTGTGGGGTTAAATACTAACTGGAAGAAATTTGACGACGTACGTGTTGGACTCGCAAATTTCAAATCAGTTGTGCATTCGCAAACACACCAGAACACACACACACACACACCCAGAAGTGTGTAGCTGTGTCATCATTTAAATTCAAAAAAGCGATAACGGCCGAGTAATGATGAAGTGCACCAGCAGCAGCAGCAGTTGCAGCAGCAGCATCACATCCGAGCATCGAAGTGGCCGCTGGGCACTGTAACATTAGAGGCGCCTCGTCAAAATTGGTTACGCGTTTGGGTCAACAACTGCCACCGTTTTAGATTACAGGGCAGGGTATGGGTGACCGGGTGACCGACCGGTCAGCAGTCACTCCTTTGCGCCAACATATTGAGCGCCAGCGATGATGAGGTGAACGACAGACAGCAGCGTGTGAAAATGAGTGAATGCGATTATCGTGTTGCAGTTCGACTTCGTTATGGCAGAGCAGTTAAGTTTCAGTTGACTGCCTAATTGCAGGCGAGATGTTTCACAGTCAAAATGAAATTGTGCTCGTTTACAGCATTGCAGGCAGCTTTATCCTCAGCTCAAATTAACTGAGGGACACTTAACCAAACTAGGTCTAACAGTAGTGCAATCTGTCGATTTTGTGATAATGCGAAGGAATCCTCTATTCACATTATAGCAGATTATGTTGCCAGCAGAAGTTGTGTATTCGAGGGAAACACGCTCAGAAGACATAGCGATCCTTAACCAGTCAAGCTAAGCTAGCTAGCAAAAACTTTAAGTTTTAAATTTAGTATTCGCTTAAAAAAAACATGAAGGGTTTACAGGACTTATGGACTTTCTCCTAACTGATAATCTCTTTAAAAAAAGATCTCAATAACAAACAAAATAAATATTATATTATTCTTATTTGTGTATAATGCGTTACGAATTAATTAAAATTAAAATAGATACATGCATAGATACAAATATAGACAAACTCATGTTGATCGTCTATAAGGCACTAACGAAATTGCAATGTGCACGTGCCAAAGAAATGATGAAACATTGCAATACTGGCATAAGGCATTCATCTTTTTGCACATCAAAAAACGAGCCCATATTCAAGATGCTAAACACACAGACACACAAACACACACACACACATATTCTATGTAGCACACACACTCACTGTCAAACTGCACAATCTCGCACACACTCGGAGGACACTCAAAGCTGTTAGTGAAGTGGTTGCCCAGGCAAAAACTCAGACGTGCAATCAACATCGCCAGCAGCCGCTGGAGCAGCACGCGCCTGGTCCACATAAAACAGGCAGACCAATAGCGGTTTAGTGAGCTTCTCTATCCTCTAACCTCTGCCCAGCCATCCAGCTATCCAGCCAGTCATCCAGCTGCTGCCCATCATCTGCAAAGGCAATAAAAATCGCCAAGGAGGCAACACTGACTCCGGCCAAAGGCCCGTTGGGCAACTGCATCGCATATAAAATATTTTGCCACAACCAAAAAAAAAAAAAAGAACAAAACAAAAAAGATACACAGAGAAGGATTGTGTGTGTGTGTGTGTGTGTGTGTGTGGAGGCAATGCGGCAGTCAGTTTAATACATACATTCGCCAAAGGCGCCAAGAATTATGCTGCGAAAGTGAAAAATTGGCAGACGAGCGAAGTTTTGAGCCAATTTAGAGTCTAAATTTAGATTCTCTGTCTGGTCCTTCAGAGATTGGCATAAAGTCCGATTCTCAGTTCGAAGTCAAAGTTAAGTATATATAGAATTTGTTGAACAGGATTGAGTGCATATCCAAATCAGTATTTAAAGCGTAACTAATTGAAATAATTTTAAGTGTTTCTTTATGTAACCAATTAATCACAAATAAAATTCACTTTAAATATGAAATATTAAAATTGTGTTGTTTAATCAGTCGATGAAATAATCAACTTATAATTTTGTTATAATTTCACTTCTCTTATTGTTGTTCTTTGCACAAAACTTCAAACATGACGTTAATACTTTAATGGAGCCAGACTTCAATCAAAACATAAACTTAACATTTATTTGTTATATTTGCATATACATTTGGCTAATGCACATTTGCACACAGGATATGTGAGTGCCGAGCACTCTCGACTCTGGCAAACTTGCATGCTTATTTTAAAGCTGCTCATCTGTTTGTGGGTCATAAAATGTTCTGGTTGCTATTCCGGGCTTGGCATAAGCTGCATATCAAATTCACATAAAATGAAGCACACATTCGCCAAAAAAAAAAGGAGATAGATAGAGTGAGTGAGAGAGAGAGGGAGAGAGAAAGGGAGAGAGAACTCATCCTCTGGTCGCTCGTTTTGTTAATTGTGCGAATTTTTGCTTTGCTGCGCTTGCAGTTTGGCTCTTGTGACTCGTTTGCCCATTGCCTTTTTTATGGCAATTCTCTCTCATCTCATCTCTTCTCTGGTTTTGGCCATTCCTGCTGCTCACTCTGTGTACAATCATACATGCTTACATATATGTAATTGTTAAAGGATTTCGTGCGGATTTATTGCTGCATGCTTTGTGCTTGGGGTTTGTTGTTTTAGCCCTTGAAAAGTTGTGTACATACATTGATAGGAATTTGATTTGTCAGTTGGTTAATTTATGACAGGGATTTGAAGAGATTTATGCTGGATTGCATCAGACGATTGTGGGCAAGCGGAATGGAAGCGAAAGAAATAAAAAGTAGCGACTTAAGCTGCAGCCAAAATACAAATAGCAAAAGGTTGAATGAAAAGTGTTTCACAAAGATCACCAATATTGAAATCCACTCAATCCATATATTGCGTACACTCAGTAGTCGGATCCCATGCCATTTTCGGCAATCGCAATGATTCTTCCAATCGAAAATGGACACATGGCCCAGAAAAATGGCATTCGCAGCAGTTGGCAAAGCTTCGTGCTGGTTAGTTTCTTGCCTTGGCCAAATAAACTGTTAAAAATGCGCTGAGTATGCGCAATTGTTGGACGAGGAGGGGAAGATGGGCGAGGAAAAGGAGTGGCAACTGTCATACAAATGCAACAACTGACGCCAAAACAATAAATGGCACTGAACACTCTACAGCAACAACAATCGATGAGCACAACAACAACAACTATAAAACATAAAAAACAACAGAAGCGCCAAATGGCTGTCCAAAATATAAAAAAAAAGTAACCAATCGAAAAAAAGAGGACGAAGCAGCGGCAATGTTTATATTCGTAGGAGAAAAGCGAACACATGTGGCTAAAGGGGAGAAGCACTCGAAAATCGACGAAAATCCTTTTGCATGTTGTTACAAGTGGCCCGGACGCAGCCACCTCCTCACCTTCTCTCACCTCCTCACTCTTCCATCGCACCCATTCCGACAAATTCAATCCGTGCGACCAAAACCAAAATAGTGGCACTCTTAGCTGCCTCTTCATCCGTTTGCCACACACTGACATCAGCTTGCCTGCTGATTCAGCAGCTCCCACGAAGGACTGATCCAAGTCTTTGTCTTGGACCTGCCCTCTTTCACATATATATGTATATATATATATATATATATTTTTTTTCGTTTCTGTTTCTGTTTGCGTATTGTTTGTTTTATTTTGGCGCATATCTGCAGATATTTTTGCAACACTTCATAAACCATAAAAGCACTGCCAGCGAATGTGGTGTAAAATGGAGCCAAATTTAATTTGCAGCTCATAATTTCCATTTAACGTCTTCCAGGCAACAGATGCAGAAATTGTTTTACTTTTTCATATTTTGTTTCGCCTGCCAGGATAAAGAACAGTTTTCTTTAAGGGCAGCAAGTAGGTGAGATTATAACTGAACTCTTAACGGCCTCGAAAAGAAGTAAGATATCTAATAAATAGACAAACAGCATGACGATATAAAAATCTACAGGGTATAAAAAGCTACAGCCACAAATAATAATGTAATTTGCTCTGTCGACTGCTTGGTAGAGTTTGGTTTATCTTATCATATATATCTTAACAAATGAATATGAATATAACAACATAAAAATATAATAAATATGAATATTATTATTAGCACAAAATTGAAATTGAAGAAAAACATTAAACAAGAAAAACTCTAATTTTTAGACAGATTAGAATTCAGGACGATTTTTTGTCGAAGTTTATGTTTTCCGCGATAAGCGAGAATCTTTAAGGCCAAAATCAAAGAAAGAAAGGTGCGTGCTGTTGCCAACAATTTGAAAATCTCAGCCAGAGTTTCTGTTAGGAATTGAATTCTCAGAATGGACGAGAGTGATTACAAAGTGGATTTCAGCCTGCACCACTTCAAATCTAATTAGCACTAATCAAGGCGCAGCCTCGGCCGGAAGTGGACTTGCTAGCTGAATGCGCTTCATTCTGTAGAACTTCCGGGGGAGCTGTTGTCACTGTCGCAACGTGCCACCGTGCAACCGTGCCACCGCGACTCCAATGTCCAAAACGAACGCGCGAATGTCACAAGTGTCGAGCAAACATTTCATTAGAGCCAAATTCGGTGTGTTTTCTTTTCACAGCAGCTGCTAATGAGAAATTTGTGTCTGGGCGAGAATCCTTTTCAAGGTGCCAAGCGCAAAGGCGGACGACGTCGCTCAATTGGTCCACAGAGAAATAGTGAGAGAAAGAGAGTGAGACAGAGACCAGTAGCGGAAATGGCACGAAATTTAATTAAATTTACAAAAAAAAAGAAAGAAAAAGAAAGTAAAATAAATGCTTGAAAAGAGGAAAGCAAAGCCAGGGCTAAATTTGAATGGATGGCGAACAAATTGCCGTCTAATGGTCACTGATTATGTTTGGCGTTGATTTTTGTCACATGAATAACAAAATGCTAGTGTAGAACCATTGTCTGTCTGCCCATCTGACTGTCTGTCTGAATGTCTGTGTGCCTGTCACACACCTATTAAAATGTGTATAAATCATAAACAGATGACGCATTTTTTTTGGGAACGCTTTTTATGCATTATGCTGCTGGCATTGCTACTTTGCGTATTATTTATTCATAATTTCTTTTTATTGTGTTTTATTATTGTCAGGGTGCTCGCATAGACTCTCTAGCCAACTTTTTCGTCATTTGTCGCGTCACACGCACAACGAGGCGGATACGTCACGTGCAGGTTCGCAGGGCTCCGGTTCCCGCTTCCCTCTTGCCCCTTGCCCCTTGCCTCTTCTCGTATTCTTTTTACGCCTGCCAGCTAGCTCAGCGCAATCAGTTGACACTTCCCTGAGCATGTCGCCATTTATCCAACAATGAATGCTTGCCGCCCTCTGCTTATTTTGCAAATTTGTATTTCTTGTACAACTGTCACTGAAACACAGACGGGGGCCAAATAGTCGCACACAGCTGCAACAACAACAACAACAACAATAGCAACAGCAACAATAATCATAGGGCTGGGACAATAAAAAGCAACATCCATGTCTCGTCTTGGCCTCCAACCACCCCGACTTCAGCTCATCCTGGCCATTGCCGTTGTCACACATGTTTGTGTCTCCGTCTCTCGCTTGGCTGGCTGGCTGGCTGGCTGGCTGGCTGTCTGGCTGACTGGCTGCCCCACCAAGGCAGTTGTCCTCAGCATCCATATCAGCAAGTCGAAGCAGCCACTGCTGATCGAAAGGAGAAGCAGGCATTAACATGGCCATCGTCCCCATCCCCTCTCTCCTAGTGCAATCATTGTCATTATCATATGCGTCATGATTTCTGGCTGTGTCTGTCAAAATCAGTCTGCAGTCGCCAGACAGACATGTTATCTGTGATGGCTCACAGTCGTTGATGACATTTGTCAAAGATTGCCAAAGGATGGCACTGTGACAAAAGTTTTCAGCTACCAGAAGAGTATAGGTTCAGAAAAAAATATAAAAAACAAAATAAACATATTCCTCGGAGTACATTAGAACTTTTGCTGATTATCGAGCACTTAATCAAAAGCTTGTGCATCTATTTAAAATTTTAAATAGTATTTTAAGCTGCTTTCATTTCAACATACACATATCAACGACTAATGCGAAACAAGTGCGAAATTCCCATTGAGCCAACACCAGTCGCCGGCACAGCCGAAGGGACAGCAGCAGGAGGGAAAGTAGACGCCGAGTGGGATTGGGCCTTAAGAGAGAACACAGGAAATGTGAATCAAAGGCGCATACAAACACTTCAATGTTAATTTTTCAATGGCATTACAAGAATTCCGAGAAGTGGCATCGAGTGCAGAGCACCATGTGGGGTGTTGAGGGATGTGGAAGCATTTCACGGCACTTAATCCATATGTCGCAGCGATGCTCAACATGCAGGGCGAAGGGGTCGCAGTGCTGCAGGACGGACTTGTCTGAAAGGACGAATGAATTATGTGCGACATGTACGAAAAATTACGCTCAAAAATTGCAATGATGAAAAATGAAATTTATTGTGTGAAAGAGCGGTGAGCGGAGAAGGAGCCGTGGATGGGATGAGTTGCACAGGTCTGAACCCCTTTTGGCTGGCGCATTTAACACGCTTTTGAAATTTATAATGACATTTTTTCCCAGTATGCAGAATCGAATAGGTAGGACGAGGAGTCCTTGGGGGCGGAGGGCGGTTCACGTTGAGCAGCCTAATTTTCAGTGAGTACCGTTCAAAGTTTTTGCGCATTTTAGCGTAGAAAATGCAATAAATTAAGCAAAATACTTGAGTCACCTTGAGCCTTCCGAGTCTTGATCCTTGAGCCGTGTTTCAACTTGTTGGTGAGGAGTATGGGTGGAGGGGGTTGGAGTGGATTGGACATGAACGGATGCCAGCAGCGTATTCTGTGCGACAGCAGGCGTCGCCTCGAAAGTTTATTTCTGCCCTTTTCTTCATCCTTATTATTTTACTTTTTTTATTTTATTTTTTTTTTTGTTTGACTGAGCGCGTGATTAAATGTAAAATTGGATTTTTATTATTTGTTTGCAAAATATCCTTCGTTGTTGTCCTCGTCCTGCCTTTTGGCAAGTTTTCAAATTGCGTGGCAGGCAACGGCAGTCCGCTCTCCTCAAGGGTGGCTGCTTGCAACAACAGCAACAGCAGCAACAACAACAACATTGAATCCTAGTGCGCATATTTTGCACAATTTTTCAAGGGGTTCGCCCCGTAAAAAACCTTTATAATGCGATTTCGCTACTCACTTTTGTGCTCGGTTTTTTTTTTTTTTTTTTAGTCTCGTCCCATTCCTAAGCGTATTCTTCTTCTGCAGTGCGTCAGCTGTTTAGCATGCGCTTGGCATTTATAATGAGTAAGTTTGCTTTGGGTTGCGAGCTAAGAGCATGTAAATTATAGATTTTTTTTCGCATAATATTCGTATGTGTATATTCCATAGTCCGCAAATGTCTAACATAAAAATGTTAGATATCTGGCACCACTAAAACGTAAAATGGTCTAACATTTGTTTTGGTATATCAGAAAACACGAAATTGCACATTGGTTTCTACATTGTGAAAAAATAAATTGACCTGAAATTGAAAACAAGAAAGTTGCCTAAATTATTGCAGCAGTCAAAACTAAATTATATCTGTCTTTCAAACATATCGATTGAATTCTTCTTCCTCAAGCTGGCAATCACATCATTAATTAATCGATTAATATCGATATGCTATCAGTAAACAGTCAATACAAGTTATGTTACAGATTTTATGTTACAAAATAAAAAGAGAGAAGAAACTCATAATCTCTGCTATAGATATATATGTACTTTCAATATAAAAGGTATGAACATTTTCTAAAATTCAGTGCATTTTTATTTTTTTTTGTTTTGCTGAGTGTATGCATCGAAATTGCATTGCTTAGTTTTCATACTTGTGCTCCCTACAATTAGCCAGAAATACATTTATTCTTTCAGTAGTTACTGCTGCTAATGTTTACCAAACTAAACACAAACGCACACAATGATATATGGCCGAAAGCCGCTAGCTAATTGACACTAATTGCAAATAGTGGGGCCAACAATTGGCAGTGGAGTTGCATGAGCTCTTCACTCTTTCTGTTGTTATTTCTGGTTTATGCTACTGCCTGATTATCAGACCAATAGCAATTTCGAAAACCAATGCAACAACAACAATTACAGAAGGCACACGCAAATGAATAGCTGAAAAATATTTGGTGCGAGTAATTGCAATAAAGTCGACAATAGAAGCAGAGCCAATGCCAGTATTAGTTCAGTCAGTCAGTCACTCAGTCAGACGGGCAGACAAACTGACTGACTAATGTTGCTAGCAGGCAGACACATCGATAAATCGAAATCCCAATGTGTAAATGCTGAATAGTGCAACATGAATAGCTGTAAGGCTAAATGGTGCTCGCCACAAGTGCCGCAGACAGCAGCCATGCAGCCGCAGAACTTACAAAAGTCGCTCAAAGTCGAACCTTGATTAAATATTTCAAAATTATCCATCAAAACCTTGCAGTTGGCTGTTATCATTGTTAATAGCGTCAATATAAATTAAAAACCAATAGATGATTGTATTTTTTCGTAATCCAATTTGAGCTTCTCCGATCTTTAGTAATCAAAATAGCAAAAGTAAAATTCAATTAAATATAGTCAAATTAATTGAATACCCAATTTAGTATATCTAATATGAGGTAAAACATAAGAAAACGATTGAAACCAAGCAAGAATCGCTCAATTGTTGTGAATAAATAAAAATAAGTAGGCGTGACATATATAGTTTAAATATCATCTATTTAAACTTTTATGAAACTGATTATACATGAAACATTAGAATGAAAAATGTTGCAAAAACAAACAGAATTGCGTTGGTTGGATGGTTGAGCATATTGTGGATATGCCAATTAACAATTTTGAGATTAAGCTGTTAAAGCCTCAAGCACAATTGCATTCAAATTGCTTAGATATTGAAGCGATTAAGCTAGAACAATGATAGCTTTGCGACTCGAGACGCTGATTTTGCTGTATGCGCATTAAATTGTCAGCCGTCTGAAAGTAATTTCCAGTGGCAGTCCCTAAACAATTGGCGTGGCAAATCTCTGGCAAAGCTCATGCATCTTACAATATACAAGATACAACAACATGCCTGTAATGTTCTCCATGTGTCTCAGCGGCGCCTAGCAATCAAAATGCCATTGCTGCCTGGCCATGAAGGCTATGTGTGTTTTTGTTCCCGGGATGCTGCTGACAACAACAGAAGCCATAATCAAATTCTGTCACATTTAAAGCACTTTTGACACATTTTAAAATCAAATTTTATGGCCAAAGAACGTTTGGCAATAAAAACCCAAACGGTATGTGTTAAGCATGAGAAATTCTTTGGTACGGCAATGTGATGATAATAGGCAAAAATTTGCCAAAAATTTGCGTTAAGGGACCGATGAAGACAATCACAGTGCCTGAGAAAAAACAACGGCATTAACAAGCACACATGTTTAGGGAAATCCGGATATAAGACTCTCACACACACACACCCACACACATTAGTATCATGCGGTCGTGTTGCTGTCGAGTGTACTTAAATCCAATTGACAATTTGAAATTAAAATGCCGAAAAGTACAACACACACACACACACACAAACGTGACCGCAAAAACAAAACGAGCCAACGAACAGATGCAGATGCAATTGCAGCTATACAGATGCAGATGCAGATGCAGATACAGATACAGACACAGATGCAGCTACGGATACAAATACAGACAAATGGAATGCAACGCTGCGCATTGCAAACGCAGCACATTTCACTGGACAAATATGTGTGTGTGTGTGTGTGTGTGTGTGTGTGTGTGTGGGTGGGTGGGTGGGTGTGTGCATTGGACTGTGTATGCCAGGAATAGAAATTGCAATGTCAGCAATTGGCAGCAAGGCAAAATCTAAATAAACATTGTCACAAAATGCAAGCAACATCCTGCCAACCATCCAATACCCCGCCAACCCCCCCACACGGGCAACTAGGGTTAGCGAATGCCGCCTCCACGAATGTGCTTGTCAATAAAATTGCCAACAGCTCCAAAAAGGAGTAAGGGGTGCTGTGTGAGTGTGTGTATGTGTGTACTTCCAATAGGTAGTTAGGCAACACACTAGAAAGTGGAAAGTAGACACTGGCAGGCAGATAGACAAGTGCAGTTTTTGCATTTTACTTCATGGCTGCCATGTAGCGATACGGATAAAGATACATTTACAGCTAGATGGAAAGATACAGATACAGATACAGATACATCCTGTTGCACGACACATCGAGTTGTACGCTTCACGTTTATGCCGGGCACTTGGGACTTTTGTCGTTTGCTTTATAAATAAATGCATTTTCATTTGCATGCCCCAGTCCAACACACACACATAGTCTAACTCCATTTGTTTTGTCTGGTTGACGCTCTTCGCACCGCAAAGTTCCCGTCCTTTTCTGTAAATTTCCATCAGAGCTGACAGCTTTTGTGTGCCTCGGCTTTGACTGCTTTTTGCCTCAAGGCTGGCATCCACAATTGTATTGTTAACTTGGACATTAGTCGGCGACACCTCCTGCTCTGTCGGCAAATATCTGCAGGACATCATTTTAATAAACTTACCAAGAATAGCAGCAGCAGCAGCAGCTCCCCCTTCGAGGGCGGGGCAACATGTGTGTTGATTAGAAAAGTTGCATTTTGTATTAGTTTCACAATTGTTTGAGTACTCAAGTGGGCATGAAGGTATGCTTATTATCATGACGAGATTACAACATCAAAGTACATAATATAATACAACATTCAAATGTTGGCTGGAACGATGAGTGCTACTTTGGATACAGTAAAGCACTGGATTAACTGGTGTATACACATTTGAATAAGTTCTTCATCAAGTGCTTATGCTGCAACATGCAACATGCATGTAACACTTGGCTACTTTCTCTCTCTCTCTCTCTCTCTCTCTCCCTCTCTCTGTCTCTTTCTCTAGTTGTTCATATTTATATATATATATAAATATAAATATGCACTACGAGTGCAATTCAATAACATTTTCACAGTTACCATTTATAGTTTTTTATATTTTATATCCTGCACAAATAAAATTTGGGTCATTGGGTATATTATGGGTATTTAATATACATACAATGTCCAATGGACTTAAATGCGTAGGTGATATATTATTTGTTTCATTACTCCACAGTTTCTGGAAAATGAGAAAGTATTCATAGCAACTCAATTTAATTCAGAGATCAACACCAAATTTATATATTTTTGCCCTTGTAGAGAGTATTTTAATTTTGATTTCAGATTTGCAAGGGAGACTTCTCTGACTTCATAAAGTATATGTATATATACTCATAATTAGCATCAACATCAGCCGAGTCTGTCTGTTCTTCTCACATTCTTCCCAAATTTTTAGTTATTTAATTTAAAGCAATTATAATGAAACTTCATTTATATTCGTCTTTTGACTGAAGGCAGTCCATAAATAATTTAATAACCGAGATGAATTTTAAGTGATATGTAAGAAAACGCCTATCTTGATCAAGAAACAGACATGTCTACTATCAATACTAACATAGCCTATTGGTAAGTAAGATTAATAATGTTATCTAACATTAATATTGTTAATTCTGTATATGCATGTGTGACCATATTATATTTAGTTATCTCAATCAACGCTGTTAATCGATATTATATACGATGTTTAGAAAAGTGCTGTACAACTCTGCTGATCGCATATTGATATACATCGATAAGAGAGGAATTAAAGAGATTGGATGTGATTTAATTAGAAGACTTTTAATAATACCTACTTAATACTAAATAAAGTATGTAAGGCTCTTATACTTAGACTCGAAGTTAACCGTTAAATCTCTATTTATTTAAATTTTTTGATGATGTACACAGGGTGTCAGCTAGCCGAACACTTGCCAATGAAGAACTTCATTTTCTGTTGTTTTTATTTTATTGCTGCTTGCAATAATTTGAGCAATTAAAGTGGAATTAAAAAAACGAAGCCATGACAAAGCAACGTCAGCGAAATGCAGTTCGACAAGGGAGGAGAGTGGGCTGGGTTGAGTTGGGTTGGGTTGGGGCAAGTACGCCTTTTAACCCTTCACTCAGTCATTTACATGCGCCGTTGTGTGTGTAAATGTGTGTTTGTGTGTGTGTGTAACAAACCAGCAACAATCACAACAGCAGCAGCAGCAATAACAACAACACAAAAGGCATTAAAAGTCACCTTTGCTGGCAGGGGATGTGCAGAACGTTGTCGTTTGTCCTTCCTGGTTGTCCTTTTCAAATTGTCATTCGCTTTGTTTTATGCCTGCAGTTTTAGCTGTTATTATTGTTGTTGTTCTATTGTAGCTGCCAAACTAATTGTACGCAACAAAAAGCACAACAAATATTTTGTATGTAAAACATTTGAAAAATTCACGTAAGGGGCAATTGCACTTGGTGACAACAACAAGAAGAACAACAATAATAACACAAACTGTGACTGCTTGGCTATTAAATGAATGTGAAATAAGCAGGACGCGTTGCGAAGGCTAAAGAACGACACCTCGCACAGTGGAGCCTTTTGGCTGTTTCTTCCATTAAAAACAACCAATTCAAGTACATTTTTGTTTAAATATTAATAACAAACCGTTGAATCAAAGGGAACTAATGCTAAACTGTGAAAATAGCTGCTAATCAAACGGGTCGAACAATGTCAACCTTGAAAGACAGTTACAACTGAATCCAATTCCTAAGCAAATTTATAAAATATTGATAATTGGCTTATCTGAAAATCTAACTTAAAGATGGAGTTTTCTTTCAAAGTGATCCAGTTTAAAGAATATATGAATCTATGAAATATTATCTTTCAGATGTATTTATTTAGTTTACAACATGCTTCCATCAACTGTGCCACTGTGCCACTGTGCGTCGCTACTGAGTTGGGCCCTAGTTTGATTATTTTTGTTGTTGTAGTTGTTCTGCACGCTCTACAAATTAAGCAGCATAAATAAAAATATATATGCACGAGTATTTTTTATTGTGTTTGCAGGCGATTTTGGTTGTGCCCCTTTCCCTTGTGCCACACCTCGATTCAAAGTTTAGCGCCCCTTGCCGAATTTTATTATTGCCGCGGCGGAAAATTTAAATTAGAATTCAGAAGCAACAGCAAAATGAAACGCTATAAATTATCGCATCCTTTTTGGTGGTTGCTGTTGTGTTGTTGTGCTGTGTTGTGTTGTGTTCTCGCTTCTCAGCTACCCCCCCAACCCAATCCCGCCAAGCATCTACCAACTGGGGCAGGTAAATTTAAATGCGATTTGTTACGGTTTTGGCTCTGTCGAAATTAAAGGACACTCCCAGTGAAAGGACAAGGAGACTCACAAGCTGTGTAGTTCGCGGTCAGATTCGTTCTACATTCTATTTATTCTTAAAGAGAGAATTATTGTGACAGGTTTTTCGTAATTTGTACTTTATAGATGCCTAAGTGTGAAGCGAAATGAGTTTAATGATTCCATAGAATACCTTTCGGTTATAATTCGATTGTTTGATTGAGATTTGGTTCTTTAAGGTATTTATAATGTGCGCAGATAAAGAACCCAAAGCACTTTCAATTTGCCTTGAAACAAAATTAGAAAGCAAAATTAAAATTGCTTATTTTTTTATTTATTTTTTTTTATGTGTGGGGACTGTGAAACCTTCGCTAATGACCCAAGCCCAACAATTTGCCTTTAATCGCTGACCAAGCAAAACCGCAATGTGACCCGGACCCGCTGCTCCCCAACCCGCCCCGCTGAGTAATGAAATCAACGCCTTGGCACAAAATGTGATAAATTTGGCGCATAAATGACACAAAGTCAAAAATCCTCGACAAAATGTGCTTTAATAAACTTCAGAGCGTTTCGGACTCGGAGGCCTCGATCCATAAAAAAAGGAAGGCCGCGACTCAAATTTGGCCTGCCTACGCGGCGAGAGATAATAAAAAATAAAATTATCATAAGAAGAAAATGAAAAAAATTAATTTACATGAAATTTGCTTTTTTTTTTGCTTAAAATAAATTATACACCAACTGCGAAATCACGTGGGGGTAGGAGAGGAGCTGGAATGGGGGAGGTCGCTTGCCGTAGTGGGTCCCGTTAGACGTTATTAGTGTTGGATTTCCTGCACGCGTTTGGTGTCAACAGTCACGCCCATTGCTCACCAACGCCCATTCTGGCTTTTGGTCGCGTTTGCTTAAACAATTTCTAACTACAAATTTTGCATTCATTTAGGTTGACATTTTGAGGGCTGCAGCGCGCCATTAATACTTTTAATATGAACAAAAATTTAATAATCAACTTACTCAAATATCTATTTGCAGATTTTGATTATATTGAAAACGTACCTGAAACGAAATATAAGAAATAATTAGTATTTTAAATATGTAGTGGAAAGAAAACAATTTAAATAGCTAAATTAGAGCTATTTAATTTGTGTTTATAAATTATTGCTTATCGATTACATAGTTAAGACTAAGTTTTGGCCTTCGAGTGCTCAAACCTCCTCCATCAACGTGGAAAACACGACTCTTGATTTAGCTCTTACTTTACAGCTGAATTACTTTCTGAGAATTTGACCTAATTGGCATTGAAGTACTTTAAAGTGCTTAACTTTAAACTTTTTGTGCTATTACTTTTTCACAAACTGATTCGATATTCATACTCAATGCCTTTTTAGGTTAACCTCTACGTAAATATAATTTTCGGTCAAAGTTCATGTTAAAATTGTTGACATTTTCAACATGTTCTTTCAACCTTTAATGGACCGTCAAGCAGGAGAATTTCAAGTCGAGTTTCGAGTGAGTAGCAAACCGTTCATAGACAATAAGTCAACGATTACAAATTACTAGTTGCAGCTTTGCTGACGTCTCACTCTCACTCTGCTGCTCCGGTTTATATTCGTGGTCCTGGCCAACTAATTAAAAGGCTACAATTGCGCCGGACGTTCATGCTTTGGTGTTTGGTTGGCAACAACAAGACCAACATCCGCAAAAGGCAGTTGACAACAGAAACAAAAACAAGGATAAAAACCAAAGGCAAAAGACAACAAACAAAACAACAAAGCAAAGCGAAGCGACTGCGGCGCAGTTTGCTGTGATTTAATTAATTTCAATGCATAACGTCAACTGTGAAACCGGATCCAGAAACTGAGGACAGAGAGACCGAGAGCCCAAGCCCGAGTCAGAGTCCTAGGCAAAGCCCGAACCGGTGCCCATTGCCAACGCAGTCAAAACTTGACACCGAAAACCGAACCCGACAGAGAGTCTCAACTATCCAGAGCAGGACGGCCGGTAAGGATGGGATGGAAGGGAGACCAGCAACTGGACTGGAAAATTAAATCGAGTATAATTTTTTGTGACTTTTTGCATTAAATTTAACGCCAAATACAAAAACCAGCAAGTCCAGGGATGACAATGCTTTGTACAAGAGCGAGATAGAAAGAGAGCAAAATCCTGACAGTTGGACCAGTAAAAATTCAAAAAAGCAACAACAATAACAACAACAACCACAAAGCATCATAAACTTTAAAGTTTTCGTTTTCCTCTTGGTTGCTGCAAACATTTTTACGCAACATTGCGTTTTGACTTTAATTAGCATTTTAGCATATTCAGGGTTGAGGCCCAAAAGGAAAGGGTGGCAGACACAGGGGTTGACAAAGGCAGCAATTTATATTTCTCAGTAGACAACTTGGACTGTTCCCGTATACACTGCTTCATTTTCTAAACATTCCAAAAACAAGTGTAATTTTTTGTATAGTAGAGAAAAACTAATACATTAGCTTGATTTACTAAGCAGGAAGGACGAAAACGAGAACAAAAATGTATTGCATCAAAAACGAATACGAATACAAAATGTTTTGCTGTTTAAAACTTTAGGATGCATTAGAAGTGAATTTAAATTTGTATTTGAATTTTTATCAGCTGTGCATTTAAAATGTAAAATGCGTAAACTTTATTGAAATGTTTTGTTGTTTAAACTGTTAAACAAATGGAAAGGCCTTCCCCAGTGCTATATATGTGCGTTGGCCAAACTATTTCTATTGCTATCTATAGAAATTATGCAGGCAAATTTATTGCAGCACAGAATTTAAATGAGTTGAAATCGTTGCCATTGTTTTATTTATAGAAAATGTGCACATTGTTGTTGTTTTTGTTGCTGCTGCAATAATGAAAGTTACTCAATTGGAATATTTCAACTTATGTGCTTAACACACACACCCAAACACACACACACAGAGAGACGTACACATATTCAATTGCACAGATACTGGAACAATGAAAGTGAACATTTGACAATGCAACTCCAACCCTGACAGATAGTAGTAGCTGCTGTACCCATGGGAATCGCCAATTTATGCGCCACTCATGTCGCCACCCTTGGACGCTTTGGCATGTCCTGGGATTGGCTGTCTGGCTGACTGGTTAACGGGGTCCCTCAGTCCATTAGTCAGTTGGCGGTCTTTTGTTGACTTCATTCAGTTTTGCGGTACATTTGATTTGTATTTTTGCTCTGCATCTCTTTTCTTTTGGCATTGGCATTGTTTTGCCGTTTGCCATTTTGTGCCCCACCAGACAGAATTCGAAGCCAAGCGAATCCTTTTTCGGTTTTTCGTTTTTTCATTGCCAATTGTCATCATTATAATGTCATTCGACTGAAGGTCCCATCGAACGAGTTTAACTCACACACTTTGACAGTTGACTTCGGAATTCGTCCTTGTCCTTGACTCGTGTTAGTCGCAAGACAAATGAAGTGGTCGTCGTATATTGGTTGAATCCACAATCCGGTGACCGGTGATTAGTAAACAGGCCAGACGAGTGTGAATTTCTAGTGGACATATTATTTATTATATTGCTAGAGTTCTTATGGCTCTTAAAGACTGTCAGGAAAGCGTTGGTGACTTCACTTCAGGTTTAATTTTCGCACAAGTTGCACACAAAGACAATCGAAAGTGTCTCTAAGAACTCTATTAAAAATCTTTTAGAGCTCTGAAGTAGAAAGCAGATGATGAAGTAGATGCAGTAGCAGCGGCAGTAGCGACAGGCGGCCCCAGCACAATAGTGCTTGGTCCCAAAGTTGTCGCCCTGGCTATAAAAACCTTGCGCCCAGGACTAACAAAAATAGCACTGGAGCAAATGCAGCAAAGGCGAAGACAACGACGCTGATGATGCTGCTGCTGCTGCTGTTTTTGCTGCTGCTGCTGTGGATGAAGATATTTGTTTTAGGGATAAAAGGAATTCAGTAGGGCTTAAAAGTGCGGATGAGTGCCACTTCACGAGCAGCACAAGGAGCAAACCGACTCAGGCGACAACGACACACACGCGACAATGGCGACGAGGACCAAGGAGAAGCACGATGATGAAAGTGAAGGCGGGAACGAGGACGAGGGCAAGCACGGCTCTGACAATGGATCTTAGAGGTAACCGTACTTATGTATAGGACTGGCGGCCCGGTGCAAAGACAAAGCGTGCGAAAAGCGCTCAAGAAAACACCGAAGAGTTGAAAATGACGTTAAAGTAAACAAGATGAAAATTAAAAGCAAGCAACTCTCGTCTGCCAAAGCGCAGTGCAAAGCTGCAGCTCAACAATATACAAACGAAAAAATGGCGCACAGCCTGTGCCAGGATTTGATTTAAAAATGGAGTGGTATTTAAATAAAAATCTTGTTGCATATTTACGCACGCTATATACATATGTATGTGTGTAAGCGCCAGGAGCAATTTTAGTTGCAGCTTAATTGTCACTGAAAGCGCAGGGAGCGGGGGGATGTCTGTTAGTTTGGGGCACTCTCTGTTTTTTTGTGGCACATTTGTATGCACTACCTGAATAATTTAAATCTGCCAAAAGGAATGCAAATGTGGTTCACTTTTTTCACTCTGACCATTTATAATATTTTTTTTAACCCTGTTTGGTTGCCAGGACCACCTGTGTAGCACTATGCAGTGAAAATGCCATTAAATATTTTGATTTTATTTTGTATTTTAATATTATGTATTTCTGGCAATATGCAGAGGTATGTATCTGTGGCATCTGTAATAAGTAAAGATTGTAAGTGCACTTCCTATATGAATATTTCAACATTTAAATAATAGCTGCAGTTAATGACCCACATTCCGTCAACTAAAGTCGTTGTATTATTGTAAATTGGACTCACTGTTTCAAGCTGCCTTCAATCAAACAAAAGAAATTGAAAGAAATGAAAAAAAAAATGGCATGCGAAACTTATTTGCCATGACACATTTGAATACAAATTTATGCAAAACGTGTCAATGTGCTAACAACAAAAACAAACGTGTGACTAAAACTATAGAAAACAAACAATATAATTCCAATCCGAGGCAGGGACAAGCGAACGTGCAAAGTCAGAAGGGGACCAAGAAAAAGTGTGCCAGGGCTCAGCACCACGGTTTGGTGGGCTTAGATCCTGGGCTGATTGACGCGGCCAGCAGTCGTCCCTCTAATCCGTTAATAGAAACATTAACGAGGCATTTTTCGAAAATTATTTCAAGCACGCGACACGAGGGCAGGCAACCAACCAAATCAGCCAGAACAGCCAACCAGTCAAATCAAACCTGGCATGTTTGAGTCAGCTGGCTCTTCAGCACGTCAGTCAAGTTCAAAGTGGTATCGTGTCTACAGTCTACAGTGCCTGTTGTTAGTTTGCGACTTGCTGTTGTTATTGCAAAGGGAGGCCGCATCACGTGTTATGGGCATCGTGGCAAAAACCAGTCTCATTTCGCTTTAATTTTTTGTCGATCGTTAACCCTTTGCCACTGACTTTTTGGGGTGGACTGCAACTTTGGCTGGCAATCAGAGCGCGTCCAGTTATTGTTCTTGTTGTTGTTGTTGTTGTTTGAGTTTGCCTGCTTTCTTGCCTGCCTGTAAAGTTCATGCAGCCCTAAATAATTGCATTGTAATGGGAAATAGCTACCACCCAGTGGAATACCCCTACCCAGGTCATACACCAGCTACATTTGTCCCGTCCACTTGGCTAACATGCTTGACTCCTGTTATTTTTGCACGTTCATATGCCATTGCCCCGGTGCTGCACTCTCTCCCCTACTCTCCTCTCCACTCATCCCCCGACTTGGTGCTCGTGTTTATGTGTCGGTAATTTCCAATCTCACTTTGCAATCGTTTTACAACATTTTGCTTTTATTTTATGCCAGAGCGTTGCTGGTAACTTTTTGATAGCCAACTGCTTGCCAGGACCCAACTCGCTGTGCCGCAGTGTGTTGCACATTCATATATATCTCTCGCTCTTCCTCTTCTGCTGCACCTTCTCCCATTTCGTAGCCTTGCCATTTTTACTTTTATTGCAACTAACTATTTATGTGTCTGCTGCAATTATAACGGAAACTAGTTGAGTGCCACAGTGGGACCACGGCAACACGATTAAGACTGGCATCCACATACGTAACTCAGTAAAGTATACTTGTGTGGGCAAATTAATTACCTGAATGGGTCGCTTGTTGAACTAAACTCTGCATTGTCTGCTTTGTAATTATCGTATTAAACTTGTGTTAACATCCTAGTGTCGGACAGTTATCAGTTGTTCTTGCCTGATCTGTGTTTTGCTAATCTTACTTTAAATATTATTAACTATTAGCATATGTCACAGTGTTTGTGCACACTTTTGCTGATTTTACTTCATAAGAAGGCATCCTTTTCAGTTTAATATATAGCACAGTAAGCCCACAGTGCAATGTGGGCTACCCATTATGTTACAACTTATTGCTAATTAGTTTTAAATCGAAGACCAGAAACGTGCAGACTTTTTATTGACTCTGTCCGTGCAAAGCACTTGAATATGATCAAGAGGCAGGGACGTGGACTGCACACAATAAGTACAGCTAAATGGGTAGTTGATCGTATTTGGGATGGTAGGGGAATCACAATATCCTTAACATCTTTTACCAGACACAAACACAATTGAGGCAGACTCAAAAACATTTTAATGACTTGAGCGCTAAACTTCATTTGTACAAAGTGATAAATATTAAAAGCGTTCAAATTTTGCGACAACATTTTTCGATAATAACTCTAGCAGTTTGTTTTTAAGTGGAAATCGATTATTTAATCAATTTCTGTTAAATATAATATTTTTAGAAGGGCGTCTGTCAGTTTTTTCAACTCTCAAAGAGAAGGAGAGTAAAAGTCCAACTGCGTAAAAGAAAGAGCCATCTAACTTAATGTGTACTAAATGTACTTAATATTATTATTAAATATTATTATTATTATTATTATATTTTATTATTAGGTGTAAACAATGTGAGTGCATGAATTAATGCTCTTCAGATCTGAATACTGGGTGTCTGCCAGCCGATTACTCTCGACCACTTGCAACTTTGCCACTCATTTACTGTCTGCTTAAAAACAGTGCAGGACGCCCACTAAAATGTAATAAAATAAAGTGTTGGGAATTTTGTACGGCTTCCGTTCGGTTCGGCTGATTGAGGAAAAGGAAGGCGGGACTGACTGAGTCGGATGGACGGGGATCGAGTCGCGGGATCGAAGGTTGAAAAGTGGCCGTGGGCCCGTCAATGGTGTGAAGAATGCAGGAGAATAAATAAACAGAAACAGCTTACAATAGCAACTCGTGAAAATCGATGGAAAAACTTTTGGAAAATCAAGCTCTTTGCGTGCAAATCAATGGGCTAGGCCCCGAGGGGCTCCTCTGACATACAGCTGCCCAACCCGCTGGTTTTAAAGATTCGCTTTTATTGTGCGGTATTTATTGCGGTATATTGTAGCCGTCGTTTTTCCATGTTGCCCCAAATCGCAGCAAGCCTTGCCAAGTGCCATTTTCGATGGTCTTAACAATGCTCGTTCAGCCCCACTTCTGGTCAGGCATTCGAATGGATGGGTAACTGGGAGGTTGGGTGGGTGGGTGGTTTGTTGAATGGCTCACACATAAGCCGCTTAAATTGGTTGGCCTTTTTTATTTTTGCTTCGTCTATGTTTTGGATTTTTATTTTTTTTTTTGTAGTCGTTGCGCAGTTTTCGTCGGAGTGGTTATAAAAATTATTAATTAAGTTAAGTTCGAAACGCTGTTTTATAGCTCGATTTAGTTCCAGAGCATATACCATCTGGGCTGGGTGTGGCAAGAGTTTCACATACTCAAGTCCAATGATAATAAAATTTTTATCCACTTAATTTTACGTTTTATAACTGTAGTCTTGGGATAACAAGCTAATCAAAACTATATCTGGCACCAATTTATTTTTTAAGACTTGGTTGGAAACTAAGCAGCTTTCTAAAAACTAAAATTGACCTTATAGATTTAAAGGGTATCCGAAAGAAACCGTTACCGGCACTTGCCGCTAAGATATCAAGCTCCCTGGGCAGCCCCGTTCCAGGCAACATATCTCAAGCCTAGCAAATCTAGGACCAAGCTAAATTACGACATTTATTAACGCATCCGGTTGGACTCCATTTTAATATACATGTCTTTAATTATTTTCGACTCTCGCAATAACTTGCACTATTGTATAAATATATATTTAAATAAATCCTTACATTTAAAAAGGCACAAAAAGTTCTCGAATCATTAAAAATTGTACAATTCAGAAAGAAAATGGCAAACACAGGAAACTCAGTGAAAGCCGCAAAGCAAGCAACACGATCGCTTTGGCTGCTGTATGCTGGTATAGCTATCATCATTAGAGGTAACCCCTTCATCCGAGTTGAGCTCTTGGCATTATATTCTATGTGCTTATTCTAAATATATATATAGATATATATATATGTGTGTGTGTGTGTGTACTCTTTTTGTGTATACCTTTCACGCAATATCTCTTTCACTCTTTCGCAACTTTTTTGCTCGTTTCTGGAACGTTTTGTTTGCCTGCTTGTTTTGTGCTCGACGCGTTATCCCATCGCAAATCCTCCATTGGTGCATTGTGTTGCTTATCTTTGCGGCATGTGGCCATGTTGCAACTGTGTGTGCGAGTGCGACTGCTTATGTACATTTGTGCAAATGCACCAGGCGAGAAAGACGTTGGCTCTGCTATTTAAATAAATCGTTGCATACTTTGCGGTTGGATGCGGCTATCAACGCTTCTTGCTTATGTTTGTATATATATATATATATATATGCAGCTTTGTGAATGTATGTGTGTGGGAGGCAACTCGAGACGCAAGTCCGATTTTAAATCTCATTTGAATTATTATGGCAAAATGCATGGCAGTCGCGATGTTGTCGCATTCTTCTGCATGTTTTATGACGTTTTAAGTGCTGAAAGTGCTCAAAATGGTTTGCAGGTGTCAGCCGTTGTTATTTTGTCTTATATATAAACACACTTCCCCACTCTTCTAAACGCTTAGCATATAATATTTGTTGTGTACAATTTGTGACCCAGTTTTCCAGCATCGCCTGCTGTTTAAGACTTTCAGTCAACTTGCTTAAATCCGTACAACTTCAAGTAGCTTTTACAAAGCTGTATTTGAATCATAGCTATCAGTGATGAGTTGAGATATATTTCAAATAGCTTCTAATCCTTAAAAACCTAGCTTTATGATATTATAACAATGATCATTAATTATCCTTCTAATGCATAGCAATAGCAGGGGATATATGATAATCCATGCAAGGGATGCTTTCATTTTATGTATTACATATTTTAAACATATATTTTACTTAAAGTGGTCTCTGGTTTCTGTACCTACTAGTAAGTTGTACAAGTATATTTACAAGTTTTTTAAAAGAATGTTTTGGATTGATCTGTTATGCAAACATGAATCCCAATTTAACTACCTTTGCTGCAAAAACCCACATTTGAGGGAATGGTCGTGATTTTTGGTTAGTTATATAAGTAAATAAGTGAGTACAAACGTTTTCTATTGCGATCCACAGTTGGGCATGCAGATTCTTCTAACTGAGAATAACAACTTAAAGTGCCAGCTCCCACAAAAACACCATGCAACCGAAGTAGGAAACTCTGTTCTGGAAGACTCTGCAACAGCAGAGTTCCCTATTCAACAGCTTGGAGCAATTGTGCGCGTAAATCAAATGCCACATTTTGCAGTGGCAGATTCGAGACTCGCTTTCCTTTGCTACCTAGCTCATCCACTTCCTACTTCTTCTACCCATTAAAAAAGTTCAAAGGGGTATAATACCGTTCAATACATCTATATGGAGCTATAGGTAAGTCAAAGGTTTGTATTTGTAAGAGTATCAACTATAGGTGCTGGATATATGCAATTTTGATTTCCATGGTTTCATGATTATTTTTGAGGTGTTTTTCGGAATTGGTTACATATCAACTCCTATTTCTGCCACTCTTAACTATAGCTTTTTTTTCTAATATATTTGGTGGGTGCCAAGGCAACCAGTGGTGCAGAGGATCGCACACATATTGTGCATCAGATGAGCAGAGATGCAGCAACGGCGTGTCGCAAGTGCGAACTGTAATAGTTGCCAACTGTTGGCTGCCGCAGTGGCGCTAACAACAATTACACCAATTGGAGTAACGACGACATCCACAATTTTGATTTATTATTTTGATTCCTGTTACTTCAGTAGCTGCCAGGATGCTGTCGGAGCACCCTTGCCAGCTCACTTTACCCACTGCAACATTGTCCTTGTGCTTTCCGCTTCGACTTCTTTATTTTTATTCATACAATTTTTTTTGTTGGTTTTATTGCTCCAATTACTTCATGTTGTATTCGCCATGTGTGGCACTCGAGCAGATTTAATATTTCTCTACCTGCTTCGCAGTTTTTCCTTTCTGTTTATACTCTGCTTGCAATTTTAAAACATATAATAATGTATATAAGATCTTTTATATAAAAAAAAATAGTATTTCTGATTTTTGGTAACTTTCTCAAAGTCGAGGTCCTTTCTTAGTCGGGCACTTTCGAGAAGATAATTATTATTTATTTTACTTACAAATTTAGTTATACTTTTCCCTTAAGATTGTTCTTATTAATATTATTTGGTTCATTTATCATTATTTTGTTGGATTATTGTCTCGCACATATTGAAAATATTTTATTTTTGATTACGTTCTTAAATAAAAAAATGATTTTACTTTGAGTTAAGAACTCAATTGAAAATGCATTAAAAACGATACTTTGATTGAGTTAACACTATTTATCAATATCAGCAGGTCATAGTTGAAAGGCTTGAAAGGTACATATCCATATCCAATTATTCCAACAAATTGAAGCACACAAATGTGAAATACATACATATTGATAGCTGTTGCATAGATGTCTGTATGCAAACACTTCACTGCACATTGAATGTACAGAACTAACTCACAAGTGGTTTTTCCCATTTATATGTGCATAGATACAAGAGCCACGCGTGTTTCTCCTTTCTGCACAAAGACAACAGCACGTGACAATTAAAACGGCAAAAACAAACCAATCTAACGAGCATCGCAGAGGTAACTATCATGATTGCCTCTTTGCGCTCTTCCCTTACCGTTTACCATTTGTATACCCTGTACCCTTGTATTTGTTAGGAAATATTTACGATTCAAAGACAAGTTGAGTCCATCCAGCCATCATCACCATTCGCTTTAAGGTACGAGTTAAGTCATTTTAATTTGAAAGTAACTTATGGTAAATCACATAGTTGAAAATCATATTTATCTCTTAGGCAATGAGTATCACTTAGTCGAGCACTCACATCGATAGCATTCTTTCTTGTTTAGAGTTGGCTTAACTGAAACATTGCTATAATACTGGCACTTGGATTCGCACTATGGATTCCAACAGCTTTTATATATACCCTCTCTCTCCCTATTTAATAAATACCTATTTGATAAATACTATCAAAACAGCTAAATAAAAATATATACATATTATTGTGTTTAGGTTGCTTACATTCTTAAATAACGAAATGTCTCTTAATATTTTGAATATTATAGTAAAATCATTATTTGTAAATGTTTTACAAGCTGAGTGTATATTAGCTTCGGTGAACTCACATCAGTTTTGCATATTTTTTCGAACCACTTTTTCTGATGCCAGCTGCTGAGTGGATGCAACAAACCGTGTGCTGTGGGAGGGAAGTGAGACTACGGTGGGTTATATGTATAAGAGTTCAAAGAGGGAAGCCGGCAACGACGACTCTGGCAACATGTTGTAATTGCGTATTTCATAGATACTCAACGCAAACAGGAAAACACACAACACACAAACACGGGGACACGGTCCCAGCGACAACGGAGGAGGAGAGGTGTAGTTATATTTGCTGCTGCCGCCGCTGGATGTTTGCATGTGTTTGGCGCGAAAATGGCAACTGGTGTGCAGTGAAATATGCTACAGCTAACAAAAGATACAACAGCAACGAAAACAACAGCAGCAGCATCAATAAGAACAACGAGAATACGCATACGCCATGTTGCGCCATTTGAAGTTGTTGGCGTATACGTAATTTTTATTTTGCAGGCAAAAAGCCAAAAGATTAGTCACTGAAAAATGCATTCAGCGACAGCAAAAAAAAAAGCAGACAACAACAAAATAAAGCGAACACAGCAGACACATTTTAATTGCTCAAAAGCGATCCCAAGGGAGGGACGGGGAGGGGTCTGGCAAAATAAATTGGCCTGCGCAGTGAGAGCAGCGCTGTCCAGCGTCCATTTATGAGTTTTTATTCAATCACAGTAAATTAAATCAAATAAAATATTTTACAATGCACTCGCATTGGAAATTTGTAGTTAAAATTTTAATTTCACTTTGACAATTTCGCTTTTTGAATTACGAATATGTCTAGAGTAGAGTAGAATATTAAAACACATCAACACAGTATAGAACATTTCACACACCAAAGATTTTACTAACGAGGATAACTTTAGTGTTTTGTAAAACGAAAAGAATACCTCGATGATCTTTTCAAATCTCATATCATAATCTAGACCCCGCCCACCTGTACCCACATATTATTTGCACCGCGATGTGAGTGTGGAGAGCACACCTCGGTTTATTTCTATACAGAGACGTCCTTGTGCAGTCCTTTGCCATTTCGTGCGTCCTTGTTGGCACATTTAGCACACGCTTGTGCACATTTTTATATTTGTTTTTTTTTCTCAGAAACGTATTTATGTTCGCTTATGTACGTATCAAAAGCGAAAGGCTCATTTTAAATAAAATTCACAAAAAGCCTCGCACAAATGCGCACTTTTGCTTTGGTGTATTTTCTATGCCTTTTCTGCATGCCAGTTTGAGTGTGTGTGTGTGTTTGTGTGTGTGCGTGTGTGCATTATCAGTCATGTGTAAAAATCAGGACATGCGCGTGAGAGGAAAAGCTATTGTTCGCATAAAGCATTTTGTATGCTGCTTGCTGAACTTATGTCGATTATCTTCGCGTGTTTTTCTGTGGCTGTCGTGCGTATTTCTAACCAAAAAAGAAAACTCGTCTTGGTACCCCATTTATATCAAAGGATAATCATCGTTTCTACACCAAACTACTATCGCACATTTTGTGCAACTCCATTTGAGTGTGAATACTGCGATAAGCACCACAAAATTTACATAAATGCAGAGACACAAACACAAACGGTTTCATGACCTGTCAAAATTTACAGTTCAAAACTTGAGATCATCAAAGCTGTCAAAGCAACTTTATCGTCTGAGCTATGCAATATTTGTCACTATTTCAAATTAAATACAACTTTTGTGAAAAATGCCGCTCTGTTCTGTGTTTGCTTTGCTGTATATTGTCAAAGAGTGCGATTTGGAAATGTGTAATGCTGAACAGCCGAAAATCTTAAGTCTATGCAGCTTTGGCAGCTGCGCTTGTCTTCAAATTCTGGGAAAGCGATTGTCGCAACAAATCTATCAAATTATTCTCAAAAAATTACACTGAAAATTGTTGTGTCCACTAAAAATAAATAAATTCATTGTGTAAGGAGTCCCTATTTAATTTAATTTGATGGTGTATCTTTGTTGTTCAACCCTGATCGATATTACTTTCGTTGAAAATAGGTGAAGTGGATGTTATGGCAAAAAGGAATATCTCCCGCCACATAAAGTATACATATTCTTGATCAGGATCAAGTGCCGAGTCGATATAGAAATGTCTTTGATCTCGCCAACGAAAGAACTAAAGACTCATTTACTCATTTACCCCGCTTCGATAAAGTTTATTTTATCATATCGATATCTTACCCCATTTAGCGAACATCGATACATATCGATTTCCGATATCAATTATAACCGCAATTTGGAATGCAGAGCCTTACAAATGAGAGCACTTTCAGGCAAGCTCACTTTGAGTGTGCAACTCTTTTAAAGGGAAATTTGCCAATACAACTAGAATATATTTCTGAACAGCTGGTAATCGAGCTTCCTCGACTGCAGTTTTCTGACTTCTTTGAAGTGCATCTGTCTTCGTTTATTAATTTAAGCAAAGTCTAGGAGTTGTGCAAGGTAACATTCATTAAATCTATTTCTTTTTTCTTGTAGGCCAGCACTTTATCGTTCTATGGCTGGGCAGTTAATTCTTATTATTGTTGTTCAGTTGATATTGGCAGGCATATTAATTATGCCGCCGCAAATGACAATTAAATGCGAATTGAGTGTGTGTATGTGTGTTAATTTGTTTATGACAGTTGAACATGAGCGTTGGTTGTGTCGATGCCTGCAGTTGTTTGCCATTGTGCGACATCAGACAAAGAAATTCCTTTTAGGTGAACAAACAAAACCCCAATGTACATTGACTGCTAGTTGGAAAACTAATATTTGGTTCAATCAAACCGAATGTGCAGTGATAAATTTTACATTAATAGTTAGATCGGTTTAGACGATTTTTTATTTCATCTTTAACTAAAATTGTAAGCGCAAAAATAAAAGTATCACAAGAAGAAGATTCGTACAAAAATGATTATTCGTAGATCTTGATTGCATTATCAAATTTGACTCCATGTAGACGATGACCGAGGAAATGGTTTCTGCCGAACGTCCCTTCTTAATCTTATGGCACTTTTTGTGCAGTTCATCTGAGTAGGTAAATTGAAAGGGTAAACAATTCACTCGAAAGGTACCTTGAAGATCCATCGGATAATTTCGACCATTACAGTAGAAGTCGCCTTCACTGTACACCAGATTGTAGCAGTTAGTTAACGGGCTCTCGTAAAAAACAATGAGCAGCATTGAGGAGCCAATGTAATCGGCCCGCTGCCAAATCGAGTATGGTGTGTTAAGGGCTGGATGACGATCTTTGTAAAGCAGATAGAGCTGGCGATCAAACCATCCGTGGCACACAAACTCCAGAATGTGTCCGTCGATGAATGTGCAGTTGTTCAATCCGCTTGAAACTTTCACGGGATAGAGGAGTAACAGCAGCCAGCAAGCAATCAAATTGATATTGTAACCTCCTGCGTATTGTTGGCTAATTAGCATGGCCTACAATAATGCAGAGAGTAATTCTGTAGTCATATTTGACAATTTGTTCAACAGTGAGTGACACGTTAGGCAATGTAAAAAAGTTTTTTGGTCAAATGTGTGTATGTTACTTGAAAAAACCACAAATTTGTTATGTGCTTATATGACAATCCGAAGTGTCCGATGTATCCCATTTAGTTTTTAGTCCAGACGAATGGCTGCATTGCTATATCGGATGTCGTTAATAGAAAAAAGACAACACAATTTATACAAACAGCTAATATATATGATTTCTAACTTATTCTTCACACTGTGACAACAATTTCCAAGCTGTCATCTGATCTAGACAAAATTGTTGAAAACAAATAAATACGCCAATAAGATGAAGATTTGAAAGCTTCTTCAAGATGTAATCGCAAAATCAGACTTTTATTCTCAATTATGAATTCTGATTTAAGCACTAATATTTATATATATACTTAATTATTGTTAAGTTCGTTACTGGACGCTTCAGACAGCCAACTTACAGATATTTATGCCGATTTTTGAATGGTTAAATTGAATATGCTGACACAGATTTTATTTGGCATAAGCATTACCAATTATGGTATTTGTCAGTGTATATTATGTGGGCTTAAGTGTTAAGTCTCAGACCGTTATATTTATTGGCAAAAAGATTACGTTGAGTTTACAGTCAGATCTAAATTTGTATACAGCATGTTTGTAGAGGCTTCCAAATTCCTCGCATTACTCTTATTTCTTGTAGGTAATCTGCTAGCCACTGTGTATTGCTCTGAGCGTTGCTCCAACTTGCTTGAAATACCCCTGACGAGGCGATGCACTGGCACACTCACGCATTCTATACGGCGCAAATATGCCGACAAATACGCTGCGATGGATGCACCCTATGCCTTATTTTCGGTCGACCCGCTAATGCTGAATGTTTTCATCACAATTTATGACTCGCCCGTGATAAGCTGTGAGAAGCTGATGGTGAACGACTCTAATCACTTTGTCTGCAATGAACAAGAGATTAAGATAATGTATTCAAGAATGGTGTGCTACGAGTATCCCATGCGTTATTTGGGTGCGCTGAGAGACAATTGCATGCGTACAAGGAATGTCGCCTATCACTCCATAGAGCAATCCATTCTACACTACGCAGATTTCTCAAGTATGGCTGAATCAAAGATTGCAAATTGTTGGCTATTGATCGTTTGTATTGTAATTGATTTCAAATTGATGGAGTAGTGAAACTATAGGCTGAAGGTATTAAATTGAATCGTGTATGTATCATATTGTCACTGCCAGCATAATGAGTACCGTCTGAAGCCCATATATTTTAGTGGAAGGACCATTCAAAGTAATGTAAAACTGCAGCAGGTACGTGCGATTCCAGAGATTAAGTGTGTTGAAAGAAAATTCGCTGTTAAATTGATTTACATATTCGTACATGTCTGAAAAGGACTGCAGCAAACAAAGCAAAAACACTGAGAAAGAGAGAGATATATATATATAGAGTGGGGGAGAGAGAAATGTAGAGTATGTAAATAAATAAAATTGAAGCGACGAATGTATGTGAATAAAAACGGAATATACTTTCCATTTTGCTTTAATGAAAGTTCTGTAATTTAACTCCTTTTTATACGAGTACACTTTCTGTGTTTGGCAACAGCCATATCCTTTATTATGTTACAATAATAAATTGTATTAAGTGTATTTGCGAAGTGGAGCGACAACCAGGTCGGCAACTGAATGCCAGGACACAGGTGTATTGACTGCCACATGAAAAGCAAAATTGAATTAAGTGACAAAAATGCAAACAAACAAAAAAAAAAAAGAAAAAAAGAAAAAGAGAAAATTGGAAATTTCATTCCGTTCAGTTACAATTCAATCTGAACCCTTCTGCAGCTATTCAAAGCCAAAATTACAATTCCCCAGTATATATAACAGTTTGAGCAGTATGCGTATTAGAGTATAAAAAGATCCTCCCCATATTGCCCATTGGCAATACGCATTTCAGTCGCTGTTGGCAACACTCGCTGTTAGCGCCGTCATTTTCATTGTGATTTTAATATGTGTCACATGATTCACAGCTGACGCTCCCTTTGTGCTCAGACTTGGCTGCTCTGCAATTGACAGATTTTCCACACAAAACACCAAAATCAGTTGGGTAACAAATGCTGTCATCTTTTCGCTGATGATGTATACAGAGTTAGTGCTCTGAATGCAATTAAAGTATAGGACTAGAAGCTAACCACACAAAAGTTGACTAATTATTTGTTGAACATGAATAATGTCGTTTAAGAATGCTTCAAGTTATCTGTAGTTTTTATCGATAATAAATCAAAATACTAGACTGGGCGAGAAGTTTTATTGATATACTCGCACTTTGCACCAACCGGCTAATAATTTAGTTTATCATTTCCATGACACGCCAACGAACAGAGGACGCACCCAATCTGCCCAACCAAAATCAAATCCCCGCCTCGAAGAGTCAATGTTTCGAACTCACGTGCGGCCAAAAAGCAAAGGAAAAAAAATCATTCTGGTGGGGCAACGGAAAATATAAACGACAGCAAATTATTTGCTGTCAGCTGGGGCGTATCAAAAGATTCGAGTGTGTCTGTGTGCGTGTGTAAAATTCCACAGGACAAAGGCGACAACCGACGAGGCGACGAAGAAGCAGCGAAAATGCATTGCGTGTCTCAAAACTAAAGCGAGCCCCACAACCAAAAAATTACAGAAAATTGATATTAAGAAATTGCATGAAATGAGTAAATGAAGCGTAGCAAAACACGCCCGTCTAATGGACTGCCTGATTGCCGTCAGAGCTAACAGGTTATAGCCACCAGGGCTGAGAGGGCCGTCAAACGTATCCGTATATTAAAAAATTCTTGGAAAACTAATCAATGTCAAATGTATTTTGATTGTGTCGCACGAACGACCAACGACCAACGACAGACAGTCAGACAGACAAAGAAAATCGGCGTTCGATCCTTAAGCTTGACTGCATCGATTCAAGCCGATGGGTTGGTCCGTCCAGTGAACAGACGAGCGCGTGATTAGCCGAAATTAGAAAATAATTTGCTTTCTAGCTGGAAATTTAGTAGCTGCCATAAATTTTTGCCGACACATGTACTGCTACTGCCTGAATGAGGGAGTGCCGCGATTGTAAACAAAGGTGACTTATCCACATTTCAATAAGAGTGCCACAGGCCAATTGGGTTATTGGCACAACAAATAGGCTACTGAATGCAGCTCAAGGCGGAGCTTTAGTGATATAAAAAATGTACGTATATCAATTTCATATTCCTTAGCTTACTTTAATATTCTTGAAGGAAAAAAATTGATCTGAATTTAAAAAAATTCGTTGTGAGCGATTTTCGAAAATGTTGTTTGATATTTTTTCAAACTTTACACACATCACCAAGTTTTAAGGGCTAAAGAGTATTGAAATATGATTGCTCGTTTGCATTCTCTATAAACTCTAATGGGTTGATTTGGAAAGGGCTCTGTAAGGCAAACGTTCCCACCAGGATTATGCTCTGTGTACAAACAAATTAGCGGCAAAGTCCGTTCAATGAATGGCATAAAATGAAATGTTGAAATATCATACACAATTTTGCTGACATTGAGTGGAAATTCATCAATCGTGAATGACACGATGCACTCCCTTCGCACCCCTATCCGTTGTTCCCATGCAACAAGCAGCACTGCAACAGCTGCTATCAAATTGACATTTCTACTTAACATGCGGCACAGAGGAGCTCAATTTTTAATCGGTTTTTTTCGAGCTGCATTTCGGTAGGCGCAGCAGCAGTAGCAGCAACTCATTATTTTTATTAATATGATTTTCACTGCACTTGAGCGAGCGAGCTGCAATTTCGCATTTTGTAATTTAAATTTTCATAAATTAAGCTGCGACGAGTGATAAAGATGATGAAGATGCCACTGTCAATGCATATCATTGTTTTCTCCAACGAGCAGCCATTTATTTGCAATTATTTGCTTTAAGTATTAAAAATACAAAAGCTGCGAGTCAGCCGCACGCTTCACACTCCCCCCTTCCTTCCAGCAACCCGATCAACCCTCATCTAAAGCGCTGCATTACTTCAGGGGAAAAGTGCTTCAGCACAAATGAACAACTGTGCATTGTCCTGGGACCTGGTACCGGTATCGGATCGATTGGAAATGCGCTTTTAATTGTTGTCAGAAGGATTCAGAATACTGCCTCCTCAATTCTGTCACACAAGTTGTCATTCTGTGGCCAAGGCGGCCACCCAGTCCGTTCGCGTTGACGTTGACACACTTTACTGATTTCATTGTAAGTACATTTAATTATATTCTGCAAAGAGGTGTAAAAAAAAATTAAACAAGTGTCGTTAACAGACAGCACAAACTTCAGTGCGTGTCGTGCGAAGCGATTATCAATAGTCCAGCAGACTGTCTTCTGTCCCCGAGCTTATCCTTATGTCCATTCTGTCCATTACAATGCCTCTAATTAAGTAATGAGTAATAAGATAAGCTCACCACTTAAAATGACCATTTATCACAATCACGCATTAAGAACCAAGTATGTTATTTTATTATTTCTGTAGAGACAGATATTATGCCTCTGCCTCTTAAGCGATCAATCCCAATGATTGATCTTAGAGCTCCTGTTTGAAAATTATTTATGGCGTAAGCCCCTAGCTGAGAGAGTCCTTATGTATGCTTATTGCTGCGTAATCTTTCAGAATGCATTCGGGATTCTTGTTTTTGTTCTTAGTTTGTGTAAGGATTTCCGCATCCGGCGATGTTCTGTCAACAAGTCTGTTTTTATCCGTGGCGAGTTTTTACTTATATTCAGCCAGTCAGTTGCATAGTTGCATAGTAATCTTTTGCAGTGTCTCTCACTAACTGCGTTTCCTTACGTGTGCTGTGGTGACTTGGTCATCGTCCACAAAATGGTTCAGGACTCCAGATAAGTGAACTGTCTTCCCTCCCTACCTATAGATTTATGACTCTTTCGAGTAAAACATAAATCCATTTAAATTACTTGTGACAAATTGATTAATTTTAATAGCCAATCAAGAGAAATATTTTAAAAAATGCGACTGCATTTCCAATTTGTAGGGTTGGTTTTAGGTTCATTAAATATGATTTGAGTTTTTACTTTGTCCTTCTAATGAAGCATAGTCCAGAAACCAGTAAACCATCCACTGCACAAATGTCCTTCGGGACTTGTTATTGCTTCGTTGCAAAATGATAAGCGTCCTCGGGGGGAGTGGCTGGGCGTTAATGGCAACTGTGCGGATGCCCGTGGCGTATTCATAATACAACTTGAAAGGGTTTGGTTTGATTGTGGCTGCTTGCTACTGCAGTTGCCATCGCTGCTGGTGCTGCGGTTGGATGCCTCACTTTGGACTGACCAGCACCCCAGCACCCGCCGTCCCTCAGCGCAGCTGTAGTGTGAGCGAGGCTTATATGGATTTTTATAAAAGTTAATTGCTTAGTTTCAATGTTTTGTTAACAGCTCTGCGTTGCTGTTGTTGCCGCTGCGCTTAATCGCCTGCACTTGCAACGGCCACCGAGAGACGGCAAACTTAGCCCCATTGGACTTGTTTGCATGTTATGTAATTATTCCAGTGCAACAGTCAAAGCGACGTTTAAATCTATGAGTAAAAGCTCAAAGAAAAGTTAAGAGCAAGCGCTTATTGCAAAATCCATAGAAAATAAGTTGCTCTCTAGCTACCGTTTAGAGGATTAATCTTTAAGTTTGCACTATTCACTTGGATATCCGTAATATTTATAGAATTTTAATTTAAGTTAGAGTTTACTAAAATAAATATTTGTATTTTTTGGGAAAATAAGTTTATCTGCGCCCAATAATAGAATTACTCGTAATAACGTAAGTAAATTTAAAGAACTTTTTACTCACACCCTATAAAATGTATAGAATATTACTATTATTATTAAACTAGATTCCTAGAATACTTATCGATTTATATTAATATTAAGTATACATAACTAAATAGACTTAAGCGAGGAAAATATCAGCAACGTTACTAAATAAATTCCATTACAAGTGAAGAAAACTTTTGTCGGATCGAATTGCAATTTCCATTTGATCGAATTCCCAAAGATCGAGTATAATAAAAATCAAGCAAACCCAAAACTTCATGCCTCTCAAGTCGAGCAACATATGTGTGGCAATATTTGAGGTGCACGCGCACTTAAGGGCCACCTGGATGCCTAGAGATGCAGGTTGGCTACAGTTCGTGCCACAAGCACGTTAATACAATTAAAAACAAACCAATTTACTTACGACAACACAGCTCTGGCGACATAGCCTCCAAATTGATGTTGTTGTGGGTGTGTTGTTGTTTGGTTGTGGCTGCTGCTGTTTGCTGCTGCTGTCAGCTACAGAACTCTCTGATGCCATTAGGCGTAAGTGGCATTTTCCTTTTGATTTTGGTGGCATTTGGCTTTATTAAGCAAAACATCCATCGCACTTGTCCAGGTAGAATGGCACTCCGTCCGTCCGTCCGTCTGTCTGTCTGTCTGTCTGTATGTCTGCCTGTCGTAGACTATGCCTGAGGGTTTCTTTGACGATGTTCAAATGGGTCAATATGCTGCCGCTGTCTGCTTTAGCTGGCGGTACGTGAAGTTGCTGAGATTCTCATGTAATATTCACCACGATACCACAGAGTGACATCTTTTGAGGCCTCACACGGTTTGATGGTGTAAGTGTGTGTGCGTGTGTGCATTTGGTTTATGCACGCAGCTTCGATATCTGGTAACCTATGTCATTTAGGTGTGCGTGTTGTAGTCATTTTTGGTGGAGGATATTTGGGTCGCGTGCTCGTGACAAAGAAATTAAAGTCTCCTTGAAGTCCGCTGCTCAATCATTCATTGCACTTTTGCTTATTTATTCAACTAATGGAATTATTTGGTGCCACCCTAACCCCCTTAGTTTGCTGTTCCAAATAGTTCATGGATTGCCCCTATGTCTATTTGTCTACGTGTGCACCGAGATTTGATTTGCTCCATAGAGCTCGTCAGTTTCAGGCCTCGTCTTGGTTTTGTCATCTTTTCATATTTATTCTACGTGTGCTCCAGTTGCCTCCTCTAGTGCTTCCTAAAGTGCCTGGGAACGTGTCTTTTGTTGTCTTTCGTCGACATCATCGATGCTCTTTCAGTTCTATTTATCTAATTGATTTCGATTGTTTTTCTCTTCGCTTGCTTACACAAGCCCTGATTAAAATTGTTCGCAATATACAAGAAAAGAACAATTCATTTGGCTATTTAGTAGGTCAGAAAGCCAAGTAAAAATATATACTAATAATCAAAGGCAGCGCCTTGGTTAAAGTGTTAAACTTTTAACTAGAGTTGACAGGTGTATCTCGGAGCTGTGCACAGCTGTCTAACACCTCAGCTGGCGAAGAAAGGCCCTGAAGGGCAGTGGGCAACTGCCTGGCAACTGGTAAATAGTCACTGAATAACTGACAGGCATTCAGGCAATGCAACCAACTGAACTGAAGCATGCAACCAACAAAGGTGCCAGCTGCAGCTCTTTCTTCTTCAACTGCTTTTGGCAAATTAAATACATTTTATTTCAGACAATTTACCTCTTAAGTGCTATAAACTTATGTGGTTTATCAATTTCGGTTCTAGCAACGTTGACAATGAATGGTTGCTATAATATTGATGTACTCTCTCGTTGCAATGAATAATAATTTTATGCATGGGGCCAACTAGAATTCCCTGAGCTGTAATCCTTGGTGTCTGGTGCTCGAAGCCGGTTTATTGAGCTGCAATCGAGACTCACTCGAAAGCACAGAAATTGAATAAAAATGCTAAAAAGGCATAGCACAAAAATATTGCATCAAAGGTTAACGTCGCCGTCTGGTCTGGGCCAGGACAACGATGACGTCGACAACACCGCCAGGAGTTGTAGAAAACATGGCAAAAGTTTTCTACAGTTTCCCTGGCCATGTCATTGGCCTGTCTGTAAATCTGCCATCTTTGCAGTTGCAGTTGCTGTTGTGGCTTGCAGTCAACGTACAAAATTGACTTGATAAAAAGTTCAGCTATTTTTTTCGACTTCATTTGCCGGACGTTGGATGTAGTTCGCAAGACGGGGGACGTCGGAGCTTCGAGTTGTCAGTTGTCAGACGCTTTTGTGTCTCATCCACACGTTTTATGAATTATAATAAAATTGCCGGAGTATGTTTTCTGTATCAGCGTTCCTGAGACTCCAAAGAAGCCAAAGAGCAAGCATTTCATGTCCTTCAAGTTATTCATTGTATTGAACATAATATATGGGCTCAGGCGAGCTCAAGATGCGATTTAAAAATCCGAGTTATAGTAGTAAATTGTGTTTTCATATTAAATTCACCAATAATCGACAACGTTGTCCCAGCATTATATTTTCTCTTTCACTACACGCATCCATTTAACAGACACCATAAAAATACAAATAAAATCTCGGGGACTGCATAAAATCATAAAAGCGTATAATAATATTTAAAATGGATTTTTATTGATTTATGGCATTTCACTTGATCCTTGTGCGGGTATTGTGTGCTATATTTTGTGTATATTTTTTTTGTCCCAGCACCAAATGCGCGTATTTATGAAATTTTCAATTCACTTTTCATTTCCAGTGTGAGCTCCAGTTACAAATTGATATTTATTTCCTTTCACGTGCGAAATGTGCTCAATTTGTAAGAGCCAACATGACAAAAGTCAACGCCCAATAATATCCACGGGGAAGTGTGGAAAATTTCCTTGAGGCCATACACAAATAGTTGCAAGAGACAAAAGCCGCACGAAAATTGAGCAGACTTAATTGAGCATCTGAAAGATTAAGCAGACTGAACTGAAATTTAAAGTAACGATTACGACCAAGGAAAATATAAATTTTATTATTTTGACTTTCTAATTGGTGATTACGCTTGACCAATTATTATTCCAAATCATTAACACCTCAGCCTCGAGGGCAACGATTTTACAATTGAATTTAACTGCAGTTGTGGAAAGCTTGAATTAAATTGAAGGCAGGCACACAAAATCATCAAGAATTTGTACACTCTATAGTGGAAGGAAGCAGAGTATATTCAGATGATTCATAAGATTAAGTATAGACATCGAACATCGTATCCTGAATAGTATAGTCTGTTAGGATCGTGAGTGTATTCAGACAGTTAGTTCACTAGATATTAAGAATTGAGTATTATTGGTATTTGGGGTGAGCTGCAGACTGTAACATAACATCTGAAAACTAACATGCAACTATGTACGCAACATACGATATCGATATATATCGATATCAATGACGTAATCACGCACTTCAAGTAGAAGAGCTGGATCGTTGTTAAAAAAGTAAAGTGAGCAGAAGTGCAACTTAGTTTTGAGTGCTGCAGATGGGATTTATTTTATCCATAACAGTTTATTCCTTAATATCGTATTCCGACCGAGTGCTTAAGAACAAATCAAAACTAGTTTATAACTTTCGATTCCTCATCGCGAGGATAATGAGTTTATTTAAAAAATTATGTTTTTCAGATTATCTTATTTGGAAGTTAGTTTTGCCGGCACCGATCCCGTTCTTGTCTGACATTTTGAGTTGCCTGCAAGTGCCGTTCTGCTGTCAGGCTGGCTTCTTGTTTTGTAGGCATTTCTGGCGTGTTGCAACTTCTTTGCTACACCTACGTAACACTTCATTTAGCTGCTTGCAACTTTACAGGTTTGCGTGTGTATGATATTGTTGTGTGTGTGTGTGTGTGCTTGTGTATGTTTGCGAAATAGTTGTGTACTCTCTGCTACTTGAACTTTTTGGCTTGCTTTCTTTAGCTTGGGGGTAAAAATGCTTCCTCAACTTTTTTGCCTGCATTGTTTTTGACTGCAGTCACTTGCTATGTATTTATGTATGTGTATGTGCAAGCTATTGCATACTGGCCTACAAGTTGCCTAGTTGCTACACCATCCCATACCGCTGCCAGCTCTACCCTGTCCTGTCCTGTCCTGTGCTGCTGTCTCTGCAGCTCTTACTTTACTTTTGCATTAGTTCGTTGTGCTGCTTGTGTCTGCCGCTCTCTGCTCGTGAAGCCTGTAATTTATTTCTTGTTTTGATTGAAATATTGCTTTACAAGCAAAAAGACACGCACACACACAGACGCTTGTCTGTGGCAAGAGTGCTGTTGTTGTTGTTGTTGGTTGGGGATGGAGGAGTTAGGGACAAGGCTTAGCAAATACGCAGCGTAGGCTCTCTCTGCTAACTGCCTGCGTTGCGTTCTGTTCCGTTCCGTTGGAGTGACGGCCTGCCTGCAATACGCACACCCTCCGAGGCACAGCTGCACTGAGAGAAATTCCAGCGGCGACAAATGTTGCCGAACACATTGTATTAATTCGCATATGAATTACACTTATTTTAAAGTATTGCTTGCAGTGCTTCTTCGAGTGCAAGGCAGAACTCGCAAAGTTATTCACTTCAAAGTGCAAGGCACTTGTTTCCCTGTCCCGCTCACAGCCAGTGGGCTGTGCTTGTGTTTTTGTTGTTGTTGGATACCGTAAACAGTCATATTTCAATCAAAATTACATATTGAATGTTGTACCGAACAATTTCCAATTGGGAAACGGGCGCAACATCAACATCAACTTCAAATTTTGGAGCTGTTGTTGTTATTATTTTTGCTTGCATTTCGTTTCTGTTTTTGTTTTTGTTGAGTCAAGAACTTTTTGTTCGCTGTTGGTATTGTTGGTGTGCTGTTTTCTGATTGCGAAATGTTTAGAATTTTTGCAATTAAGTACAGGAAATAAGTGCTTACAGTTTAATGTTGCAGTTTGATTCAGGGTAGTCAGCCCCAAGTTAAAAATCAGCAAACAGCAAACCAATTGCAAATGGTCGTCGAGTGCGTCGTCATAATTGCACACATATTGAATATAACTATTGTTATTCTCACAAGCTTGTTTCTGATAATAATAATAGTAATCATGCAAATATCCAGCAGCTTGGTTATCTCTCTCGTAACAATGCAAAATTAATTCCAAGTGCTTGTCAATGGAGGACTACTCAAAATAAACGACTTTTGAGCGGTTTTTGTGAGATCGCGTCAAATTGAATCAACAACATTAGCAACAAAGAGTACGCCCAATCGCTGTTCACCCTGCCACTCCACCATGCAGTATGGTGTTGAACCCTTGCCATTGCTGCACAGCTTCATCATCGTTATGATGCTCAATATCTCAAAGGCGGCTGCTGCTTTTGCGTCTCTCGTCTGCCATTTTACGTTATAAATTGCATTATAATTCAAATTTTGCAATAAATCTCAATTTCAGCACAAAGACGTAAGGACGACAATGGAGCAAAGGCGCAGGAGGCGGCAGTGGCAGAGACTGAGGCAAAGGCAATGGCAAAGGCAAAGGCATAAACTTTATAGCTCTCGACGCACCTTGAAAAGAAGTGCCCGGCAAATCAATCGATTACGCGACTTAACTTTCCAATAGCTTCTCGAGGCAAGGAGTGGGCAGGTGGGGAGGCAAAGAGGCTGGCAGCCAGCTAACATTCAGCCGGACGGGTAGCAATGCCTTTATGCTTATGGTAATAATGGGTAGACGGCAGACGGAGGGGGTGCTGAGATTGAACTGTCGGTTGTTAGTTGTCTGGCAAAATCAGTTGTACGCCTCCTTTATAGAATATACTTTGCCAAAGAGTCGAAGTTGCTGCCATTGTTGCATTCTTATAATTGTATCGCTAATAGCTGAGAGTAGAGAGCAGAGATAGTAAATGAGCAGGCAAGTAGTAGAAATTCAATGCTTACTTATCTTATAATTTAAATATGAACATTAGCTTACTTCAACCTGAAAGAATCTGCTACAAGGCAGGAAACTGCCAGTTTGGCATATTGAAACATATTAAATATTAACAACACACAGCTGTATGTATGTGGGTGGACATCGAATGTGATAAGTTGATGGGTGTGTGCCCAAAAAGGGTCACCAGACAAAGCAGAAATCCGCAAATGGGGTTAAAGAATTGAGTTAACGTGCGAGTTTCGCTTTTAGCATTTTTTCTTTCTTTCCGGGCAGGCCAACTTTGACCGTCACAGCTATTTCTCAATCAATTTTCTGTTCAGCATGCGAAGGTACATATTCAAGTGTAGTCAAGTATCAGATGATAATAGCTTCGTAATGCCATCATGCATAGCAAATAACATATCCTAAGTGTCTGAGATATATAGGTATGTAGGCTATTATGTGTGTATATGCATACATACTTACAGATATCAACATATATATTCATATATGTAGCACGCACTTGGTTGCTCTTGCAATTTTTCAATATTCCGGCAAAGGATTAACATAATTTAGCAATTTTCATAACCTCAAACTCAAGCAACGTTAACCCTTTGCAAGGTAATGGGCACTTGGCAATTTAATTTCTTGCACGCACAATCGACGAGCTAAGCTTCAGTGCCACACCCCCGCCCACACACACACACACAAGCACATACACACACACACACTTAGTGCGAGAATCGTCTTCGTACCCAACACAGCAATATTGCCAGTCATAAATCCTGCTTAAATTGTGCATGCAGAGGATTTTTGTTCCAGAACGCTGCCCCCCAACCACTCCCACAAACGCAACGCAACCCAACCAATCCAATCCCCCCCTTCTACACCTCTCCGCATTCTCTCACACTCTTTGGCACTTAGCCTCAATGCTCAACTCTCTTTCTCTCGCCATTTCCCAGCTCCCATTGAAACTACCCAAATAACGCACGTTGCTTGTCTCTCTCTCCTCGTGGCTCGTGTGCATATGTTAATAACCGAGAGCTTTGGCATCAGTGCGTGTTTATGCACGCATGCTATCTCTCTCACTCTCTATCTATCTCTGTCTCTGTCTCTCAATGTGCTGGTTGTTAGCTCTCCTTCGGTTCGTATAACAGTGCGCTGTTTTCGAATGCGCTCCTTTTTATTTGATATTATTACGATAATTTATTTGGGCAATAAATTTTGCAAGAGAAATGCATTAAATTTTTGCTGTTTTTTTTTTTTTTTTTGTACCCTTGTGCCATAATTTCAATCTCTTTTTGTAGATGGCGCTTACGATATTCTCTTTGTGTGTGTTGGTATTGGTTGCAGGCTGACATAGTTAAAGATTTGCGGTCAGTGGCAATTCACATTGAGTATTCTTTTATGCTATCCAAATATAACTCAATTCTATCTAAAAATACTCGCTGACTCATTTGTGCACAAGCAAAAACTCGAAATTGACTGTTCGCACATAAATCTCCAATGAGTTTCCACACAATTGCAGTTCAATGAGAATTCTCCTTATGCACATTAGCAAAAAAATAAATATAAAAAAAAAGTTAATGATTATGATTATTATGGGTATTCAACTGCTGAACATATCCGTGAATACATACTTATGTCTCAATATCTATGTGTATCAATCATTTTAGTTGCAAATCGAATAATAATGAATAATAGACAATCTTGATGAAATAACCAGAGTCAATATTTATATTTTTCACATATTATTTATAAGGATAAGTGTACAAGATAAACACTATTCGAACAGAACGCACACATGCAAAAGCTTTTGAATCTGGTCGAAAAAAAATGTATAAATGCAGCTGAAGAAAAACTATGACAAAATGCATATAAATTAAAGTAAATAGCTTGTAAAAAGCATAAATCATATTGTTAATGGTTTGTGCATTCGACATAGACCTTTTTTTATTTGCTTTTACGGATTTCTTTTTAGACACTTCCATTGTACGCCACAAATTTATCACTTTCCACAATACTCGAAACACTTTTCGATGTCACTTGTTTGTGTGTGTTATTTTTTATTTTTATTTATTTCATATTTGTATTTTGTGCATTGTTTGACACGTTAATTTAAATGGTAGTACACAAAGTAAATGGTCCTAACGTGAAATATTGTTAATAAATCATTAAAGCAAGCAAAGGCAATTTAATGATGAACTTAAAATTGAAAGCCTACTTGATTTTCATTTATTGAATTTAATAGTGCTATTGAAATTTAAAATATTAGTCTAAACTGTAAGTCAAACAATCGCGTTGTACATTTTTATTTAATTTGTAAGATATTTGGATGCTTTTACCACACAATTGGCCTCAGTTTTGGACGGTTTCAATCGGAACAAAACTCCCAAGCACACCAAAACACGTCTAAAACTAAGATCCATTGTGGGTATTCTTTACTTTTTCGTGTTATGTAACTATTATTACGATTTGCACATTTGAGACCACACTTTTTGTATAATATTGGACACTCGTCGGTGGCGATGAGAGATTTGACCTGTAGCCAGCGAAAGACATAATTAAATGATAGAATGAGATCACCAAACAATAAGCAAGGAAATCACATTAAATAATATATAGTTTGCATAATTCGACATGCTTCTTACCTATAACTTATATTAAAACCGCTATAATTGAGTATTTGCAGCTTCACTCACCTGAAAGTAGAGAAAGAATAAAGATTATGAGTAATTAAGTTGTATTTTTCTTAGTGTTAATGTGATTGCTAAATTTGTTAAATTCGAAAATAAAATAACATAAACAACGATAAATAAAAAATTAGCATTCGTTATACTCTGATTTAAATATTTTTGGGGTGCATTGCATTAATGTGATAAAAATGTATGTCATTATTAAAGCACGCCTAATGCATTCTGATCAAATTCACACTCAGCGAGCTTCACTGCACTCAACAAAAGCCACAAAACACTTGAAGCCTAGCAGACTAAACGGACTAAATTAATACACAAATTGAATTATACAAAGAGCCCGATGGCATTCAACTGAAATATGCACGAAAAAGCCAGAATAAAACCGCAGTTGAGGGCACTTCTCTGATAAGTTGACCGTATTTAAAAGGGCGGACGGGTGGGTCGAACGAGCGAACCACTCGACAGAGACACATGTGTGTGTGTGTGTGTGTGTGTTAGTACCTGTAAGTGGGAGTGTGTTATACGCTCCGATTTTAGGATTGAGATGTGGCACAACTCACTTGGCTGGTCATATTTCCAATGGCTTAAAATAACACTACCCTACATAATTATGAAGTTACCCTTTATGAATTCAGAAAAATAAATAAATCAATATGATTAGAACATATTTTTATAATATCCTTTGCTCTTTTATGAAGTAACCTTCAACAACTAATATACAAATTAATGCTGACTTAAGACAACTTTTAATTCAAAATTCGAATTGTAAATTACTATTTGAGTACGCCATGAAAATAAGGTCCCATTTCAAATATAGTAAATTCAGGGATTTAAAGCAAACATAACAATAAAAACCAACTAAAATATGCTCGATTGATCGGCAATATTTGTTGGCTAGTGTAATCACTTGAGGGTTGGAGGCACGCACAACTTCTAATTAAACAAACATTTTGTAATTTTCGTTTAACGGCAAAACGACGACACGTGGGTTGCCTCTCAGGGTCGGAGGCGTGGCACAAACCACTTAAGTGCCAAAGCAATTTAAAGCGAGGCCAAAACGCAAAAGCGAATTTGCTGCAGGTTAAACACTAACAGAGGCAGAGAGAGAGAGAGAGAGAGAATGGTGAGGAGGAAGGAGTGCTTTGTGAAAGAGTAAACGGGCCAAAGAAGGCCAAACCACCCAAGTTGGCTGTGTGTAAATGTTTGCCTGAGTCTATGTGTGTGTGTATTGATAAGTTTACACATGTATTTGTGTAAATATGTGCCCAACATATTTTGCAAAAATAAACATAGCCCCAAGCTGTATAAGCAGCCTCACCCTTGATTTTCTGCCCTGTTTCTATTTCTACTTTTTTTTTTATTTTTGGGTCAAATATTTTGATGCTGCATTTCGATATAATTCAGTGCCAGCAGATCCCATTTATGTATTTTAAATTTATTTGTTTATTTATTAACTGCATTTTGTTTATTTCGTCATTACAGCCGCAGGCTTTGGGCTTGCTTTTCCTTCTTACCTAAAAATGTTGAGACAGCAGTCTTAAATCTACTTCAAAGGTGAAACTAGGGCTTCTTTTTTGCTTCGTATCGAGATGAATACAAATCCTGTACTTGCCTTAAGTTTAAAGTATACACATAGTCGTCATATAACTGGCAAGTTTCTTATCGGGCAATTAGCACTTTATATCTTTGGGGCAAATTATCTGAGCATCCACAAAAATTATTTATAAAGCCATCCAAGTACTACAGTGCAAAACTTTTGGCTCCCTTCAGCTGATTTCCTATTTCTTGAAAACTTAACTCATAATTTGCTGTTATTTAAAACCATTCATTTCCGCTCATTTTACTACTTGTTCAACTGTACCCCCCTACCCCCACCCCCAGCACACAGGACCCACGAACCAACCAACACCCCATGCTCTAATGGTGTCTATTTTTTGACGCGCTTACTCTCTCGCCACTATCGAACCAAGTCCTGGGTCCTGTGAAATCCATTAAAAGTTTTACACGAAAATAGTTGCACACTAAAAAGCTATAACTGTTAAATTATAGTATCCACCAAAGTTTACCAAGTCAAGCAGAGCAGAGAGAGACAGAGACAGAGAGAGAGAGAGAGAGAGAGAAAGAAAGAGAGAGAGAGAGAGGGAGAGAGAGAGAAAGAGATGGAGTGACAGGAAATGGAGAAGGGTGGAGAGACAGCAACAGTAAATAGCAACTGCAATAAACTATAAAATGGAAGTAAGTCCAAGAGTTGCGCGCAGCCTTATTAATAATTTTTAATTTCCTTGATGACTTCCAAGTTATTAACAGCGGCACGATGAAGAAATAGAAGCATCGTTACTTTGTACACCATGCATACCACACTCAACCACTCCCACCCTCTCCCGTCATCTACCGTCTCATGCTGCTCGGGACATTTGAAAAGTTTTTTGACAACTTGAAGAAGAGTTTTATGCGCATTTTGCTTATTTTTCAAGACTTGTAATTATTGCATTGATGCAACAACTACAGCAACAAAAGTGGCAACTGATGGTTCCTTTTTTTTTTTTTTGGCAAATTATGCGTTAAAAATAAAAAATGTTCAGCTCATTTTATACATACTATGAACATGACACGATTGTTTTTACTCCACGACATTTTTATATGTGTCTCAACTAATTAGATATAATTATTATTATATATTTTTGTGGAAGGTACAAAACACGATATGTAGGAATGATACATATCATATCTCTAACGATAATATTTTCATATCCTTGAATTATTTTGATACTGCAAGTACTAGAAAAATGCATTGAAAGATCTCTAGAGAATACCAAAATCCTCATTTTTCCAATTAAATAAATATTTTTGTATAACGCTTCAATACTCTTCTTGTTGATTTTATTTGATTGCGAGTATAAAATGACAAACAAATGGACTGAATTCCCCTTTTCCACTTGCTGCTCGCAATATTTTAATTGTGCTTCACTACTTGGCCTGTTTATTTGTTTGTTTAATTTTATAGCTTGTCCTGTTTGTCCTGCGGACAACTGCTTCATTTAAATGACATCTGTCAACAATTACGCTGAAATTACCGCACTTTAATTGAGCGTATTTTGATTGATTGGCTCTGGTCTCAGTTAACTCAGTATATATAGCATATTACAGCAATTAAATATACTAGTGTAATAGTTGAACTCGCTTGAACTGTGTGGATATGTAGGACGGTATATTTATTTTAATTTCAGAGCCCGGCCTCAATCATGGAATTATTAATGACTACACGTGTCCGGTGTCAGAAGACGACAAATTACCAGGGCAAACATCAAGCAGGGCAGAAAAAACTTGGAAGCCAACTGCAATAACTCTGAAAATAATTTAGATTTCCTTTAGAAATTGCAGAAGGGAGAGCAAACAGCACAAAAACACAAAAATATATATATATATACACACACACACACACAAACACACACACTGAGAAAAAAGATGTCGCTGTGTCTGTGGCAAGTTTGCTGCGTTCCTTGGCAGTTGCACAATGCCAAAAATGTCATTTGTCAAATGCAAACAGCTAAGAATAAACATCAACGGAAGTAATGCAGCCACAAAATACATAAAACAAGCGACAGCAACAACAACGGTAAGAATCAGAGAAAACACTGAAAAGTGTTGGGGCAAAACCAACAGACAGTGCAGCTAATTATCAGCAACAAGAACTCTGCAACTTCTCAGCAAAACATGGCAACAACAATAACAACACAACTGCTGCAAGAGGTTTGCGGAGGGGAAGGGGTTGGGTGGCAGCAAAAACTAAGAGTATTAATGAATAGCAAACGACTTTGACTTTGCCAGTGAGTGGGCAACCAAACAGACCAGCTAAGACCCCAACTCAACAACTAACCCCGCTTTCTCTTCGCTCTGCGAGCGACGAAGGTGGCAGTTTTTACTGAACGCTAAGTAATTTGGCCAAAACTGCAACGATAATGAGAATGGTGACGATGATGGTGATGATTATGAGGATGATGATGGGGCTGCGTTGATGATAATACAAATGCATTGAGCGTTGCAGCCAGCGACATTGGCTATTAATCATCTTTAAACAAAAGACAGGCAGCAAGTAGCATCAGCAGGAGCAGTAACTACAACACCAACACCAACAATAACAACAACAACACCACCAACAACAAACTAAAACATAAACATCAGGTTAACCCTTTCCGGCATCAGTGTCGCCCTCGTTTAATTTTCGTTAGCTTAAAGATCTGACCCACGTACAGTGGAATCATATTCCACAAATTGATGAAAATCAGATAGAATGTCGTCAAATAGTAGCAATAACTCAGTGTAATCTTCGATGTCCTTGTGACTTTTAACGTAATTTGCCATCTCATCTAGAGATCTTTGGCAATTGCCCACTGTTTTTGAATTACGAAAAGTTAGGAGCTTGAGTTAGATTAAATTATGCAACACGATAAACAATTAATAAAATTAATTAATATGCGATTTATTTAATAAACATTTGTTTTTATTGTTTAGAATATTCATTTCAAACTATCTTTCTTATTTATTATACATCCTCACAAGAGCATCACTTACGAATCGAAGCTGTGCCACTGTGCGCTGAGTCTGTTGCACATCGAGTGCAGTCAACAATGACAGACGAGCAAATGCTCTGATGTACGATGGGCTGCTGGGGGGCTTGTTGATATATGTCGCTTGGCTTGCCTGTTTGTTTGTTTGCTTTCGGGGGGAGGACTGGAGTGGGGTGTCGGGGAGCGGGGAGCGGGGGGGGCTACTGTGTTGCTTGTCGTCGTCGTCATCGTTTGTCGCATTGTCAAGAAGATGCATGTTGCTTGTCTTGCCAACAGTGCAGGCAAGTGCCTTTCCCCTGCTCCACTATGCCACTACGTCTTGGCGGCCATTGCTGTGGCATGCCCCTAAGCCAGTAAGCAGTCGAAGGGGGGCAGCATTAAATCAGCAATTGAAACAACATCACTCATGACACGTTTCGCCTGGTCTACGACATTGGGAATGAGTATGAGTATGAGAATGAGAACGAGAACAAGGCTGGCATCCATTTTGTGTGCGTTCTCCAGTCGTGCTTAATTTGCGTTCAATACAAAACACCCAGACACACACACACACGCATACTTATGTGCATTTGTGTGCCCCTAAAGTGCATTTAGTTGCCGGCATTTATTGTTTGCGGTCAAATGTTCTAAAGAGGACGACAGGTCCATCTGACTTTCGGCCATTGTCTTTGCAGCTGCCCATTGTCGTATTTCAGCCAGTCCACAAATGTGTGTGCATGTGAATGTAAGCGTGTGTGTGTGTGTGTGCCAACATATTGAAACGACATAAATGCATAATTAATATGGCTTTGCGTGCATCAACCCAACCGTGTAAGGGTGTCCCATTGTCCACCGCTCGACTTCAACTTAATTCTCACATTGAACTATTTGGCCAGGTCGCTCGATTGTTGTTCGCCAGTTTCTTGCTAATTAGCCCTGAAACTGACTGCGTTATTCATAAACGACGACGTTAAATGAAAGACGAGGAACAATATCACCACAAACAGCCCAATTAAAAATTTCAAATTCAATGCCTGACAGGTAAATATACTAAATTAAATTTTATTGTGAAACTATTACAAATTTATTAGAATGGCTATATACGAGTATATTTGAAGTTGTAGTACTGAAAAATTCAACATGCAAAAAAATATCGCACTGAAAATAAAAATCTCCTTAAAAACTAGACAAATTTTCTGATTTTCAAAATAAAAAAAATGATAAAAAGGTCTTATAATTATAAAAAAAATTATGATAGTAACAAAAAAATTAAGGAAAAACTCTATTGTATTCTTCTACCCTGATTAATTAGCCATTAATTTTCTAAATGTTGTACAAGGGAACCCAAGTTAATAAAAGAAAACCAAGGAAAGACGTCACAGCCTGGCGTTCTAGAAAAATATACCTTCTGAGTAATTAACTGAGTTACCTTTGGCTTTTGGGGCCAAGGGTAATGATATGAATATTTACCAAAGCTTTGGCCCCCTTTTTCTGAGTGTAGTCGTTGAGTTCCATAAAAATACTTTCAAAATTTCTTATTTAAATCATTGCGATGCTAAATTCATAGAAATCACAGACGATGACGCCTCGAGACCAGCGCTGTCTCTCTGTTAACTAGCAGAAAATGGAATGCTTTATGTGCACAAACAGAGCTCATTAGTATCCATAATTTATGTCAAAGTTCTTTATGTGAAGTGCCAGCAGGCCGCAGGCATCCTGCCAGCAGCAACTGGAAGAGTGACTCCAACAGCCGCCCCACAAATAACATAAACTCCACACCAGCCCCATTTCCATTCCCATTGCCAGTGCCATTGCCATTACCAGTTTCAGTCACCGATGCATCGCCGTCGACTTAAATCATAAAATCATGAACACACTATAAATATATATATATATATTTTTCGATGTTGGCAGACTGCGTTGCAAATAAATTTCACTTATAAGTTGAAATCGCGTTGTAATCGTTTCATTTAATGGGAAGCACGTGTGAAAACTGCAATTTCTCAGAGGCATCGCTTACGTTTGAGTGAGAGGGCGAAGGATGGTGTGTTGATGTGGTTGATGCAACTAAAATTGTATGTAGAGAGGAGCATGTTGAGCAGGAGGAAGGATCGCAACAGCAGCTCATTAGTATTGGGACAGCCCCAAGTTAAATGTCCCATGGGGCGATGGGATTGGAAAATTCAAAGTGTCAGTTGTTCAGTTTCCCAGCCGAGGGCTGTTTAGCTACTACTTATTTATAGATTTGCTGCTATACGATTTCTGTCTCACACTTGCCACTTGTACAGAGATTTGCTGAGGCAACAGATTTGCCAATGATTTAGTTGCATTCAGGCGTCAAGTAAATCTTAAAACTGCTGAAGGGAGCCAAAGACCAAAGATGTTTTGCTCTGTCTGCGCGTACAAGTATAATTTATGCGTCTCTTTAAAATGTCACTTGTCGGAACGGGACTGCTTTTCAATTAAGGCAGCCAAATGCAAATTTATGCAAATCCTTGGCCAAAAACTAAGCAACATCCAAGCAGTCTGCGACCATCCACCAACTCACCAACTCATAGCCGAGTGGCCGGTACGAAAATACATCAGTACAGTTTTAGCCAGAGGCAATGCCATTTTGTGACATTGTTCTGCATAATTTGCACCTAGAGCTGCAGATCGGAGCTGCCAAACTACCGTTGGAGCTACTTTGCCACCGTTAAATTAATAAAACGTAAAATTTCCCATTTTAATATTTATGAGTTTTTCGCGCAAAGCGTCGTTCCAACGAAATTTTGCACACTTTAACGCCCATCTGGCCCTGGGAATGAAATCATAAGACTATACGCGACAAACAATATTTCGCTGCCAGGCGGAGGTTGCGGCAAGGAGCTATCTCTCTAGCTTTCACACCATTAACTACATTTCTCAGAAGCTGCACAACATCAACAACAACAACAACAATAACAAAGACACTTCTTGGAGAAGGCAATTTCAGTTTGCCTTGGTTGTTAATGTAAAACGTTTTGCAGCCAACTTAAATTGCTCTTAGCTATGCGGATACAAAATATCTATCAACAATTTGAAAATTTAAAATTCTTAAATGGAAATTTGAATTAAAAGCCTGAGAACAAAATGTATACTATTTCTTTGTCATATATTCATAATATTGATTTATTTTTTATGTGATTTATCTGATGCCATAACAATTATATATAATTGTAATTATTATTTTGTCTGAAATTAACTATAAACTTCTCTCGAATAAATCAAGAAATTTGTGGATAATATGGATAAATGTTCAATTAACACTTAATGACTTTGAAATAAGCCATTTCTATGCAATTATTATTTTAATACAAAGCTGATTTCATAGCTTTTTATGTTGTGAAATTCATCAGTTAATTAATTTCTTTTTAAATTTGAAATTCTTAAATTAATTATATTTATTATGTTATATTTTTTAAATTTTAAATAACACTTTTATATATTTGGTTTTTCTTTAACGTTTTTAAATATTATGGATACTATTTAGCCCACATTAAATAAATAAATAACGAGAGCGTAGGCAAAGTTGATGCAGCATTAAATTAATAGTTGTAGTCTTAATAGATGAAAGCACTCAGACTCGCAGACAAACGAAGTGTTGAGCCTCAAAACTAAAGCCAATTCATCAATAACTTTATACACAACTGCAACACTGACCTTTGACCATTTAAGACTGCCAATTCAAACAGACAGAGTGACAAAATCCCAGTATTTTCGGCAACACCTCCCCAGGCCAACCAACTGCCGTCACTCAGCCAGTGAAACTGACTTGCCAACAAATTTGATTGCCTACTCATCAAATTGTTCATTTTTTTTCCTGTTCTGTGTGTGTGACTCCAGTTTGCAAGTGGTGCAAGTTGTTCGTTGCACACATTGAAAGTAAACGTGCGAGAATAAAAGTCATTTTGTGTCTCGCATCGTTCATTTCCCTTAAATGTTTCATGGCTTGGCGCGAAATGTAAGAAATGCACGCAAGGCACAAAGAACAACAACAACAACACACAGATCAGACTGCGTGTGTGAGTGGGTGTGCTGTTGTTGTTGTCCTGGGCTTGAAGTCAGCCCCCAAGCTGGTCAGTCAAGCCGGACAAGTTCGTTCAGCGCACTTCTGGCTCATGCCTGATGGTGCCTTTCCCCTCAGCGTGCACACTCCTCCTCCTCCCACCGATGTTATGTTTAATTGAATGCGATTTCATTACGTCGCGACGTTCTGACCGTTAAGACCTTCACCTCCTTTGCTTCACGCTCCGCTCGCCCAGAGCATTGCCAGTCGCAGCCCCATCATCAGCCCACATCATTGAACGGGTTGCAGTTTGGGGAGTGCTGCTGAAGCTGGCCCTGCGGAAATTGAGGCATTATTGTGATTCACTGATTTTGCTCTTTTGCAGCCATACCGAGAGCTGATGTTGCCTTGTTGATTTTGGCTTTTCAATGGGTTTTTGTGTGTGCTGGCGATTCGATCAGGTTATTAAGTGCACACACACACACACACACTTACACACACACAGACGCACATACACAATGGCATTCCATGTCCATTCAATTGCTTTGTCAGTTCGCTGTGAGGTGCGAAACTAATTTGCGCTGAAATTAGTTTTCTTTCTCTGCCAAAATTGACGCTGCAAGCAACCACCCCCTAATTCCTGCATGTTGCATGTGTTGTGGAAAGCTCAACAACAGGCCTGCATTTGACCCGGTCAATTCACCAGCTTCGCACAATTTTTTCTTTTTTTATTCCACGTCCGGCAACATTTTAATGAGCCGCACATGTCCAGTCCAACGTTGAACGTTGACTGGGTTTGTTGGCCTCGTTAAGCATTTCGTTCGCTTGTGAATCTGGCCAGCGGGGCATTAACGAGGCGTGTGGCATCCTGACGTCAATGATTAGAGTGGCATGCGTTTGGGGATTTGACGGCTGGCAGCCAAAATGTATGGGTAGACAATCTGCACGGGATATCCGAATTTTAACTAGGAAAAGCCTGCCCGCTAGTAGACAAGCGAAAATAAAACTTTTGTAAAAGAGAGAAAAAATGGCAAATATTAATCTTTTGCAAGATAATAATAATAACATAAATGAAATATAATAATATAAAATATAAATATATATTTATACTGAGCTAAGATTGTGACTAAAAAAACTTGTGCAGACTTTTTTCAGAATATATATTTTTCAAAAGTATTCTGAAGAAACTCCAATTTTTAATTGTGATTTAAGAAAATTTGCGCAATAGATCTAATAGAAATATTGTCAAGTTAACTATATTTGCACAACACTTTAAGGTATACACATTTAAATTAAACATATACTCAAATGAAAGCTGATCAAATTATATATAAACATTAATAAGGACACAATTGTCATCGATTTTTCAGCTTCAAGCTTTCAGTTACCATCTTGAGGAATACATATGAAACTTGTCATTAATGAAGACATTCCTTATGCTGCCACTATGACTGCTGTAATCCACAAGCACCGAAGTAAAAGACAACAATGCACGAAACTGAACCCCATATCGCTTCCCTCCAGATTTCAGGCATCATCCAGGTCTTCCCCCGGTCGTCGAGTAAGAACAAAAGGAAACGGAAGCAACTGAGCACACTTAAGTGAAGCGCGTAATCCGAGCCACATAACAAATGCCCCAGAATATGGAGCAGGAACGAAAGGAAGGCCAAGTAGAAGGAGAAGCACAACGGATCAACGGCAGCTTTGCACGTTTTGCCAAAAAAAAAGGAAAGAAAAACAGGCAGAAACTAAAACGGGTTCAGGACATCCACTGACCGAAGACCAACTGAATGGTTCTCATCTCATGAGATGCTCGTTTATGTCACATATACAGCAGGACAGTTCTGAATGGATGGGGGTTGCAAACAACGCATGTGACAATGTTAAACTGGAAATCATTGCACGGTCACGTGTCAATCTTTAATGTCCCTCCACCCCAGACACAACACCCACATTAGAAGTCTGCGTCTTGGGGATGCTTGCCAAGTGAAGCTGTCAAAGCGCATTTGACTTTTGCATTGCTCGAAAAGAAGCTACTAATCTTTCTCTCTTTTATTTCCTTTTCTTAAAACTTTGTTTCCTGCATATAATGACAGGCAGTTGAATAAACTAATATAATGCTTAGCTCGGACTTAGTGTTAAGAATAGCGTAGCGGCCGCAGTGTTGTTGCGTATTAAATTACCGGCCCTAAGTGTTCGGCATTCTACTCAATGGGCCATCAGGTGGTTGGCTACCTTGCTTACTCTGAGTTTTACATTAACAGCTCCTTGGTTGGTTTAACCAGGAAATGGCTACAGTTCCAAGTGGCATTATGCTTATGCTCGAATAAGGTCGCTTGGAGAATCGGAAAAGTTTTAGAGTAGTTACGATGGAAGGGAGAAAGCAGCAAACACAGCTGCCTGTGAACTATTCAAATCTATTACTGCTCTCGAAACTATCAGAGAAGGTCAGTTGTGCCAATCTGGCCAAACAATATATGTTGCAGCCCGAAATGAGGTAATAAACGTTTGTGTCCCAACTAATAAAGCCTTAAAACGTATCAAAGCTCACATTTAAACCCCGGGACTCTGTAGAGACAACGAAAAGGGCAGCACTTAATTTCAATTGCTGCAATTAAGAGCAGCCCACATGAGAGGTCGAGAGCGGGAAAAGAGAGAGAGAGAGAGACAATCCCCCATTAATATGTGTTTAAAAAGTTGGTCACTCTAGCAAACCCAACAGGAGCAAAGCCCAAAAAGTTCCCAACTCACATGTCTAATTAACAAGCCAAGGGGAAGAGAGAGAGAGATAGAGAGAGAGGGAGAGTGATAGTAAACGAAGCAAAGGGTTACAAGAAGTTCCGCCTCCTTCCGTCTTGTCGCATTTTTCACATGTGATGTTCGCTAACGCAACTTGCTGGCTGACCTTTTTTTCTGAACCAACAGCCACAAGCCGTGGCTGAGCTCAGGGCCACTGCCACTGGCACAGCCACAGCCACTGTCAGGTCCAAAAGACCAGACGCCGCACCTAGTTAGAGAGGCGAATAGACGGTTCAGTGCTGCCAAACTGTCTGCTCGACTGACTGCCTGGCATGCCCAACCAGTTGGGCGAATCAGTCAACCCTTAAATTGGTACGCAATGTCAGCGATGAATTATCTGCAACCTGCTAAACAAGCAAGCCAAGCGGGTAGCCCAACAGGAGAGCAACCCGGCAGCCCAGCAAACCGAACATCCAAGCATCCACAGTAGTTAGCACAAAGGGGGGTGGGGCGGGGCTGGTATGGTGTGGTTTGGGTGTTTCAGGCCACTCACAGAGCTTTTGTCAAATGTCGGCCGATGTCAAAGCAGCGAACGTCGTGACCATAAATCACAGGCGGGCCAGTGAATGTCCAATGCAAAAACAGGGCAAGGGGTTAAGGGTCAGGCCATGCAGATTGAAGCAATAATTTTGGAGCACTTTAAAGTTGGCTTACGCAAGGCATACAACCCTCTTTAAGGTTCAATGAACTCCAAGCAATATCTTAAAATATGTTCAAGCATTTGGTGTATTTTAAACATTACATATGAGAGCTGCAGGCAGAACATTTGAAACTAAGAATGCACGAATCCTTTCAAATTAGGCATTTTTATTTGTAATCTGAAAAAGATTAGCTCTGAGATATATAGATAACTTAGTATGCTTTAAAAATAATCATTAATATATGAAAAGGTTGTTCAAGTACCTAAGCTCTAGCGTTGAATAGCCTATCTTCTGTTGAGATTCAATTGCTCCCACCTACATATTCGCCTCATTGTTGTTGCTTTTAGGGGAGGCTCGGACTCAACTCAAGTGTAAAATTAAAACTCGAGCAATGAAAAATCATCAACGTCAGCCCCATACACGCTCCTAGGGACGGAGACACACTCTGTCTCCCCCACCGAGGCCCACAGGGTGTTTTGAAAAAAAAATATATAACAGTAGCAAGAATTTTTGTTAGGGGGTTGCTGACAATGCGTCTGGGTATCGACTGCAAAAAATATGAGCTACAGAAACGCCCAGCGATCAAAGGCAACCAAGCTGCGGGTGTGGAGCACTCGAACAGGGATTGGGGAATGGGAAATGGATTGGGGGAGCTTCTCTGATGAATGAAGGCCTTGAGGGGCCGTGTGGAGACGATGACAATGTCAATGGCGACATTGAAACCGGAAAATTGCTGCGGGTCTTTGGCAATTTATAAGCGACCCCATCTGAATTCTCGTCGCCCGCAAAGCATTTATTGATAAATTTTCAAGAATATAAAAAAGAAAACTGCACAAAAATCCATACCTAATTGAGACGATTAGTGGGCAAAGCACACAAATACACACAGAGACACACACACACCCACACATACACGAAATATCTGCCGTGTCACCCAAAAAGGAGCGAGTGCGAAGCTTCAACCTTTGACATGAATGAACCGTGTAATTTATAAACTTTGAGTAAATTGTGTTCTATTCCAAGTGTTGGCCATTCGACTCGACGCCCCTCCCTCCCTCAGCTGCCTGTCATTGACATATTGCGCGTCATCACAAAAATATTAACTGTTCATTGACAAGCGCCTCAGTCGGGCCATCGTCGCTGACATCGCCTGTCAACAGTTTCCTCCTATGGAACAAGTATCCATCCAGATGGCAACAGCTTCAACTCAGCAATAGTTGAAATATTGTGCTTATTCAACTGCTGATGGAGCTGGTCAGAGTCAACTTGTCTGCTAATAGAAATTGTCTGGACAATTTAAGACAACGTTCCAAACTCAGATGTGGTTAGAAAAATTCGTATTATTGCCAGACATAGAATATACTGATATTAGCGACACTCCACTTCTTGTTTTCACTTCGATAAAAATCGAAGATCCAAATTGGAATTCAAACTGATTTCAAAATTAAATAGACTGGTATAGATTGAATTACGCTCTTATACAACTTAATTATTATTTTAGATCCTGTTTGCATATCACTGCAACCATTAATACTTAAGTATCGCTATATCGATTAATATCGAAGCTCTGGTCACACATGAATTGTATTTTTTGCATTGTATTATATTATATTATATCGCAGTCAAAACCAAATAAAACCTCTTTTCTAAACACGTCTGCTCACTTTACTAAATTCATAACGATTTTTCCTCTTTGAGCTGGTGACCACACCAATTATATCGATGGATATCGATATTTTACAGATGTTATCTTAGAGTATGTGTAAGTGTTACGTCACTAGCGGCCTGCTACACATTGGAATATTTTAAGCAACATAAAAATAATATTTTTTGATTTTAAATGCAATGAAAAAATACCCGCAGGAATGCTGAAAAGTTAACTGATCGTCGAGAGCTCGCCAACTACTTATTTGTAGTTTACTTAGCCTGTCAAGCACATGCAAATACTAAATGCAAATTAGTACACCCCGACCACATTTCGAAAAGGCAACTTAATTAATTCACCCACTTTGTGGAAAACCTCAGCCAAAAAATGTCAATAGCACAAAGCTCGCAACTTTCAACGCAAATGATATAAAAAAAAAAACAAAATACTCAACAAAAAAGAGAGGAAGAAATAAGAAAATGAAAGCTTTGCAAAGAAACGCAGAAGTTTTTGCCACTGCCATTGCCATTGCCGTAGCTGTTGCTGTTGCTGTTGCCATCGTTTTCGACATTGCCGTAGTCGAGGATATTACAAAATCCATTAAAATTCTATTTCCTGCCATCAAACTGCCCAAAGTTAAATAAAGCGCGGCAAGCACTCGCCGACCGTATAAATCGAGAGAGCTACCCGGCACTGAAACCGAAAAATACATAATAATAATAAACGACGACGGCAACTGAAATTAAAGGCAAAAACATACAGAAACTGCCACTGACAAATTCTGCGGTGGTTGTGAGCGGAGTGGGGGCGCTGTGGGTTCAGCAAGTATAGGGACAACTTCAGAGTCGTCGCTGCTCGAGAGGTGCAGTCGAACGTTGACTGCATTTCAAGGCGACTTAAATGCAACGAGAAACGGAAAGAATATGAAAAAAGAAACAAGTCAGAGCGTTACAGTCGGACGTAGACGACTGCAGAATACCCTGATGCTTAGTTGATACGGGTCTGCTGTGAGTGTGCGTGTCTCGACCATTGAAAAATCACGAAATGGATATCTTAAATTTGCTTTCTCCGATTTGTGAGGGCAGACTTAACCCACAGATTAATACTACATTCAAAAATGGTCCGCTACTCTAGCTCGGAAATCACTTCCCCATAAGTACTACATTCATAGTTGGAACACGATTATCGCTTGAAATACAAGTTAAAATTGTACACTCAAATAGTCAAACTGGTAGGTCGAATGTTTCCACTGCCATAAGTTTCTTAAGAACCCGATTTTTAAAAACAAGGCGATTTTTGATCAGGGTTTGACTTCTACATAAATACTGCATTCGAAGTAAAAATCGCTGTTGCAGCTCGACATTCATGCTCAAATTATAACGTCGTAAATTTGTTTTAGGGATGGGTCAAAACTTTGCACAGCCACAACTTTGGCAAAAGTGACCCCATTGCAGAAATATATGTGCCAATCTTTAAAGGAGCTCAAATCTACCTTTCACGTTTATTGACACTAGCTGACATATTTTGGAAGATATATGATTGCATCGATTTCTCAGCATGGCACCCTATTTTAACAATTTGTCTGACGTGACCCGAAAAGAGGGGCGTTCATAAGGACGGACAGACGGCAAGAACAAAACCAATATACTCCTCTACCTGCTGTATCAGAGTAAACAAAAAAAAAAAAGAAAACTAATAAGCCAACGCAGTGAACTGCAGTTGGCAGGCTCAAAGCAGAGCTCCCGTACCAACCATCCGACCAACCAGCCAACCAGGCAGTCTGCCCCGTCAGCCCAGTGGCATTAAAAAGGTATAAGCGTAGTTAATAAAGTTGCAAGTGGTCGTCAGCATCCTCAACTCAAGCGTCTGGCTGAGGTTTGACATTTGGGTTGCTCCCTCTTGCTAGGTCTCCTATTTTATTATAAAATGCAGCGTCGTCGTCGTCGTCATTGCTTATTAATCCCCATGTAAATCCCAGCTATGTGTATCGCCCATCACGACGCTGCTGTTGCTGCTGCTGCTCGTTGTTATTGTGCCTGTCCAAGCATCAATAAATGTTCTATAATACCAAACTGCGAGCCAACAACAACAACATGAACAGCAGGAAAAGCTACAGTAATCCCTCCTCCAACAACAAGAACATTTGCAATATTAACATTTCCGCCCAGTTTGCAGAACAACAGGAACAACAACAAGTTGCGCAAATAAAAAACATAGTTTAGATATAATGAATACAGCTTAACTTGGCTAAAATGAGTTGGCGTTCTTCAAACTCGCCCGCTAAGCAGCAAATTCTGTTGATGTTGGCGTTTTTTTTTTCTTCGTATTTTATTTCAATTCATCATGTTGTGCACAGTTTGCTCCACCATTTTATTAAGTATTTTTTCCATGGATTTATTTTGTAATTTTCGTGGATTTTATTGCATAATTAAAACAGTTTATAAACAGAGTTAGCAATGCATTAAGTGCGTGCGAGTGAGAAAGATATCTGCATATTTGATATATTTGAAACAGCAACTGCAGATTTTATGAAAATATACTGAATACAAATAAATCTATGCAGTGAACATTAATTTGCCACAAAAACTCTTAACGTGGAAAATGTTATACAAAACGAAACTTTATATTAAATAACCCTTCAGACATACTTATTGAAATTATCATTAACCAACATTATCTTTTGTATTAATCAAATTTATTGTATTTATATCTATGTTCCTAAGTTCCGACCTTAGTTAAAGAAAGCTTTATTTTGAAAGATAAACATGTTTACCTCGAATAATCTGATCCGTTATAATGTTTACTTATATACTCATGATCTGCAAGCGCAATAAAACAAAGCATGATTCACGGACTCTGACCGGCCAGCTGGAGTTGGCCATAAATTTGTAGTTGTCACTACAAAAGTTCATTATTTTAACTGTGGAGCTGCGTGCTTGGCACTTGCTCGGTATCAGACCATGGCAACTGCCACATGGCCAGCAGCTTGCAGCTTGGAGCCGGGCAACTTTTGCTGCAGAAAATAAACAGCAGCCGTTACCCGTTTGCCAACCAATGAAAAACAATTAAACGAGCTCCTCTTTCTTTCACACACACTCAAATGTATGACTACGCTCTGCCAGAGAACAATTGAAAATCTTTTTAAGTAATTTCCGCACGTAATCCAAGATTATTGCTGTTATTTATACGCTCACACAGAGGGTATGGATATTTCGTCATAGCATTTGTAATACATTTCCTGAACAGAACAAACATTACCACATTTATAAGTACATCAGCCACTTAAAAGATCCATCAAGAATGTGATATTTTTTGGCTGCAAACAAATACATATGGGTTATTATAAAGAGATCATTTTCAAATAAAATTCTATTGTCTTTGAGTCTTTGGTTATATTAGACCCATTTACATTTTGTTCGAGTATTTCGTCGTCGAGCAAACTCTCTTGTGGAACACTTTGGTTGCCTTGGCTTAAGCCAAGTGGGTAAAATACGAAAAAATATTGCAAGAAACTGCAATTGTATTGCGCCTCGTAACACATTGCAGATGGCGCATGTTTTTAATTCATTTCGGCAGTTACTCAGAGGCTTGTCCTTTATTATTTTTTATGCAGTAAAAACAATAATTGGTACAATAACATAAGTGAATGGAGAATCGCAACTTGGTTTTCAAGTCAATTGCGAGTTTTTGAAGAGAACTCTTTAAATAATGAATATTTATTGTAAGTAACAGAATTGTAAAGGCTTATCCATGCAATTAGAACATACGTAAATGCCTCATTTTATAGAAGTCAACTAGAAAATCTAGTTGCATAAATAAGTAAGTAAATGAAGTCTTCATCGACATTGAAAACAATTCGCACAGCAATTGCGAAAGTGAATTGCAATGTTTCTTCTACGAAAATGACTTTCGTGTGTCATTTTCACTAATCAATAATTCATACGAAGCAGTATAGACGAATACTGATTTGAGCACAGTGAAAATTTAATTTTTCCATATTTTTATAATTGTATTTATGAATATATGTTATGAATGCTTGGTATTATTTAATAAATACTGTTCTGAATATGGAGCAGCAATTAATTTTGGCCAGCTGCAATTAACTGTCTCCCGCAACTCTAATGACATTTTAATTATAATTTGCTAAAATGGTTTTTAGCAACCAGAATTTTCATATTTAATAAATATATAATACGGATTTTATGAAATTAAATATGGAGATAAAAATCCTTTTCATGTACATACAATTTTGTCTTATTCATTGCTGCACTTAAGCTTTACTTAAATTCTGTTATTGTTTATATTTAGTGTTTCAATCGTATTTATATGTTATATATTTATTACATTATGTCAGTTTAGGCATTTAGAATTTAGCTCTGATTATCACTGCCCAATTTGTACACCTTTCCTATGGATAATAAATAAACGTACAAATAATAATTAATGTCTGAGATCCAGAGATTCATCTACCCACTCAATGCCGCTATCTCGTTCAATTGCCACCTTGGTAATTACGCTTAACTATCTCATTGTCGATTGCAGTGGCGAGTGGCAGGGGTGGCAGGTGGTAAAACTGGGCCAGAAGTTGAATTAAACATGCGGCATCCACGGCAGTAGCAAGCCGATGAGCTCAGCCCCAGGCGCGAAGGAAAAATAACAACAACAAAATAAGCACAGCTGCCTAGAAGATGTCTAGGTAGCGTCTAGGCATGTTGGTGGGTGGGGGGAAAGGTGGAGGGATGGAGGGTGGACACGTTGAAAACAATGAACCCATGAGACAACCAAATGACACTTAATTTTTCAAAATAGAGGACGACTCTAACAACTCTGAGATGCGCTGGATGAACGCTAGTCGGATGGGTGACGACGAGTGGCTGAGTCCGACACCTGTTCATTGTTTTTAAGTGCAAAAATCTGTATAAGTGCCCCAGCTCTCCTTGAGTATGAATGTATGTGCGTGAGAGTGTTAATGTGTGTGTGTGTACGCTCCTAGCTGCTGTCTTGCTGCGTAATTTGTCGCCCAAGTAATTAGTGAGATTTAAATTGCTTCTCTCCGCCGTCGTTCTTTCTTGGCTTCCGCCACACTCAACGGTAAGGCAACACTTCGACTTATATTAAATGCATTAAGTGCTTGTCGCTCCCAACTTTCGCCTAAGCGTTTCAATTAGTTTTCATAGTCACGAGGTGGCCTATTCTCCCTCAATCTATACTTCTGCTGCGTCTTAATTAGTATATGCATACAGACATATATATATATTTATACATATACATACATATATACCTTGCTGGCTTGCAACAAAAAAGGTTCGCCTAGGACGACAATATCAGTCTTGTTGGTCTGTGGGCGTGGCAGGAGTGATGGGCGTTGTGCTCGTTGTGTAATGCGAGACAAACGCGTTAAATTAGCACAAATTAGATTTTAATTATACACAATGTATATCTCGCCATTCATCCAGACTCCCAGTTCGACATTCTGCCTTAAGGCTGGATACAATTTTCGTAAACCTCGCGACAAATGTTTCTGTAATTGCAGGTCAGGATGATAACTGTAGCTTAAGCAAATTACAGATACATTTTGTCTTGGCAAATCATTGAATATTCTTCTTTTTATGAACTCTTTCCGTATCGTCAGCTATATTTGCAGGTGTGATGTCTTGTAAGAGATGCGCCGATAATCGGGTCAGTAGTAGTATCACTAGAATATCGATATCTCAGCAGCATCGATACATTCGTTTACAGCCAGCGGTGGAAGACGGGCGCTTGAAGAGCAATTAAACACGAGTTGAACTTCACCAACCACCAACAACAACAATACAATAAATATCTACATATATTAGCTTATGCCGAAATGTAAACAACAAAATGTTTTGAGTAATAATAAACTATTTTTCATATCACACACTCCTTGATTGTATAGAGCACACTTATACATTTTTAGTTATAGTGAAATGGTTTGCATATTCGATTTTAGCAAAGAGATCGCCTGGGAGCGAGGCTACCTAAAGGTAAGGCTGCACTCCAAGACCATCCTAATGACTAATTTCCACTGCACCACATCACACATCTATTAGAAAAAATGCCTTCAGTTGGGTGTGGAACAAGAATATGGTTCGTACGAGAGACGGCTGCGCTGCAGCTCGACCGGTGTGTTTATCTTCCTGCACACTGCTTTGACTGCGCTTCACTGTATCCTGCTGTTATGGACATGTGACGTGGGCATTTATACGATATCGGTGTGGTAAACTAACTGGTCATTATTTTGTTTGCATTTACAGTATTGTGAAATAATTTATTTCGATGTTTTCTTGTATCTGGTCAATGCAACACTCACGATTCTGGTGCTGAGTACCAACTTTAACGATAAGTTTGTGGAGGCACATAGTTGGATAATGCTTGTCACATCACTGGCTGTCGTTTTTCTGATGGTTGTAGTGGGTTCGTATCCAACTAGATATTAAACTAAAATCGATTAATTGACTGAATACTGCCGCAGATCTAATACTTCACTTGTATCATTATTATTTTAACGACTGGAATATCGGCACGTTCTACGATACATACGTTCTTCTAATGATATATTTATTTCTCCCCGTTCCCTTTCTCAAATGGCCGATTATACTTGGATGTTCGGTATCTATAATCTACACCATTTATAGGTTTTGTTACACATCTACCAGGTATCCCATCGTGGAGTTCTTCGATGCTACGAATATGCTTCATCATTTGTGCCTCAATATTATGGGCATTTTTTATCGCGGGATAAGCGATATCGTTTTGCGCTCTTCGTTCCTCGATCGTTATCAGTATGTGATGGAGGATGTTTCGCTACGCAGTGCACGTAAGCGGGAGAAACTCCTGCTGGACAGCATTCTTCCACCTCAAATAGCACGACCCTTCCAAGCGGACATTCGCAATCGCATTGCCTTGGCGGGCAAACGAAATCGAAAATCTATCCAGAACATGAGCCAGCATATTATGGCTATTGAAAGTCATACCGATGTCACTATCCTGTACGCAGATGTTGTCAACTACACCCATCTAACCACAACTCTGACAGTAAATGAACTTGTCACTCTGCTGCATGATTTATATGGCAGATTTGATGTTGCAGCCGGACACTTCAATGTGCAACGCATCAAATTCTTAGGTGACTGCTACTATTGTGTGGCAGGTCTGACACGACCTAATCCGGATCATGCCAAGTGTTGTGTCGAACTGGGACATTGTATGATTGCAAACATTCGGGAAGTTCAGTTAGTACTTGACACAACTCTAAAGAGTCCGTTTTCTTACTCCTATCTGCTACTTTCAGACAGCACAGAAATCTGAACATTGATATGCGTATTGGTGTACACTCTGGCTCAATACTGGCCGGCGCTATAGGCATAGCAAAGTTGCAGTTTGACATTTGGGGTACTGTCCATATGGCATTAATTTTAACTTGAACTTATACCTGTGATTTGTATGATAGGAAATGATGTGGATATTGCGAATCTATTGGAATCGACAGGCTTGCCCGGACATATTCATATCAGTCAAAGGACACTTGACATGATGATCGACCACTCGTACGAGATTCTACCCGGCACCCAGGAGGCCCGCGATAATCCCTATTTGCAAAGTAACAGAATTCGAACGTATCTCATTGCTGGCATCGATATTTACATAGTTGACTATGAATTCTCAAGTAAGGAGTCCATTAGCTTCGATAGAAACTCCCTTAATGATTCGCACAATGGAATTGTCCTAGAGCTGCGTAAGGAGCTTGCGAATCTGCCAACTGGTGCTTTTCAGTGTGTCCCAATATAAATTGGCTTATCGTATGTTGACTTAACGTGTTCTCATCCACAGCATTAAGAATCTTCTTGGATTTTTCAAAAAGAAACAAACAAAGTATGATCGCCCATTGTTCGGATTTTTCTTACTGCACTTTTTCGATCCTCGTCTCGAGTATAAATATATGCGACAGCCAGATTATTTGTTAAGGTACAGCGTACTGCTATCATGGTGTGTTGGCATCAGTTTAATCTACATACAGATGATATCAAATAGTGGCCGTGAATCCAATCACTATTTTGTTGTCGCCAGTTTTATAATAATGATGACCCTGCAGCTCTTCATAACTTGGTACAAGAAAGTCTGCCATTGGCGATACAAAAAAGTGCCTACTCACAAGTTTTCCAGCTTTAGTTGTTTGATATTTCGCATTGCGGACTTCATTGAACGGAATCTCATTATACGAATGGTTATGTACATGCTCACTATAATATCATACTACTGTGTTATAGCTCTGGTGCTGGTAAGAGTATTAATTAAGAAGACGTGTGTATTTCAAATATCATTGCCTAGATGGACTGTGATATTAAGATGTTCGAGTTGGCGCATATTGAGAGCAAGCTGTATCATTATGAATCAGATCCATATCTCTGCTTTCAGCCCTGGGTACTCACAGACATGGTATGCTTAATATTGGGCATTAGTATGCTATTCGCACGTATACCCTGGATGGTAAAGATCATAGTTAGCACACTGGAAGTGGCAACGTATTTGCTTCTTATGCTTTTTCAATTTGAATACATTATTCATCATAGCAGCACAACGAATCCATACTTTCAATCAGAATATGCGCACAGCTTGATTCTTGTAATTACATTGATAAGCCTATATTTTATGCAGCGACAGGCGGAGTTTAACAACAGGGTCAACTTTAAGTGAGTAGCTGAGTAACTTCAATGGCCACCATCAAAATATATGTTGGCACTGCATCATCACAGCTGGAAAATGGAGCTGATAAGAAAACAGCAGGCTGCGAATATCACCAATAAATCGATAACTATTTTACTGAAAAACATATTGCCATCCCATGTCGGTATGATTGTGTTGAGTTATCTAATTTTCTCAAATTCCAATTGTAATTTAATTATTGTTTACAGTCAATGTCTATCTGACATCGCTGGCCAAAAACGAGCTTTACCATGAAGACTACAAAATGGTATCCGTTATGTTCGCCTCCCTTCAAAAGATTCAAATGGATTTGCCCAATTTGCGTATTCTCAACGAGATCATTTGCGAATTTGATCAAGTCGTAAGATCAATTTATATATTTATTTGTATGCCGTACATTTGTAATGAGTTTAAGCTTCACTTTTGCTGTAGTTGTCCCATTATAGGAAAGGCTTCTCAGTGGATAAGATCAAAATTGTGGGCAGTACTTATATGGCAGCCTGTGGACTGGACCCACGATTCTCCAGTTCTCTGTACGAGCGGAAAAGCTCATATGAATATTCTTATAATGGTAAGTGATTATCTTAGATAATAACATCGAAGTATATGCCAATTATTCAATTATTGTAGCTTATCGTAACCGACGCCTTACTCATTTCGCTAAAGAAAACAAGTCGAATGACGACATAAGTGTGCAGAATGAAGAAGTGGTCTTTGTACTAACTGCTTTTGCATTGGATCTAATGCGAACTGTGTGGGTGTGCAACAATGTCTATGACAGATTTCCCACCGATCGTCAATTGTCTGTTGGTGAACTGACCATTGGCATATCCAGTGGCGAGGTAATGGCCGGCGTTGTCGGTGCCTCCCAGGTGCACTATGATATCTGGGGAAACCCTGTGAATATGGCATCACGCATGAATTATACAGGAACTGCCGGCAAGATACATCTAACCAAGGAGAGTGCCTTAATACTGGACAAATACGGAATACAATGTGACTACCGTGGCATGACCTTTGTCAAGGGTCGTGGCGAGCTACCGACCTATTTTGTGGGCATCGACGAGAACTATGAGTTCAAGCACACTCCAGCGTACGCCGAGGGGAAAGTATCGATATTTGTACCAGAGGACAATAATCTTAATGATACCGATTCTAATGAATGATTTAGATATATATTTTGGCCACGAATAGCCATAAAAAACAAATTCTAAATAAAAATTATGGAATGATAGATCTGAACCTGATTTCTCGATTGTCAATACTTTTACCCAATCCAAGAACAGCTGCGTGCGGGCAAACACACGTGGCTGATTGTTAAGCTAATATGTATAACGCTGGGCAAATATAATCAGGAGAAAATATTTATTTTTTCCAGCTGCCCTTATGCATCACCCTTGCAACTTAGCTTGCCGCATTGTGTTACCAAGTCAAACAGTGACGTGTGCTGGTGAGTAAATATTTCTTTAGTAACTGGAAAGATTGCACAATTTGAGTACTGCAAAATTTTGGAAATCATCAAGGCAACATGACAGACAAAAGGAAGCACGTTGCATAAATGCTCTACTCAATTATTTATTTCAATTTGTGCTGTTAACCTTTGACAACGCGAGTTTCAATTAAAAACCATTGAAGGACCCAAAATCTCTGGGGCTGTTTGCCGTCAACTAATGGCCTACCAGCGAATCTCTCTTTGACACGTGTGAAAGACAAATATACACATATATGTGGCACAACCAACCATACACTTGGGAGTGATCCTCCCAATGGGGAACTCAACGTCCAACTGAACAGCCTGCCAATCAGTCGTAATTGAATTAGCGTTTAATTAGTACAACTACTTTGGTTAACTGCATGCTTTAGCACAAATTTTGCGATGATTTCGCAATTAATTTGCAATGTTTGAAATTTGCATTTATGAATTCACAACTTGGCAAACTTGTCGCCTTGTTGTGTGACCCCTGTCGAACCTGTCCTGACATGGCACTTATCAAAAATCCAATTAGGCGTCGCTTTCGGAATTTGCATTGACAAATTCGCGAGCACTAATGAGACGAGGGGCCACTGGTAGCAGGCCCAAGTCCCAAGTGAATTGTCCTCGATGCTAACGAGAGAAAGTGTTGTGAAATATTCCTAATCGCTGGCTATGGGATATCATATAGCTTATTTTTTTTAGTTAGTTAGTGAAAGAGTTTAAGGCGATATAAAATCAAGATTGCAAGAGACAATATTATTCCTAGAATATATATAAAATAGAGAGCTCGCACTAGCCTAATCTCATTTAATCGGATTATTTCACAGCAGTTTTCAATTGCGAAATAATGAAATGTTCGCAGATAATGCTCTTGGATTGTCCGCTAATTGCAGCGAGTCCGACAATAATTGGCGCAACATATTGACCCAATTTCTGGTGAATTGCTCAGCAATATTGAAGTTTACAAACTGCATGCATTTTTAACAGGCTGTCAGGCTGTTGAAAATGAGGAGGATGAATCAAAAAATGCACAGACGTGCTAAATGGGCAAAAGAAAGTTGCAATAAAATTGAAGAAACTGCAAGATGTGAGCACTATGTACTCTGAAACTTTGCAGCTGCAACAGCGTCGACTGTGTTGCCTGTCTATCATTTGGTCAATCAGTGGCATTGCCACGCCCCATCACTGCTGATGCCTGCCTGCCACCCCGACTGCAGTCATCCAGCCAGCTAAAAGTTAAACGCAGTCAAAGCGTGCAATTGCTTCAATGTTACGGCTGGCAACAGGGAACAGCTACGGGGACAGCTGGGTGGGGGAAGGGGGATGGGCTGGCTCTGCAGATGATTTGGTGGCATGGCGCGTGTCCAACGAGATGTTCCCACTGCTGTGCAACTGCTGGCGAAATCGTTGGCATCTCTGGTCGGTCGTTGCGTCTCTTTTTGCTTTTTGGTCATAAACTTTGCTTACGTGACAAGTTTAGTTTATTTCTTAAGTTGAACGGCGCGTTATGCGTTGCAGGACTCTGACGGGTGGGGACGGGAATACGGCAAGGCTGAAGCAACAAGACAGGACTTTTGCTTCAATACTTGGACTAGCTGGCTGGCTGGCTAGCTGGCTGGCAGCAGCCTGGCTCTTTTGGCGATGAAGTGTTGCTATTGTATTTTTCGCCTTTTGTGCAAACGAAAAAAATTATAATATATAAGAATGCTTGAGTGGAGAGTGCACAATTTGCAGATACCCTGCAACTATTTGTGAACATTGTGTGCATATGTATTTTATTGTATATGGTTCCAGTAATTATAAATAAAATTGTATTAATTATTTTTATCTGAATTTAAGATTAACATAAATTACAATATTCCCCACTCAAGCCGTACAGGGTATTATATAAAGAAAAGAAGTGACAATATCAACAGCAGCAGCAGCAGCCTGCAGGAAGCCAGCAAATTTAGCCAATGAAAATAACACGTGGCTTGCAACAAAATAGAAAAATGCAAATGCTACGGAACGCGGAACTTGTTAGAGTAATTAGATGCATTTTCCAGCTGAATTTCATATTTTTACAAGCTGGTAATTCTCTATAACGCCACTGATATTATACTGAAAGTTGTGATAGAACATTGCAGATACCCAGTATCCTTAGAAATGATCGAGTCAACTCTGCTTGTATAAGTCGAAATATCTCACTCTGTTTCTGGACATGTTTTCCCCTTTTTATTTGAAACGCAGCTGGGTGCCCAGCTGAAGGTAGGAGTGTCAGCGGGTGGGAGGGGTAAGTCTAGGTAGGTGAGGCAGCAGCGAAGGAAAAACGCTTATACGTACGAGTATAACCTAGATTTGTTATGACATAAAATTATTACGAAAAATGGTTATTACCCCGTTTACGTTTGAGTGAACGCATTTGTACGTGTTGACAATTTGTTAGCTTAGATAATGTTACAGCTGCAATAACAAAAACAAGAACAACAACAGCACGAATAGCAACAATGCCTTCAGGCAACTGGAAGAGCAAAAATATAAAAAGGGACAAGAAGAAAGCCATCATCATTGCTTTCCTTTAGCTTTGCTTTGTTTTGTGTTTCTTTTGGCTTGCTTTTGGTTTTGTGTATGCCATGACAATTTTATAAAATTCGCATTGCAAGGGTTAGCCACAATCACATACGCACATATTCACACACACACACACACATTTGCAGGGGAGGGTGTGACAGTTGGTCTGTGCGTGTCACAAGCCTGTCATTTTGGCTGCCACGCCCCCTTCAGCGCCCCCACACTTTGCCATTGACATGTCGGAATTTTAAAATTCTTTCATCGCATTTTGTTGGCATGGAAATTGCCAAAGTTTAAAGCTGACTGCCTGCCTGCCTGCCTGGCTGGCTGGCTGGCTGATTGCTAAAGCTAGCAGCTGTTGCCAGCGTTTATCTCCCATATATCCCCAGCTCAATCTCCAGCTCAAATCCCGAGCTCCGGTTCCCAATCCTCTGCAACTGTGCGCCAATTTTATTGTCACGCTGATTGTCACAATCAGCGGTATTTGCCTTTGACCAGAGTCATCTTCACTGCTTGAACTCCTGTCGTTTCGGTTGGGTTTGTTGCATTGGCTTTTTTATTGGGCCAAAATTGGCTAGAACTTGGTCAAGTTTCAAGTTTTTAAATAAATTTGACTATAGTTATGCCAGCTGAATGGTTCCCCAAAAAAAAAAACAACAAAATATAGATTTGCCATAAAAGTTAATTTGAAATGTGTAGGCAAACGAAACAAGTTTAATTGGTGGTTGGCTTTGTTTGTTTTGCTGACCTGCATAACAATGAGCTTAAAATAATATCGGATGACCTTTACTAAATTAAATTTCGAAATCCGTTTCAGTTGGGTAAAAATCACTTAAACACTTATTACTGTTACTACAAAGGATAGTTATTCTTTATTTTTGGACTCAGTCCAATGCAATTCAACTTAAGAAAATGAAAGCAATGCTGCTCTAGTGCAGAAAGCAATTATTTTTAAATGTGTGTACAAGAACTGTTTTATTACAACTTTTTAAACAGGGTACACAGTATAATAGCTACTGTAAAATATAAACTATGGGTAACGAAAACTTAAACATGCTGCCATATTCGCCTGAGAGAAAATAATCCTGCGAGTTAACCAACCACTTTGCTAGCACACACACACACACACACACACACACACACACACACACACACACACAGCACACGCACACACACACATATATATATACATATTTATACCCACATAGAGACTCTGGGAACCGCAGTGTAATGCGTACTATCCTGAGGGTATTGCATTAATGTCAAATTAGACTTCAAAATGCGTGTAAATTTCACGCGCGGTTACAAATAAGAATTATACATACCATATACGAGAGAATTTAAAGCAACAACATCAGCTACATCAACGGTCATGGCAATAGCAACAGCAACAGCAGCAACAGCAGCAACAGCAACAGCACAACACATATATTATAAGCCCAGAGGGATACAATAGAGATGGTTTGGAACACCCGTTTCTGGGTCTACCCTCATTATGCCACCATCCACCACCAACATTGGGTGGTAGCCGTGGGCAAACTTTTATGCGAAGAATTGTAGCCCACTTTTTAGTTAGTCCCCATGCGTGAAGAGAGCTTTTTTAAGTGTTACCTTTAGATTTTTCTCATTACTAGCATTCTCAAAACTGCCATCTAGGAGTTGGTATGCTTGGCTTGGTCGAAAGGGGAGAGCTCCAATCCCTGCTGCTGCCCCTGCCCCTTGCAGAGCGAAGTGAAGCGTAAATCTGAGCATCGTGTGTTTCAACTCCCGCTATTTTACATTCATGCCTCGCTGCTGTTGCGCTGCTGTTGCGCTGCTGTTGCGCTTCTGTTGCTGTTGCCGTCTGCTGAGCGTTGATTAAGCTCCCGGCATACTCTGTGGAGATCCCGAGTTGCCTTTGAGTGCCACTTTTGTTGAGGGATTTGTAAGCTGATTGTTAAGTTCTTGCTTAAGCGAGTGCCTATCTGTAGGCAAAGGGAATTTTGCTCTAGATCTATACAATTTTCCAATCTAAGCGGAATGTCAATAATAGGTTTGGCCTTGACAACATTCCGTCTGTACTTTAATCAATTTCATATATATAAATGTACACCATACAAGACAAACCAATATTAATCCTTTTATAAGTCGATATTATTGATATTATAGTTAATGAAAATAGCTTGCAAAAAGTCTAAACTAGATATAAATAAAAGCTACATTAATATTCTCAGTGCATAGCATAAATAACCGAATGGATTGTAGCAAATTAAGAGATTTAAAAACGTAGTTATTGAATTAGATTCTCAATACTTAAAAAAATATGCAACATTTATTTATTATTCAACGGATATTTATTATATTTATTGGTCAACAATTTGAATCGATTTAAGTCCCTATTGAAAAAGCTTGTTGTATGTGACAAGTTCTATTCATATAAGTGTAATTGTATTTAATGTACAGCATTTTGTGAAGTGCTGCTTCTGGTATGCTAATGCCCTTATGAAATATCCCATAATTAAAATTGCTTTATGTGTAAGTACTTGCTGTAATCAACTTTGAACTACACTCTCCATAATTTAGCTTAAGTCTTCTACAGTGAGTTGTGCAGATAAGAGGCAAAGGTAATGTTAAAATCAGAAGTGACACCGAAACAACCAATGTCTTGCAGAGCAAAACGAAGAGATATTAAATAGGCAGCCAAGAAGGCGACACTGGAAATGAGCAGCTAAAGCAAATGGTGGCAGCGTGAGGCGTGTGGCACGGGGCGGGTAAGCTGCAACAATCCGCAGTGGGTGGCACTGGGTTGAATGACAGTGTTGCCCCAAAACGACGACATTCGAGACTCAGCAGAAGCAAAGAGAATAAAAATGCAGGTCTCATGTGTGTATGTGTGTGTGTGTGTGTGTGTGAGAGAGAGTGTATTTGTATGTACATATGTATATAAATATGAATGTGTGTGTATCTGTGTGCAAGTGCCTTTGTGTATATGTGGCTAGGAAAGCTGCAAATGCGCTTTCAGTTGATTAAATTAAATCGCTAAAGCAGCCAGAGTTGCAGCTATGAAAAATGCAGTCAGTGCCCCAAGGGGCTGCCCAAGGGGGCGTGGCTGCGGCCAATCTACTCAGCGTAATGGCGACAAAGACGAAAAAAAAAACACGAAAAAGGAGAAAAGAAAACGGAGAAGTAGAAGCAGAAGCAGCAAGGCAACCGCAAAGTATTTACCCATTTTTTTTTTGGCTTGCCTGCCTGCCATATGAAGACGTCGTCAGCAGCATCCCCACCTGCATCCCACTTGTCACACACACACACACAAAGACGCATACAAACATGTGTATACATAAGTATGTATATTTGTAGAGTGCAAGCAACGCTTCTGCTGCACTTCCGTTTTCCTCGTGCCTTTGCTTTGCAAGCTTTGCGCTTCATTTCAAGTATGTTTCCCTCCACGACAATTTTCAAACAATAACTTATCGAGGAAGAGTCGATGCCTGGATGCGCTCCTCCAGAACGCTTTGGGGTGGTTTGCGAGTTTGTCGTCAGGTTTCGCTTCGTGGGATTAGAGATTTTTGTCAATGGAGGTAATTTGCGGAAGATTTTGTCTAGAATTTCAATTAGATTGACGTTTTACTCGAACAGTCTCCTTTGCTGTGCACCGTTACACGTATATTTAATTTTTCCCGAGAAAATCTTCGAATTGGGGTTGCCAACTGCTGGTTCGGCAAAAATCGCTTTATGGCATTAAGTTCTTTTTATTTTTTCCTTTTTCTTTTATATATATGTGTGTGTTTTCTGCTGTTCAAGTTGAGTAATTAATTTTTTTCGCTTTCCCTTGGTATTAATATTTGCACACAAAATATGAGCGTGCATTAGCCAAGTTATCTGTGTGACCCACATGCTGTAATCATGCCACATGCCACATGCCACATGTTCGTAAGCTAATTATAAAGGCTTATTCAGACTTTAATTTCCAGTCGGGGCAAGTCTTTGGCTTGCCACCGTGCAACACACAATTTGCCACACAGTTAACGAGAAAGCAACTGAGCCACTTAATGCAAGATGCAAATGACTTTATTAACTTTAGCCATAACGCAATCAACAACTTGCAAATGCCAAGCGATAAAGCCCAGCACCAATATAGCCAGCCAGTCCAGGCACCGTTTGTCGTCGCCCACATGGCCAACACGTGGAAATGGCAACAGAAAGGGCACTGCAAACAGAAGGAGAATCAACAAAACGGAGACCGGAGACTCATAATGCAATGGTAGCCATAAGCCACGGGGATTATCAGTTGGCAAAATTAATGCTAATTACTTGAAAAATATATGACCAACGTTTGCTGTGCTCGCTCTGTGGGTGGTTGTGGGTCTGCTTACTGCTCCGGCTGAGAAAATGAAAAAGAGAGAAAAAACCAAATGCGAGTGGCCTGCAAACGGTTTGTTGCATTTCCGCTTGGCCAAGGAAAAAATGCGTAAAATATGAAACAAATGCGGTGCAAGACATGACAGCATAAAACAAAAACAGTTAGAACAGTGGTCTTAACTTAAATAATGGAGGAGTAAAAAAGACAGGCTATATTTTTGATACCCTTGTATGGGGTATTAGAATTTTGTCCGGAAGAAATGTATATTTATGATCGAATGATGAGGTAGATGCAGATGCAGATCTGTTTTTTTAAAACTAAATTTTTTCATGAGAGCAAACCTAAATCACCAGAAATATATAATTTAGATTTGACATACTTTTTTCACTCAAATTAAGCTGGTGCACCCATGGTGCACCGAGGACGTATCCGCACTCATAATGAATAATCATAAAAATTGTATAAATTATGTGCCGACGCCGTCTTGCTTAACGCCTCCGGTGGCAAACGGCAGACACAACGCTAGCACCGTGCACCCATAGTAGATGAGGGGCGTGGGCGTGGTGGCCAAGTGGACGCACTGAGCAAATGAAATGCAGAAATGTAAATCTAAAATAATTTACGCTTCTTTGTTGACTGCAGTTGCCGTTGTTGCGTTGTTGCGACTTTACCATGGCCATAAAAACCTGCCGTTGTTTCGTCCCGCTTTCCGCACTCCTCGATTCATTTTTTCTTTTCTTTTCTTAACTGTTTCCACTGTTGCAACAAAATGGCGTCGTCGCATTGCCGTAGCTAGACTGCCTGCTTTAGTTAGTTGTCTGGCTGGGTGTTTTGTAAGGGGACGACGACGGTATACGAAGGTATATGAGTCCTGGTCCGCATTTACATTTATGACTTGGAATAATCCATTATCAGGCATTTTGCAGGTTGCCTAGGCGAATAATGCACACCGACAGACACAAATTTCCGCAAGTCGCTCACATATACCATCGGCAAAGAGCAGTTAAGCTTTTGGCTTTAGTTTAAAAGTGGTTTGGATTAATTTGACCCAGCTACACTACCAAATGATTAAGATATCTTAACTTGGTTACTTTTTCTTGTGTGCATTTTTAAACTTGCAGATCAGGAAAGAAAAAACATGGTTAACCCCAGACACATAAGAGTTTTTAACGTTTTTTTTTTTTATTTTATTTGAAAATGAGGTAAACTAAACTCAATATTATCTAGTAAATTAACTTTTTAAAAGCAGATGCAATTTTAAAATAAAGCAATTTCCTTTAAATGGTTTTTAAAACAATATTTCTCCTTTCGCAGTTGAACATTATTATTATTGCTTATGGGTCCCATCAAAAATCACTTAATTAAAATATATAATATGAGGTGATTATAATTATTAGCAAAGAACATCAAAATTAAATTCATCTAATAATTTTCATTGATATTCTAAATGATGTCTAAATTGTGAATATTGTCATCAATAATTGTATAATTCATTTTCAAACGTGCTTTGGCAATGATCAAAAATTGAGCGCTGATAAAATATCTATCAGCCAATGTGAAAGATAGAAAGAGAGAGAGAGAGAGAGAGATTGAGTGAGAGAGAGACGGAGAGAGAGAGAGAGAGAGAGAGTGGAGCATGCCAGAAAGCGATATGCTGTGTGAAAATGACCCAACAAATCGCTTGTCAATTAAAAGTTTAATTAATTTGCCGCACACACGCGCGCGTGCACAACCAAAGCTAGATACACACACACACACACACACACACACAGACACACACACACATACACACTCACACACAAATAGAGAAATATGCAGACAGTCAGGCAATCAAACAATACACTTGTTGAAAGCGAGAAAAAGAGAAGGCTGCATAAATGCTTCAACTAGCAATCCTTAACAAATACCCTTTAATAATGTCTTCATAATGTTTGTAATCTATTATTATTATTATTATAATTATAATCTTATTTATATTTCGTATTTGAATACAAAGAAGAGCATAAGAGCAATGAATAATGATTGCCCTATTTTGGTAGACTACTTAAATGATATGTGATATGTGCCCCAATTGGATAACATCATTCAAACCATTCGGCATCTATAGTGTGTATTCAGTAAAGTGAACAAGCTCACGCCAAAGTGTGACAAATCCTATGAGAGATTTGCGTAATTATTTTAATTGTTTAATGTCATGCGGTCAGGTCTGGTAACAGTGTGAGCATGTGTATGTCTGCGGGTGTGTGTGTGTGAATGTGTATATGTCTCGAAATCTGTGCCGGGCGCATTATGAGAGACGGGGGGTAGTTGGACTGACGATAAAACAAATTGCGTTCCACTTGCGTTTGTTTGCTCGTTTTTAATGATTAATGAGCCAAGTGGCTGCCACACCTCGCTTTCATCTTGCCATGTAAGTTGACACTTGCGGTTTTTATTGCACATGTGTAACTATATATGTGTATACGTATGTGTGTCCAGCGACCAGCATAAATATGTAGTTGGAAAACTTTCAGACAAAACAGAACCATAACGAGTTGTCATTAGGGAAATGCTACCAGCGGATTCGCAGGTGAGAAATATGTAGGATAATCAGTTGCAGAGTTGCCTTAAGGACCTGGTAGCCTGATTTGCCTTGTTTGATTGTCGGTCTGGCCTAATGTGTTCAACTAATTGGTGGAAAAAGATATTGTTGAATAATCTCAGATGCAGAGACTATACTTCTTGTTTCATTTTTTTACATTCGTAGAAATATTTATAGCGTACATAAAAAATATGGAAAATCTAGCATTCAATCTAATTTTCAATCTATCGTTCAACTTGTATAATTATATTTTTATTATTTGTATAACTATATGTAGCAGGACACTAGTGACGGAGTACTAAGCTGTAACAATACATCTGTAAAATAACATGCAATTATGTACTTAACATGCGATATCGATAACTATCGATAGAATCTTGAAGAGGAAGAGCTGAATCGTTGCGAATATAGAAATATTAGCAAGATTATTGCACAAATGTTTATTTAGAACTGAAGCGCTGTTTATTGACTCGATTATACTAAACATAATATTAAATCGATTTCGCTACAAATTTGATTGATATTAAATTAAAATAAAATAAAAAATGAAAAATGTGGAACTGAAGACCAAAGCATTGCTTAAGCCTCTTAGCCACCCATATGCTTCACCGGCTTCATAATTATAAAAATACAAGTGCACAGTTCTAATTACATTTTAGAAGAGCAATTTTGGCAGCGAAAATAATTATCAAAAGCTCGTTGGGTGAAAAATATAAACATTTTGCGCATAAAATGAATTTAGAGAGCCGGAGAAAACTGTCGAACGAAAATGGCTCACACATGCCCAAATAAATTCACAAAAGGCATATGCGTTGGCATGTCCTTGACTAGCTTTTTATTGTGGGCAACGTCGCGGCAGAGGCATATGGGAGCAGGAGTAGGTGCGGACGCAGGACGACGAGTTCCCTCGTGACTTGGTACGGGCTGTTACGTTGTCAATCATGCAAAAACTGCAACCGCCGCGTAACTGCTGGTTTGTAATAGCTTGTCGGCCAGGACTAGCAAACAGTCATATAAAGGATGAGGTGCTCGAGTTGGGGGGGAGGGTTGTAGGGTCTAGGTAGCTACTCTAAGCTAGCTGTTGCCTGGTTTCGGCAAAAGCTTTTCAAACTTTTTAATTATGCAGCAAACAGAAAACTTTGTGGTAATTTCGTTGCAACAGTTGGCCCGGACGTCAGCAATGAAGGACCGATGGCAACGTAAACGTCAGCAGCAGCAGCAGCAGCAACAGAAAATTGCAGCCTGCCCAGGTTGACTAATTGAGTTAAGTGTGGGGTAGCAGGCGGTCTCCTTTTGCGTTTGGAAATAATAATTTGCCAACAATTTTAAAGTGCATCAATCATAATTAGTGACCGGCGTGTTTTGCATGTGGTTGTGTCCGTGTATTTATTTGCATGGGGGCATGCAGCAGCAGGCAGCACACAAAAATGAGATTGAAATTGTGTCAAATTGCAGCAATGTATGAAATACTCACATTACGTGTTTCGACTAAAATATGTATGAATAAATGTCAATTATCCGTGAAAAACTGGCATAAAACAATAATTACAGGAATTATGGCAAAAATTAGATATTATTTCATTTAATAAAATTCTATAAAATTATCTTTCTAATCTTTAACACAGTTGAGCGCTGTTTTGGTGTTTGGGAATGTATTTGAATAAATGTATTTATTTTTATATTTGTATGTATTTATATACATTTCTTTTGCAGTAAAACAAGACTGTGGCTCTATTTATGAACCGCCTGTATTCATTTCTGACGCAAAATATAATACTTTGTTCATTTTCAATATTTCTTGGAAGTAGTAACTTTTATATCTAATTTTTTATTTTTTTTGCCCAGGCAATGCTCATCGATTATATCGAATAAATAGAGTATCATCTAGTCGATCATTGAATTTTGAGCATTTCAACTTGTGGTTGCTCGTAACTCAGCTAATTATATTACGCGAGCTCTGATGCTGCTTGAGACGCAATCGTCACAGAGAACGAGCCGATGCGTTCTGTGTTGCGTCTGTGGCTGCTGATGTTGCTGGCAAGTTTTGCTCAATTGACGTCGCACTTCGCCACTTAATTGAGTTCTTAAGCATTCTGCATGTGCCGCGCATTAGCGCAGCCAAGCGAACATCCCGCACATCCACATACCACTGACAGCGCCGGGAGCTGCAACAGCATAAGCAACTATTGCAGCAGCAGCAGCAGCACCAGCACCAGCAACGGCAAAAGTATCTCAATTATGAGCTGCTGAGCTGTGTCAGTGAGAGACAAACTGATGGAGATCGAGATGCAGATGCATCTGCCACATTGACATGCTCGTTGGCATTGCCAGTGTTGCATAACGGCAGTCGGGCACAGTCGGCGACAGACAGTCGACAGCATTTTGCAATCAAACGTATTTCCGTTACTTCCTCTCTTGTTCACTGCTTTCCCTCTACTCAACGCAAACCAATCCAGCCACCCGTCCCCTCTCACAACGCTGGTGCTCAGATGAGCGAGAAATCGCTTCATTTAGACGACAGACAGCGTTTGCCAACGCCCCCCAAAATATATGAAATAATCGCCTCATATCTCATGGCTATACCCATATTATCTGTGTTGTCCGGCTTGTCCAGTTGAACTTAAGTACAATTTGGGTCCCTTACCATTCATGCATATTGATAATCTGAAACGCTTGAATAGTCATTTACTCAACTTGAAAGGTAGCCCGAACTGGCCGCGCTGGCGAACCCCAACTCCAATTCGGACCCAACTCGGGCTTTTTAATCATGCGTGAACGGTCAGTTCGAGCCTTGTCTTCGTTTTCATTTTCCTGTTTGATGTAGGGACGTGTGGCTTCAGTTTATCCTCTTGGCCCATTCAAGGAGTGTATAGCTGTTCATTTTGGGGCTCTATCGCTTATAGGCTTCCATCTGGCCTCTTTTGTAGTCGGTCGCAGGCACTTTTCCAATCAACTTGAGTATGTGTCCTTTGCTAGACTGCTGCTGGCCTTTTTCCTGCTGACTTCCTGCCGATTTTATATTTTTCATTTGAAAAATAGATATTTTTTAATGCCTTTTATTAAATCGGCTTAGATTTATTGTACATGTATTTCATATTTCTATATAGGGATGTGTGCGTGTGTGTGTCTCTCATATGTGCCCATCGATGACACTGTGTGTGTGTGTGTGTGTGTGTGTGTGTGTGTGTGTGTGTGTGTGTGTGTATGCCAACTAAGCCCTTTTCTTTGGGACTTTGCTGCGATGGTAAAACTCGTCTATGTGGATCTTAAAGCAAATTTTGTGCATCTAATAAGATTTATTATTTTGTGGGCCGCATCAGCTAAATGGCAAAGTCCAAGTGAAGCTCTTAGGCAACATTAAATTGCTTCTGCACAAGACTCGCCACCGAGTATGAGTTTTAATCTAATGAATAGGATGAGCTTATTGGAAAGGAACAGGATCGTCCACTGATTGCAGTCAACAGCTTACATTTTGAGCTTGGCAAGCTGACGTACTTATTCGGTTGATACCCAAGAAACGCTCAACTTTGCCACTTTATCTTTTAGCTCAACTGTATTTTTGTCGCCCAGCCATCTGCGTTCTTGCCGCTCCTCAACAAGTATGTATTTCCTCGCATCAGCAATTCGAAAGCCGCAGGTACATGCAAAAAGCATTTGAGCAGCTGGTAGTAGGCTAAGCATAGGTAGCTATTTACCAAAATCTGTATTCCCTGTAACTCCCCCGGGAGTGTGTACCTGGAAAACTTTTACAGGTTGTTGATGAAAACATGCAAAATCATTTTCACTCTACACATTTTTGCAATGAAACTTTGCAAGTAATGTTAGAATGCTCTACACAATGCGACAACTTTTTTTAAAGGCTCTTCACTTGCACCCAAAAATATGTTTAAGTAGTGCAGCTTGTAAAGTAATATTAAAGACTATATGCCTATCTCTATAAATTTTGGTACTGCATAAATTTGATTCAACTCTCCAACAGTTTAAGTCTGAATCAATTTAACCAACAACTAGATATATGTTTCTTCAGAATTTATTAGAATTATAAACTTTAATCGACATTTGTTCATTAAAATTAACAGAGAAATTATACGAATATATATAACCAAAACATGCCATTTGACGAGAGCACTAAAAATAATGGAAAACATTTTGCTTATTGGCCAAAATACTGAATACTGTTGACTCGGTCAAGTGAATACAAGTGTGATTGCTTTTGTGTCGCATCAATCCGTCTGCAAGAACAGCAATAAATCGATAATAAGTGCATTACAAAGTCTTTACCGAAGTTTGTCCAGGCGTGGGAACGTCTATACTCTGATAGCCAAGGTATCATAGCATATTTGTTTTTTATGATGTCAGTCGTGCTAACAAGCTGCTCCAAAGATCGTTATTTCTTGGATACGCCAACCCTATTCTGTTCTGTTCTGTGGCATCTATTATCAGATGGTATTATTTATGGTATCAGAGTATTTCGCAGTCGGGTGTGCCCTATTGTAACGTTCTCTCATGTTTGAGTTTGGCTTGTGCACATGATTCGATAGCCGCAGACGGTTGAGGCACTCAGAAATTATTTGACCCAATATCTTAGAAGTTTTTGGCCAGTTGCGAGCAATTAAATGCATTGTACGGCTTTCGACTTGATTAGATTTGAATTGTTCGCTTTGCATATGCACTAAAACTTTACGGAAAATTCGGTTTGGCTTTTCTCTTTATGCAGTAAATTTATGAAGAGATAAGGGACTGTTGGGCAAATTCTAGCAGCTCTATCCAATATGTTGGATAGAAAACTAAGCCAAGCCCCGCAGGAAGTGTTGTAATTCGCACTTCAGCACACATATTCACACATAGACATAGACACATACACATATACATATATACATACATATATACATACATATATACATACAACCACATACCGTTTAACATGTCGTATGCATGATTACGGAATATTAAACGCCGGCCATGTTTCTGTCTAGCTATTTTCGGGGTTATCGGGGGCGGATTTGTCTGTTTCGTTGGTTATGCACAAATTTCTGGTTGGTTGCTTAGGTTTTAATTATGGTTATCACTGTTGGCTCATAACTGAAAAATATCCAGGCTACGAACGGTTTTTACAGCACTATTGGAGCATAGTCGAGCACATTGCTGTTGCTGTTGCCGTTGCCATTGCCATTGCCATTGGCTCAGCTCATATTCCCGTACAAGTCATGTAATCTGGCAGAATTTTCATCAACAATTAAAAGCATTTTCGAGCCGCTTATATTCGCATCGATTCGAATTGTGGCATCCCAGACTCATAAAACGTTACCCCTGGCCCATTGCCATCCAATTTTGTGGTTTCAGATTCAAGTTATTGGCATTTTTATAGCCTGCTCTGCTCTGCTCTTAAGGGCTGACTGGGTCATGAATTGTGGTGCGGGAACCAGTAAATTGGTTGATGAGTTTTAAGAGCTATTTAATGGGCAGTAAAACTTTTTAGTTATGGTTTCAGTTTTAACTCGTAGCTTATCCACTAACAAAAACGTTTATACCCTCTAAAAAGAAAAAATTGCCCCGGCAGGTTATCAATAAGTTTCTGATGTTTGCTAACAATTATTTACTTATGATTTGATGTGCCATGTTTTACCAAACTAATACATACGATTCCAATTTACACAACATAACCAAGAGTTGTTTTTAATGGAAATCTTTGTGTGTAATGCACACACATTTGTCTTCAATAAGCACGGCCTGTATCAATAGCCAAATTCAATCCGTTTGAGCCCAGTTTTAATAATGGAATCGATTAGGTAACCAAACATTTGTAGACATGCGTCTGAGAATCAACTCATATTTGACCAATAGTTGTTCTAGTGCTTCCCAAAAAATAATTGCATTTTTATAGGAGCCAAACTGATATCCCTTAATGGATTTGTTTGAAGACAGCAGCCCTGTGCCTACAAATATGGAATTAATTAATAAAATTTGCAGTCAAGGGGCAGAATACAAATACTTGTAAGCAAAAGATATGCCTCGGCAAACAAACAAACCTGAGCCAACCCTCTAAGGAGACTTTTTACAATTTGTTCAAGAAGTTGCCGGTACACTTGACGTGTATGTGTGTGTGTGTGTGTGGTTGAAGCCGTTGCCCAGCCACAGAAGCCACACACACACCTTCAAACATAAACTAATGGCCAACTGGCACAGGACGAAAACCAAACAAGCCAAACAAAAAATACTTCAATAAAGTAAATTAAATATTTGTGCATGTAATGAATATTACAAGGGGGTAACCAAATAAAAAACTAGCTTTTATATTAAATGATTTCTGCGATCAAGTTTGTGCTCATACAATAAACTTATTTCGTCTATATTTGTAGAAATAATGTTTATTGAAAATCAAACCATGAAGTTTAATGTGTGAGTGTGAAAATGCTGCTTTGCTACAGACATTTTTCGATTTAAGACTTGGACCCTATGCCTGAGGTCCTTGAACTCTTGAAGACAAAGTTCTTGGAGAAGACTGACGCCGTCGCTGTTTGGCGTTAATTAAGCATTTGTGGCACTTGACCTTTGTTTAACTTTTGGTAAGCATTGCCGCGGGCAAAGAGCCAACACCTTTTTGATGTTGCCTCGCTTGCTGCTGGGAATCGAGTGATTTAAGCTAATTAGGCGAAAATTAAATTAATATTTGATGAATTATTTGATCATTTTGTGAGCTACGGCAAAATATCTTGAAGCAATACTTTACCCAACAACAAAATATCGTATGACTATAGCGACAATGAAGAAAATTAAACTTGGCCATAATGAAAACCCATTGCCAGACAAATTGAACATTATTTGTTTTTCGCAGAAAAGAACTGTAGAAAGTAGAAGAAAAGTTGCTGTAAAACATTTGATAAGCTTGTCGCTAGGCAGGCTGGGCACAATATGAAAAAATGAAGCACTTTTCTTATGCCTATGCCAGGTAGTGTGGGAATGGCAGTTGGTAAGGGAATACTATAAAAATATAAGGTGAGTCGCGAAAAGATTTGCTAAGAAAGTTATGCCTAATGTTTATTGGACAAACTTTTGCATTTTTACTGCTTTTTCAAAGTTGTGGTCGTAATTCTGGTGGCTGGGGCTCGGCCAGACTTTGCCCGGCTCCTCCGTTTGGTCATTTCAAATCTTAAATTATCCAGATAGCCCAAGTTTCATTTTGCACGAGGAGAAATACGGAGAGAGAGAGAGAGAGAGAGAGAGAGAGAGCGAGAGAGAGAGGGAGAGCCTGCAATCCAAAGATTGTCAGCACATTACACCCATAGAAGCTGTGCTTTGAGTGGGTGTGGAGGCAAATTGAAACTTTTGAGCCCTGTTGCTATTGGCAATAATCATTGTTGTAAAATTTTTGCTATTAATTTGTTTATTTAAATTTACCTGAGACTGTCTGATGCTTTCTTTGTTTTGCTTACGATTATGCAAATATGTTTCAGTAATAATCTGTTTGTGAGTCAACTGATGCGTTTTACTTACGAGTTCTCAAGTTTGTTTAGAGTATAGGTTGCCACTTACCTGAAAATAAATATGCAAAAAATGTAAATTAAATGGAGAGCTTGATTTAGTTAAAGTACACTACGTTACTTCATTCAAAGTCGAATAAATAATCATTCTACTTTCTGACAGATTGCTACAAGTTCAAAAAATGTTTTCTTTAAATGCATTTCTCTTATTTCTTTACAATGCATTCTTCATCTTTTTGACAATGGGCTTAACATATGTACCCTATAGAGATGGTAAGCATGCCAATGGTTTCCTAAAGCTAATAACCAAACCATTGTTAGTGAACCAATTCTTCTGGCGTCACGTACCGATTGTTGGCAAATACATGGCCACAGGGGACTTAAAGACTGATCAACTCTATGGATACAGCTTGTTTTCCCAAAGCTTTTTGAATGTGAATTTCATCATTAATGGCTTTGTGCTAATGCCAGCCTTTGTGCAGGTGATTTGAGCATTAATTTTCATCATTAATCATTAATTGATCTTGGTTTTCCCTATAGCAGCGTCGACTTGGATTTTTACTAACCATATGGAATTTCTTGTTGTTTCATGTTATAATGGCTATGCAGGCTATTGGTCTATGGTCACTCAAAGAAAAGATCGGTCTATACTATATTATTTTAATCACGTGTGGACTTGTGTCTTTGAACGCATTTCACTTGCGGCTCATCACAAAACATAAACTCGGCTTTTCACACTCTACGCAAAAGGCAGCTGTGGAAGAAGTGATGACTGAACCCATTGATTAGAGGGGCGATGGGGTTTTGCCGTGAATTATTGTGTGTCCACTTAACTGGGTCGTTCTGCCCACACACACACACACACACACACACACACACACACAGACACACAAATCACTCAAAGGCTTAGTCTGTAACCTTCGGCACCACACAGTTACACTACACTACACTCCAAACACTACGCACCAAACTACAACTACAAATTCTAGGTCGTTTGGTTCAACTAATAAATATGCCAAAAATACGAATCTTACTCGAACACCAACCACACACACACACACACACACACAATGGCATACGGACATATATAAATGAATCGCAGCTGAGGGCAACGAAAACTCTGGAATAAAACCATTAAATATTTGCGGTTAAACGCACCAAAAACAAACCGCAAAAGTAAATCATATCCAAAGTAGACACCGGACATGGAAAGGAATTTCTCTGAGCTCGTTTTATTTTATTTTATTTTTTTTTTTGCTTCCTCGTACGCAAAAATATTAGATTAGAAATTAGGATAACCATGGACAGCCAAGGGGCCAAGTCAGTCAGGGCCGGATAGCCGGCAGGCCGGCAGGCAACAGACCATAGCGCCATTTACTTGATTGGGGAATGGGTGGCGACCTCTCAGAAGTAAAGGATGGGAGCCAGGAGCCAGGGGGTGGGTTGGGACTGGGGGCAGGCGGCTGCTAACCAACGGCCTGCCAAAAATTCCAAATGGTCCATGGTGAAACATAAATCATTGAAACTGACATTTCGCCATTTTACTGGATTTGTATACAGCAAAGGTTTCGCCTATATATACACATGTACACACATATAAACATGTGAATGTGTAAGTTCTCTTGGCAATGTGGTATTTCTCAAAGATGCTTGAAATGAAAAAATGACCGATATTCACCAATTTCCGATATTTATGCAACAAGCCCAAGCAAGCAGCGTACCCATTAAACAGTTAAATCAACGACTCTTCACTTGGCCACAATATATATTTGATGGTGGCCCATATCACAAAAGCCAGCTACGGTTTCGAAAAAAGAAAACTAAGCCATATAAATCATTTTGCAATTGAATGCGGACATCGCTGACTGACGGCCACACACATTGTCCAAGGGTCTGCGAATACTGAAGGTCGACTTCTGCACAATTGATGGCTGCATTTTGGTTGGAGTTTTTGGTCTTCCATTGGGTCACTGGCACGCCTGGCTGCCTATCGAGACTAATTTTGACTAGAAGCTTCTGATTTGCAGCCACTCTTGATAGAGGTGTGGTAAATGTGTATTTTTAATTGTATTATTTGATCTTTAAAAAAAATCTTAAATTATCTTGCTTGACTTATAATAATTAATAATATAAAATAAGGAAACATTGTAAGCAATGGATATTAATACAGATTTACGTTGTTTATATGCTGTACTGTGCACATTGATTGTTTAATAGATTTAACGATATATATCGAAAGGGCACTGGCATTCGCCTCAAGCTGGCAGCGCCGACTGTCTCTTGAGCAAATCTGCTTTCTGGCAGTCAAGTTGGCAGCTCTCACAAGTTTTGCTGTCACCAAATTCTACAGTTTACATATTACATACATTGATATATATATAAATATACATATTACAAGCGAATAAGGCGATGTTGATGTTCAGGGCCATGAGATATTCGGGACTGCCACGTTCTGTGCTCCTGCTCCGCTTTGCCAGTTCGATTGTCAGTCGAAAGCACGACTACGATTTGGTGGTGCTGGGCGGTGGCTCTGGTGGTTTGGCCTGTGCCAAGGAGGCGGTGGAGTATGGTGCTCGTGTGCTATGCTTTGACTATGTGAAACCAACGCCAGCGGGCACCAAGTGGGGCGTGGGTGGCACTTGTGTGAATGTTGGCTGCATACCCAAGAAACTGATGCATCAGGCGTCTCTGCTCGGTGAGGCTGTGCACGAGGCAGTCGCCTATGGCTGGAATGTCAACGATCGGGACATAAAACCCAACTGGAAGAAACTGATCCAGTCTGTCCAGAATCACATCAAGTCGGTCAATTGGGTGACGCGTGTCGATCTGCGTGACAAGCAGGTGGAATACGTCAACTCGATGGGCGCCTTTGTGGATGCCCATACCATTGAGTATAGAACAAAGCAGGGGGAACGAAAGCAGCTGAGCGCTGAGAACGTGGTAATTGCTGTGGGTGGACGTCCGCGTTATCCCCTTATACCCGGAGCCATCGAGTTTGGCATCACCAGTGATGATATCTTTAGCTATGAGACGGAGCCGGGACGCACCTTAGTTGTTGGTGCGGGCTATGTGGGCCTGGAGTGCGCCTGCTTCCTCAAGGGACTCGGTTATGAGCCCACAGTTATGGTGCGTTCGATTGTGCTGCGTGGATTCGATCGCCAGATGTCCGAGCTACTAGCTGCAATGATGACAGACCGTGGCATTCCATTTCTCAACACCTGCATTCCCACAGCCGTGCAGCGACAGGCGAATGGCAGTCTGCTTGTGAAGTATCTGAATACAACCACTCAAAAGGAGGAAAGTGGCGTCTTCGACACAGTTCTGTGGGCCATTGGACGCAAAGGACTCACCGAGGATCTCAATCTAGTTGCGGCTGGCGTCAAGACGGTGAACGATAAGATCGCTGTTGATCACACGGAGGCGACCAATGTGCCACATATTTATGCCGTCGGAGACATTATCTATGGCCGGCCAGAGCTGACACCTGTAGCCATTCTGTCGGGTCGTTTGCTAGCGCGGCGCCTATTCGCTGGCTCTAAGCAGCTCATGGATTATACTGATGTGGCCACCACAGTCTTTACACCGCTGGAATACTCTTGTGTTGGCATGTCCGAGGAGATGGCCATTGAAAAACTTGGTGCCGAGAATATCGAAGTATTTCACGGCTATTACAAGCCGACGGAGTTCTTTATACCGCAGAAGAGTGTGCGTTACTGTTATCTCAAGGCTGTAGCTGAGGTTTCCGGTGATCAGAAGATCTTGGGATTACATTATATGGGCCCCGTGGCTGGAGAGGTCATTCAGGGATTTGCTGCTGCCTTGAAGTCGGGCCTAACCGTTAAGACCTTGCTGAACACGGTCGGCATTCATCCCACAACTGCGGAGGAGTTTACCAGGCTATCGATAACGAAGCGTTCGGGTCGAGATCCGACGCCAGCATCGTGTTGTAGTTAAATAAATTAGCTTCCAGCTGATAACTATTCGATTTTGAATTGCTTTAAATATGAGATAAATAAGATATAAAAAAATAAAAATAAGAAATAAAGCTCGCTATCGAAGGAAAATTGAACTCACTGGACTCTAAATAGAAATATGATAATCACCGCTGAAATGAATTTTCCCATAGGCTTCCCTTATATATAAATAACTTGATATCAATCGATATCAATGGTGTGAAACTTGAAGAAGAAGATATAATTTAGTTTTGACTGCCAGAAAAGAAAGAAAATATATTTTGCTCAATTATTACGCATGCTGGTCAGCTCTATGAACGTCACCCAACGGTATCCAGACTCATTTCCCCATCATTATCTAAGCTCTTTACTTATTTGCATGTTTCTGTGAATGATTTTACCACAACTGTCTATGGGGAGGCATACAAAAAGATATGACAATATACTCAACTCTGACAATTTAGCAGAAAAGAAAGACTAATTGTTTGGCACAGTCTTGGAGAAAACACTTTGCCCATAGCACAAATGCCAAGTTGCGTATTAGGAGCAAGTTGCAACACACTTATTCTTATGCGAAGCATTCCCTGCAAGAAGCGAACTCACACGTTTTCTTGATTTGACATTTCAATATAAATGACGAGAGCGAGAGGGAGAGGGAGTCCGCAGTGTGACCATTTTTGACATATGAAGTTGTAATTTATGAAGTTCACGCTAAACAAAAAAGCAAATAGAAAAAGAAACCAAACAACCAGTTGGGAGGGCTTTCGATTTTCGTATTCGCACAAAGTTTTCTTTGCCGCCTCGGTTGTCGTTTCCGTTTGTGTTGCACGAGTATCTCTGACCCACAATCATATGCGTGCAATCTGACTGATGGCGTCGCAAAGTATGCCATGTTTTTGCTACGCCTGCCAGTCGCATGCCACAATAACAGCAGTTCTTTGGGGCAGGCAGCAGCAAAAAAAAAGAAAGCAAAAATGTTGATTAATGTTTACTTCCGATTTGCATAAATCTTGCTTTAGCATTTTTTGGGCAATTTTAGTAGCACGTTTTTGCTCGTCTTCTGCTCTCATTTTTTTTTTGTTTTTTTGGCCGCATTGTTATAAATTATTTTTTTTTATTGGTCCGGTTTGGTTGGTTGCCGGTTCGGTCCGTGTGCCAGAGTCTGCTCGTTGGTTAAATCGTCTGCCCGAATTTCCAATTTTATTTATACGTTTGTTTGCATGGCCACGAATTGGCAAACAAAGCGCAGCAGAAGCTGCGAATCAGGTGAACGGGGTAAACTTATAAACTTGGTTGCAGGTCAAGGCGGTTCGTGGGTGCTACACAGAGGCATCACAATTGCTTCCTCCAATTCGCCATTTTGCCATTTGGCCAAAGCATCCCGGTCCATAACTCTTCGATTAGCTTTGCCAACTCATTTAACAAATGGTCTGGCTGACAGTAAGAAAATATAACAAATTTACCCGAGAAAACGAGAAACTGCTTTTAGTTTCCATTGCAACACCTTACAATCATAAATTGTGACCGCACCACCACCCCCCGTGCCACATCGCCCACCGTCAGAGGTCGTGCAATGAGTGCGCTGCAAAACTTTTGCTACCCGAAAAGTTAAAGCACCCGCGGGTAATTCGATAAAGCGTAAAATTTTGCACTTAAACTATTTTCTTGCTGGCATTTGAAAATTGCATTGTAGTTGCATTCGTTATTATGTTCCTCTTGCCGTTGCTGTGGCAGTGGCAGTGGCAGCTCCTCTTCTTGGAAGTTGGATGCCAACTGTTGTCAGTTGACCTGTGTAAGAGGATCTGAATTACAATATAATGCTGTTGAAAATTCGTGGCAGACATTCTGAAAACCTGAACTGATTTCGTGGCAAGTGGCTGTGAATATTAAGTAATTTTCTGCACTAGAATCGAGCGTAAAAAATTGTATTTTACATATTGAAGGGATATATTTGAAATTCGAAATTGAAATAATTACATTTTACTTTTATTAAGACTTATTTACTGACAAAAATAAAAAGCTTAAATGCAATGACTAAAAACATAATTAATTGAAATTAAATAACATATTCTTGTTGAGTGTTTATAGACAAGTCAAACATCATGATTCAAAATCATAATTACAATGCACTTAGTGTTCGTCATTCCATAAATACAAAACAAAAATATAACTATTTGACCCTAATTGCTCACATAAAATATATTCTTATATATAAATATATATTTTTATAATTGTTAATTTAATATAATATATTGTTCTGAGCCATTAATTCAACAATTTGTTAAATTCAATTAAAATTTTTGTCAATTTATTTATGTCAAAGCTAGTTATGCCAACAATCTTGAACCAGTTGTCTGCTAAATTTGATTATCTCTCTGGCTTTTGCTGTCTCGTCACTAAATTCATTGGCCACATACTAAGACAAATTGTCTTCAATTTGCCGTGTTGAACAAAAGAGTAGAATGCCCGAATGCAAAACTAACAGCACAGCTGTAAATGTAATTTAATAATTACCATTAGCAATCATTCAGAACGTTGTCCCGCACAATCATTTTGAATTGAAAACAAGTTTGGAAATTAACATTGGAAATTAACATTGGAAATTAACAAACAAATATTCACACATTATCAACTTTTGTTTAATTACACATGCCTTAGAGATCCAGATGTAGTTGCAGATACAATGGCAGATTTAGATACAGATGCAGATGTAGATGCTGATGCAGATACAGATACAGCCACAGACTCAATGGGAGTAAAAGCAAATACGTCTGCTGAATTCAAGAGTAGAACAAGCACAGCTTTCACACACAAATACAATGTTATAGATGAAGGGCAAGTAGGATTTGTGGTGTAATTTCGCAAATGGAAATTGATATATTTAATAACTAAACTAAATAGAAAGCATGCCTTGCTGTTGGGTTGTCTGCTTGCAGAGTGTTTGTTTATTTGAATGGATATTTAAAAAGAAACTATTGAATCATTGAATGCCTATTGTTTGGACAGCGTGGCCACAGAACACAGGCAAATTTCAAAACCAAGTCCTTGGCAAACAAATCAAACGCTGATTGCAAATTTAATGGGATTTAAAATTTCAAATTGCTAAACAAGTCTTAAGCTCATACACAGCCTGGCCAGGCTGCTAGGTGAGTGTGTGTCTATGTATATATATATATATGTGTGTGTGTGTGTGTGTGTGTGTGGATGTCACGCACAACGTCCAGTTCTCACAAGCTCGTTATGTGCGCCAGCCGTGTAACCACAAGCTGCTGTGGCTGCGTGCCTAAAGTGGAATTGTTTGTAATGCGCTGATGACGATGACAACGACGACAGCCTCGATAGATACATTATCAAAGAGCAAGAGCGCAATAGAAAGAGAGAGAGAGAGAGAGAGAGAGAGAGAGAGAGAGAGATTGAGAGAGATACAGCGAGAGAGAGTCATGTAGTGGGGTTTAATTGAAATGAGAATTTTTATTTCATTTTAGCCAAGTTGCCAATTGACTTGCACGAAATGGGTGTTTTTACCTTAATTTCAACTGTGATTGCTATATTTAAGAAATGTGCCATTAGTTGTAATTAAGACTGAGAGAAAATAAATACAAATAACATCTAATAATATATGAAAGTCCACAGCTGACTAGACGCAAGCTGTGAATGAAATATCTATTGACCTGCCGCCAGTTAATTGGCATAACTAGAAAAGGCGATAAAAATAATGCAGTCAATTATATATATTTTATTTATATTATATTTATATTTGTTGTGTATTGTAAATTTCTGTCTTTCTTTGAATATATATATGAACATATGAAAGCTGGAAAAATTGTTGTTTTGGTGGAGAAGCAATTACATTTCCGATTTTGAAGAGATACTTTTTAATCAACATTAACGCATTAAAGCAGCTCTCGTCAACAGTTGCCAGAAACTTCTACAAGCCTCTCATTTTGAAGGGCCTGCCGTCAAGTGTGCAGTTTTATTGTTGACTGCAGTGGATTTTCTTTCACTCCTCCCTCTCTCCGCCTCTCTGTCCCTCTCTCTCTCTCTCTCTCTTTCCCAGTTGTGCTCTGTCTTTGTTGTACTCACCCTCTGGGAGTGTTTAAATATGTGTGTCGTAATTTAATTTCATAAAAGCAATTGTATTCCTGCCATGTGGCGACTAAGTTCGCCGGGGACTGCCACAAGCCGAAAGCCTCGACAAACTTCGCTCACATTTGCCGGAATGACAAAATGACGTTGCCAGCAACTCAGAGCTGGAGTGGATTGGAGTCGAGTCGAGTGAAGTGGAGTGGCATGGAGTGGAGTAGCGCTGGCTGCCAGTGAGAGTGTGCGGCGTATTTATTTTATTTTTTAATGCCGACACCGAGAGCAACGCATACGACAAGTATTTTTATTGTCTTGTTTGCCAACAGCGACGTCGACGTCGGCGTCGAGAGTCGCATATTTGACATTGGACTTGTGTGTCTGATAGCGTGCCAGCCAAAACATCACAATGGCTGGCAACACTGACAAGCCGGCGGCCGGCACACACACACACGCACACGCACACACACACACACATACACACACATACAACACATATAATTGTGCCTGTTTACTCTGTGTGTGCGTTGATTTTTTTTTGTAGTTGTGACTCCGACAACGCGACGTATGCGCAACGTGTGGCAAATACAATGGAAGCAGCTGCCTCACACTCACACGAACGCACTCCAGTCATATCATTTATGCACAAACGTTGCCAACTCTGCTTACAAATGCAACAAAGTCGCCGACTGCCTTTTTATTTGTCTGCTCCTCTCTCATTTTTTTTGTTTTTTTTTGCTGTTGCAAACTGCTACAGGGATGGCTAAAGGGAAGCTGCTCCTGTTAGCGAGCTCAGCCTAACCACAAAGAGGAATTTACACACTCATACACACACACACACACATAGCATATGCGATGGTATTCTAAAAACAAAGGAAAGGCGCTTTTTAAGCACTTTCATATTAAATTAAAATTGCAGCCAACAGTTGAAAACGGCAGCTGTAACTCCAAAGATAGCGCCCCAAACTGCCAAAAAAGAATGAAAAATGCTGAAACCGCAATGCGCTTAAATTGTGTACGAAGAAGGGGTCAGGGGAAGGGGTAAGGGGGAAGGGGGGGCCTTTGATACTGCCAGTTTCTTGGGCACTGTAAGTTGATTGAAATAAACTTCCTGGTTTAGCTGCTTGCTGTCTGTTGAGTTGCAAGTTGCAAGTTGCCAGTTGAGTTGAGTTGCTCTGCTTGTGCCATAAATAGCTGATAAAAAACTTTACATTTCAATAGTTTCGCAAATAAAAAAACAAAAATCTATCAACATAGGCTGAAACTTATTCTATACAAAGCAAATAAAATAAATTCCAAACTTTGACAAGTAAATGTGTATAATATTATTACTTTAATTCATCAAAGATGTTCTGGAGGAGATTGATGTTTTGCTATCTGATGCAAAAGATATTCCAGATACTGAACATTTTAAATCTAATTCGCTTTCCCAGATATTAAAATATTTAACACTCAAACTGTGATATACTTGAAATTCTTAATTGTAATATGTTCCCGTTTCCCAAATGAAGTTATCCCAGATACTAAGGTGCCAGATACTTCCGGTTAAAATTTGAGTCTGAACAATTACATTTAATCTGGAGTAATCTAGTTGAAAGTGCTTATGTCCAAAAATTATATAGAATTTTCTTCTTTTGCCTGCACGGCTTTATTATGCCTCATTTGCTTGGGTGTCAAGCAAAATTGCCGTTTCAATGCACTTCTCATATATCCAAATGCAAGGACGAGTGAGACGTTAAAAAAGAGAAAAGCAGGGAGAGCAATCACATTGTTGTTTAGCAACAACAATAATAACAAAAAACGCACACGTGTGCCACAGTAAAAAATCATAATCAGCGCCAACAAAAGCTTGCAACAGCTGTCGGGGAAAGGCTAAAGGAGTATTTGGGAGGGGATTGTGGATCTCTGTGTGTGTGTGTGTGTGTGGGTTAGATGCTGTCAGACATTCGTCTCACTTTAGCGCATCTAAATGTGCACAAAGCCAACATCAAATGGGTGAAAAGAAACTTGACAGACAGCCAGACAGACAGACATGTGTAATGCGTTGGTGGACAGGTGGTGCTACAGGCATAATTATGTTGATCTGTGTAAAAAATTATGCGTACAGCATCAAATCACATCAGCGAGACCCGCATTATTGCGAGGCAGCATTTGCTGATCATTATCAAATCGAATAACAGCACATTTCTTTGTTGTTACTCCATTTTGGTCAGGTTTGCGCCTTTGTGTTGCAGCTGCGGCGTTTGTTGCTGCTGCTGTTGTTGTAAAGTCAACGTTTTGTGTGTATTCCATGCGGAAAATTGTCATTGTTGGTTTCGTTATTAATTAATTTGCTGCGGCTGCCTATCTTCCACTCTGTTTGTGTCTCTGCCTCTGTGTGTGGGTGCAATGGGCATTTCCATGGGTGTGTGTTTTGTGTGTGTGTCCATGTGTGTGTGTGTGTGTGTGTGTGTGTGTTTGTGCTTTATGTGTGGTGCTTTGGCCCGAGTCCAGGTAATAAAATATTCGCACATGAGTGAAATTGAATAGTTTGCTGCAGTTTTGCACAATCCGCAGTTGCCATGGAATCATTCACTCAATTATGCATAGATATCGGAAAGGGAATCAACCAGCCAACACGAGTCGTGGCATTGTGGCAAGAATCTTGGCTTTAATTCGCATATGAATCTGTTTTTTAGAAAGTCGTTCAGCAGAAGAATATTAGGTAATTTTAAGCAACTTTCACATGTACTTCATATAGTTAAAACTGTGGCAAGCAGGACTTGACATGAAACCAAATAGAGATGCTGAAAACCAGATATTTACATATCGAGAGCAAGTACAATTATTGGAATTGGAATTCCAATTCATGGAAAAAAAAAAAACTCAAATGCTGCTCGAAACTTTTTAGATACTTGTCATTAATAAGTCTAAAGCAGTAGTTGTTTTAATATAAAATATATAAGACTTTGTTAAAATGCTTTGGCATTATTTTTGAGTGGCAAATGCAAATATATATATTATATATTTCTTTTATTCAGAGAATTGGCTAACTTGTTAAAAGTCTATAATAAATACAGATCTGTTAAATTTTATTTCTCATAGCAGGCCTCTAGTGACGTAGTACTAAGCCTGTAACATAACATGCAACTATGTATGTAACTGTGATATCGATATTAATCGATATTAATCGTTGCGACTGCTACACAATGTTATTTTCTTCGAGTAAGCTCTATCGGGTACATAATTTATCTTAGAAGCAATTTGATGTATATTTGATTAGAAATAAAACGTGTTTCATGCTTGTCAGCTGTCTGTGACAAATAATTGCACAATTGTACTACATAATATATGCTTGTGGGGTTAAAGGCTTAATACATTTGGTATCTGAACAGAAATTAAAAGAAAATTGATAAGCTGTCAGTTACAATTTAGCCGGCTTGTTTTATGCGCTCATCAAAGTCAACAACCTATTAAGTTGCATGCAGCCAGCGTAGACAACGATGACTCCTGTCATGTCATCAAACAAGGTCTACACACACACACACACACACACACACACAATGCAACTTAATGGGTGTAGCAGTGGGTGTTTGGCTTGTTGTTGGCAGTGGATTCGAGTTGCTTTGGTGAAAGCCACAAAAATATCCGAGCAGTGTAAAAGTTTAGCTCGGCACCCACTAATTCCAATATGTACAGTATCCTAAAAGCGTCTTATCAGGATGTGTATGTATACATGTGTGTGTTAGTGTGTGTGTGTGTGGGTGTGTGTGTGTGTGTGTGTGTGTGTGTTGTGCGTGTGCTATGCTTGTTTTTCTAACAAGCCTTTTGTTAAACGAGACCCGAACGAGGCACAGGCCCAGACAGATGGTAAACATGTCAAATTGACAGTGTGTAGAGTGAAAGCGACGTCGGCCAAATGACAAAAGGCACCGACAGCTACGCCTGCTGTCTGCTGCCTGCTGTCTGCTGTCTCCTTACTGCTGACTGCTGTCTACTGTCTGCCAGCGATCTAGTAGAGCCACGCCCCAACCCTCCCATCCCCCTCCCCCCTCACCAACACACCAACGATATCCGCCCATCAAGCATTTTAGCATGCTTTCCATTTTTAACCCATTTTTTCAACGCCTCGTTTGGCTGTAGGGTGTGAATTATTAAAAGCTACATCAGCAGGAGTAGCAGCGGGTGCCGGGAAGCAGGCAAAGTCTAAATTAGCAGAAGCCCAGCACCAAAGGACAATCAGGATGACAGTCAGGGCCGAGCGACAGCTTTTGCATTGTTTCACTTTCAGCGAATGTAATCATTATCATCATCATCATCATCAGCATCATTGTTATTATTGTGAATCATGATTATCATTATCATGAGCATTGTGATAGGCCCCACTGCATCCATTCCAACCTTGTCCTTCTCCTTCTCCTAGACGCTGTGTGATCCTGCGCTTTGGCACATCGCCATTTGCCGTTTCCAAGTCCTTTCGCTTGTCACTCATTCGCATAAACAGTTAATTATGCATAATATGCATTTTGCTGTCACGCTGTGCAACTTTTTTCTCCACCCACTGCCACCCCTGCTTCCTGCCTCCTCTGCTGCCCCTAACCCCCTGCATACCCTGCATTTTTTATTACTGCTGCCCTTCACATGTCGTCTACTCTGCTGCTGTCTTTGTTGCTGGCGTCGTGTTAATGTTTTTAAATGCGCTCATTTGTTTTGAGCATCTGTGTGTGTTTTTTTGTGCGTGTGTGTGTGCGTGTCTGTGTGTGTGTGTGTTTTTGGTTGTGTGCTTTACCATGTGTGTGAGTACTCAAGTGTGGTGTGTGGTGTGTCGGGTGCGTCGGGTAATTGGCAGTCGGTAATTCGATGTTCGACCCAGAGGAGACGCCGCTGCATATTTGTGATTTAATTGGGATACACAAACAGCAATAATAAGTATAATTTAGTTGACCATGAGATACCCTGTACACGAAATCAGTACAGAGGATTGATTTTATATCTCATGAAATGAATTACCTGGTAAATATTGAACTCTTGTAAGAGCAACTTCATTTTCTGAGTGTGTAAATATATTTGCTCGAATAATTATATACATAATAACTTAAGATGACTTATGCGCCGTCTTCGATTTATTTTATTATGTACCTTTGGTTTATTTAATGAGAAATGAAGCTAAAGCAGGGTAGATTTTGTTATTTTTTTTTTGTTATGGGATTAGCGATACATTAAGTATACCATATTGAATAAAATGAACTCATACCATAATCGGTATTCATTTTGTATGAATGTGCTTAAAATCAGAAGCGTAAGCATGCCTCAACCAAATCGTATGAATATAATAAAATATAAATGTTGCAGCATTTAGTTATTAAATATATATGCACTGAGAATGCAGTTGTATTTTATTTTGTTACCAGAAAATGTGGGAATATATACATGCATACTATACGTATATACCTATGCACTGTAGCCTTATCCACATCTTCTTATATTTTGAGGAATGAAGCAACAAATAGTCAATAATTGATGGCCAATTACATTTCATATGCCAATACGCCGCAAACTCTGCAACACTTTGCAGTAAAAAGCATCAAAAAACACTTAAAATTCAATTGGGCAACGATTTACATATGGTTCACACGAACAGCAGGAATGGCCAAAAGCGAACTGAGAGAGGAAGGGCGAGTTTTGTGCTGCTGTTAGCATAAAATTCACTTTAGCATTTCCTGCTAGCTGACTATTTTTGCGTGGGCTACGCTTAAACTACGCAAAGTGCTGCTGACAATTATTACATCCGCACTACATTCACACAGACACAGACACCGACACACACACACACACACTAACTCATATATTTGTGTATGTGTGTGTGTATGCCATGCGACTGAAACGGAAGTCAAAGTAGAGAAAAAATAATATGTTAGTCATACATGAGAATACCGATAACGAAATGAACACAGCAATGCCAAAAAAAGACACACAGCGTGAGAGGGAGAGAGTGAGAGACAGAGAGAGAGAGAGAGAGAGAGGGAGAGAGAGAGCAAGTGAACGAAATTAAAAAGGAAAAGGAAACGCATAAAAAATGCGACGATTGAATTTAAATGCCCAGCCACTTCAGCATTGACGACGCCTCCGACTTCGATTCTCAGTTTCGACCCGAAGTCAGAGTCCATGGCCAAAATGTCAGCTGCGAGTGTGACGACGACGACGACGACGACGACGAGGACGAGGACGAGGAGAGCACAGCCCATTTCCTTTTTGGAACTGCCTTCGACAGCGCCTGCCAATGTGCATTTGAGTAAGTCATTGAGAGCCAGTTGCTAAGATTTCACTGCCCACCCAGCACCCATACACCCACTCCTTTGGAGCCAAGGACCCAGCCCAGGCATGCTAATGGGCGCTGGGCATTTGCAAAGCCGTTCTGGTCAGTTAGACGGTTAGGACAGAAGGGGTGGGAAAGTTGAAATGCCGTCTGGCATTATAAAAATAGGTTGTTAATATGCATGACCATATGCCAAGTGGGACGTACAGAACGGAACGGAACTGAAAGGAACGAATGCCAAGTTCGTCTCCTTATGCTAAGCTGCTTGGCAACTCGAATGCCGCTTTGTCTTTTATTGCCCCATACAGGACCGACTTAAGACATTCTGTTAGTTTCCCATCGAAAGGATGAGGATGTATGTGAAGTTGATTGCCAACCAGTTGGGTTGGTCTAACTTTTGGCTTCTGAGGCGATGAGCTTACTTGCGAGTGGCACGAAAATGCAACATTTGCATGATTATATTGAAAATCGGAGGAATCAATTATTTAAAGGGATCTTTTGATGTATGTAAAAAATTGAACTGAATGCGTACAAAGTAATACTTGCGTCTTCAAAATAAATTAGAGACTATATCTGCAACAACCAATAATATATTACTTCCAAAGCTATACATAAAACATCAAATTTCCTATGCCGCACAAGGTTTAACTGTCGCGTCAAGTTTTCGGCCATCAACCAAGCGCAATTAGAAGAGTATGTCAAAGTAAACATGTGTTTGCATATTAAACATAAACAAGCAGTTCCACTTTCTAGCATCCAATCAAACAATCGCAGATTCCAGGACCGTTGGTTCCTTGCTGTGCTCTTTGCAATTCATTAAGTGTCAAAAGTTTGGCTTTTGGTCATTTCTTTGGCGCCAACGATTTGCATACATCGAGGAGTTGTGGGCGTGGCAGGCGTCTTTCACTATTTTTGCAGGCATTGAAAGCACCGAAAACGAGATTTGAAAAGCCAAACTCAGAGCCTGACGCTTGAATGGGTCGCATAGAAAGTTCCACCTTGCAGCCATCGAAATGCAGGACAATGGCAGAGCAACGTGTGCCGTTGTCCATTGTACGAATGACTGAAAGGACATTGAATTTAATTTATTTGAAAACGCAGTGCACAGTCTGAAACTAAAGTTTTCATACCGTACTCTCTCTCGTATCTGTGTGTGTATAATTGTATACTTGCATGTGTATTTGTGTGTGTGCCTGTGTGTCTATTCTAAAAGGAGCAGTGGAAAATCACACAGCTTTGGCTTTTTGCTGGGGCTCTTGTTGTGTGGATGAATATTTAGATATTTTACGCTTTTTTTTTAACTTGTTGTTGTTATTGCAGCTGCAAATATTTTTTGTTTGTTGTGCAAGTAAAATTAACTTTGGCTATTTTAATTAAATTTTTGGACATTTTGGTTTTGAGCTACATAATAGAACAATTTTAGCCGGACGTTGTAAGAGTATAAGTATAATGGAACTTTGGAATTTGAGATATTCATTTTAAAGTTGAGCTGAGCAGTTCATAAAAAGCGACGCAACCGAATTGAAATGAATAAATAATCCAGATCAACAATTTCACATCAACTCTATGCTTAAAAATATGCTAGTGGAAAAGTTAAATTTAAATTACTAAACAATTTAAATAAAATATAAGTTTATATTTGTGGCTCTCTGGTTTGGGTTATTGCTTTTCTTTTTCTACTATGATGAGTAAAAGGTTAAGGGATGAGACTAACTCAAATAACATATCCATATTTAGAAAAACTACTTTTCATAAATGGAAATGAAATGAATGCACGTAAAAGTATAGGTACAAGTGGCATTTGAATGAAATCGCTTTGTGTTTCCATAATCAGTTCAATTCCATCTCAAAAGAAAAATACCTAATTTAATTATGTGCGCTGGTGAGGCAGACCTCAAGGCAAATGCCCCAGCGCATCAACTTTTCCGTTAATACGTAATAAATATGTAAAAATAAGAGAGGAAAGTGCTGGGCGAGGATGGAGACAAGAAAGCAGCTCTGAAAACGGAAATAAAATAAAAGAAATATGTTGCATAATTTTGAGCTTTGTTCCGACTTAGTACCTTTCCACAAATACACACGCACATGTACACACACACACTCACACACACACGCGCAAATGCAGGCAGATCCTCAGCTCCTTTTGCGTCAACTTAACAGCGTAGAAAATATCCAAGGCAACAATAAGAACAATAGTTCCCCGGGGAGAGTCGCCGATTGCCGCGCACCGTCCTGGCAAAAAGGCAAATGGCGTGCACACACACTCACACACACTCACACACTCATACAAATACCCTCACCCACACGCACATGTACAGATACACGCATGCAAATCCTTTTGCTGGCGGCAGCTGCTGCCTTGGCTGCTTTTTATTTTAACATTTTTATTTTATTTCCACAGCGCCTTTTGTAAGCATCTTTGGCCTCTGCAACGCCTTGTCGGCTCTGCCGCCAGCTTTTCAATTTTTATTTCTCGTTTTCCTCACACACACACACGCACACACAAACAAACGGCGCAATGTGCGAAAGGATAAATTTTTACACATTTTTCCTACCTTTAAAAATAATTTCCAAGCAGGCTGCCATCGTCACCGCTCTCAGCATTTTCTTGGCTTATTTTGTTGCGCAGTTGCCGCTAACTTGAAACGGAATTCAAATGTATATTTAACTGTGTGTGCCCCTGTATATGTGTTCAACTTACTCACACACAAAGCACATTTGCGTTGGCTTTCAATCGGTTGAAAATGCCGTAGGATAGTTCGTAAGATAGTTAGGAACAGCTCCGATCCGTCGCATATCTATATACCTTTGATCAGTACAACCAATCAAGCTGTGTAATACTAATTTGGGTTCTTGCATTTTTACATATGTTCATTAGTGTTGTATTTACAGGGTATGCCGCAGTCGAGCAATTCCGTCCATATTATTCGGTTTCTGCGTTGGGCAACCATTCAGATGGCAGAGTGCAAGCAGCAAACAAAGGAATTGCGAATCGAGCAGCAAGAAGAGACAATCACTAACCGAACATCTCATTCACACACACACACACACACCCACACACACACACACACTGTCACACATACGTACAACCATTTCCGCATACACACACACATAGATACCAAGACGAACTAACCGCCAGCGACTTGATGATATTTTTCCTTATGCAAATCATATGTGGTTCCTGCTCGAGTTCCTGCCCCGTTATCCTAACTGCCACTAGGCGTGCGTATGAATACATCTTCATGTAAAAGCGTATGTGTGTGTGTGGGTGCATATAAATGCCTAGATACATATAAGTGTAAGCTATGTAAAGCGAATAAACTAGAAGCAAAGCAGAAGCACAACAAATGGCTTGCATCTCCACATACACGCACATATCTATTTCCATATATACATCTATGAAAATGAAAAATTCCATGAGACACCGGCCTGCAAGCATGCAACGTTTATTATTGAATTCATAGCATTTACATTAAGCGTCCGGCGCATAACGACGAACACTTCAAACTCAATAAAGAAGCTCTAGTGCTCTAAGCAGAAAAGAATAAAAGATATTGATAGGATATATATTCGAAAATTCGATTGTAAGAAGTAAAATTAACTCATGTTAAGCATTTCGAACAGAGGTCCCTATGTAGTAGATACTGAACCTTAGTAGAATGGTCCCCAGTTAATACATAAAATGAATAAATAAGGACAAATAAAGATAATTTGCATTTATCCTTTGCTATGTCAGTACAGCAAGTGGAGCATAAGTCAGCACTGTCAGCTTTATCAGGCTGGGATTTTCAGTAATGAACACAGTTTCAATTCACAAGTCAATTTTCGTGTTATTAATAACAATCTATTCATTTTAGGTGCAGTCTTCTATTTATAATTTGATCACAAAGGGAGAAGAATATTTCCTGCTTCTGCCACGTTCATGAAACCCTTTGTATACTATCAGCTGTAATCTCGACAAGATCAGACTTTTCATACTAATTGTTAAAGTAAAATATTTGAATTTAGTGTATTCTTTGAGCTGATGTAAATCGCATCAGCCAACGTAATCATTAACAGAAGTAAGTAAGTTTTTTAAAAGAGGATTCAATTTTTTTTAATGGCTGCAACTTATATTTTCCAGATATAGCTCTCGTTTAGGTAACCAATATGAGCTAAAAACAATTCCATTACATTCTCATAATTGAATTCACACATTCCATTAATCAGAATGCAATAATGTGTCACCAGGCATGTCAAATTAAGGTTCATAGTGTTAACACCCTTTGAGTGCAGAGGCTTAGAGGCAAATACCCTCGACTCGCCTGGTGGACAAACTCATTGATAAATTATGTGCGGCATGAGGCTTTTCAAAACAATAGATGCAGATATGTAAATAGCATACAAAATAGAAACCGACTTGGGCGTAGTTTAAGAACAAGCTGCCTGTCTGCTTATATGTACGTACAATTCTGTAAATGTATATTTGCTTATACATATGTATATATATATATATAGTATATATGTATTACAATGGCAAAGTTGTTTCGTATATATAATGTGATTATCATATGTGAGGTTCCTGCAGTCGTTTGCTGCATGTCCTTACGAATTTATTGTATAAGCATTTGCAGCACACAAAAAGAAGCCTTTCGCTTGCACTCAGCTCGTGGCAAAAGAAGATGGGGAAAATTCTTTGCTCTGTCTTGGTTTTCACAATTTTTATTTGTCTGCATTATTGATGAAATATTTGCCGCAGCATTTTCTTGTATTTGTTTCATTCAATAAGCAGCCAGCGCAGCTGCATTCAGCTTGTGGTCGGCGAAATGTGCTAAAAGCCTTTATCCAATTTCTTAACAAGTGTCTGTCGAGCTTGGCTCATAAAAAGGACTCATTTGCAGTGGCCTTTCATAAATGTACATATGTATTTATGTGCTTATGCAACAAGTGTGGACTTATTGAAATATATAAGTTCTTAAATGATGGTCTTCACTCTTATATTTAATCATTCCAGTAAGTCTTTTATTACTTTTCACTTACCTTTTGGACAATCAATTTCATTGTACATTTATTTAAAGCATCCGACGAGAAACCGCAATCCGAACACCAGCAAATATTATAATTTATTTTTCGGTTATAAAATCATTTCTCATAGTTGGACGTGAAATTAATTCAAAACATGTTCTATATTTTATAGTTAAGAGTTTTCATAAACGTTGCGTTTGCGGTTGTTTTTATTAAAGTTGATCTATTTGGTGGCTGTCACAGTTGATTAGTTTTTGGCATTGGAGCTGCATCCAAATTGACTTTCGATAATTATCCTTTGAATATTAATCCGAACTATGCAGTCTATTTCAGCTTTAACACTCTAGTATGCCCTTGGCTGTGTTTGTTTAGTCGGTTATATGTTTATTTGCGTGTTTATCTGTTTGCTTGTTAATTTAAATTTTGAATATGCTCACGCATGCAGTAAAAGCCGCTGCGGGCTATTTAAGAAAGTTTCGCTATTGTATTTCGCTATTTGCAAGCGTTTGCCATATTTACCCGCGAATTATTAGGGAGTCAGCTATCGGTGCCCCTCAGGCTGCTTTATTATTTATATTACTGAATGTGGTGCATATATTAAGCGCATACATGTATTTGTAGTGATAACAGATACATTTTCGTCTCTACAGTTAGTGGTATACACAATATAATGACCATATAAATTATTTCTAGTTAAGTTGAGTGACAAGCGAACCACGTATCTGAGAATAAATCAATATTTTCCCATCAAATTTGAAATTTTATTTGAGTTTATTTATTTGAAATGAAAACAATTTTATTGCAATGATACTGGCAAGCATGCCAATTAGTTGCTCGTAAAATTAATTTTTGGATATAACGCATACGCCCAGTTGACGGCAAACAGAAATTTTTAACAGCCGCAATGGCAGCGTGGCAGGCTGAAAAGCTTTATTGCCAAAAATTGTCGCACAGACTCCCACACAGCAACGGAAAGGCCTAAAAATCTAGTTGCGTTGTGGCGCCTGTGAAAATTGGGTTTGCTCTCAGAGCGTTATGATTGCCAACTTGTTACTGTTACACAAGCACAAATACGCACACACACACGCACACACACACACACACACACACGCACACACTCAAAAAGACACGCACAGGTTACTGAGCTGAGAGGGGCACTTGAAAACATTGCACACTTTTTGGCGCCAAATGACGTCCTGATTAGCCTACTCTCTGTAGCTGGGATAGCGCAAACAGTTCGCTCGACAGATGCGGCGTATACATGATATTCACAGCACTTGCAATTGGCAATTTTGGACGGCACATTTCGAAGCACGTCGTTTGAAAATGTACGCTAAACTGCAGTTAAGTTTTGGCCGCAGCAACAAAAATTAATGCAAAATTGTATACACACGACACGAGAATGACGACTACGACAACGGCAACGACGACGTTGGCGCTGACGCTGACGCTGACTACGACGATGACGACGACGGCGACGACGACGACGGCGATGACGACGACGATGATGTTGTCGATGGTGACGACGAAACAGAAGAGCAGCAGCAGCAGAAGCTGAAACAGCAGCAGCTCATTGTTGCGCTTGCCACATTGAATGCGATGCGTTATGGCGGCGTTAGCCTGATGCGACGATGCGACTACCGGCCGCATTTCACCATCAGCTTCGTCGTCTCAGTTGTCGTCGTACCCGCAAGCACACACACACACACATACACACATGCAGAACACACACACACACAATCGCACACACATACGCTCGGAGATGAGCAACAGTCGTCGCTGGCAGCGGCAGAGATGAGATTTCACTTCCGCAATTCTCTCGTTGTTGCTCTCAACAAACCGAAATTCGCCAGCTGTGTTTGGCTGCCTGCTGCCTGCTTCCGCACACAATAAAAGTTATGCAAAAGCCAAAACAGCAGCGGCAAGCACCTAAAAGTATGCAGCCCAAAAGGCAGCACACTATGTGTGTGTGCCTGTGTATGTGTGTGTGTGTCTGTGCTCCATCGCTGCTAAGGGCAACGTCGACGCTGACTTGGGCTCTGTTGACAGCAGCCTTTAATGAGCAACAGCATTTGTAAATCCCTTCGGCTTGTAACACTCAGTTTACGGTTAGGGGTCCAACTATCAGCGGAGAGCTTTCGGTAAGCTTTCTGTTAGAATATAGGGGCTATTTCCCCTACGCAGTTTATGGCATTAACAGCACCGAGCTTAGGAAGCTTTAAGCTACTCTTGAAAGCTCATAACAGAGCACTGTTAAGTTACACTAGTGTGTACAATAAGTTAAACTAATAATTTGATCATTTAATAAAGAAAATGGATATGTAAGAATTTTATGATTTTAAGCAATATATACAAAATACTTTGTATATATAGTTATTTAAGCCAAGCCTCAGCGGAGCTTTCGAATTATCTAACAGTCTGCAGTAACATTTATGTTATGTAGCAGCGACATATCCTTAACATTAAAACCAGTTTTTAATGTAATTTAACATTATCTAACCACCCCTGATGCAGTAGGGGTAATCAGAAACTTGACGAAACTTCTGCAAAGAGTCAAAATTGAGAGTACAGGAGGGGTAGTAAATGAGAGAGAGAGAGAGCACTTACTGCCAGGTTTGGGGTAGCAAACTTGGGGTAGCGACTTTCAATAACATGAAGCATGTTAAGAACTTCTGAATTTTAACGACAAAGAGAACTGTAAGCCGACCGTTGGAATTTCAATCAGTTACAAAAACCCAATTGGCAGCCATCTTTATATTTGCCTATCAACAATTGCAATAAAAATACCAATTTTGTATGACTTCTGATTTCTCAGTTCGAAAAACCAAAAAGCAAAATATTTATAGACTTTTGCTACTTTTTTGGCGTGCTCTATTTGAAACAGTTTATGGCATTAAATGCTTTCAGCCATTTACAGCTCAGCTTTCCCTCAGCACAGTGCAAAGTGTAAAGCTTTGGTGTGAGTTGAGTGCAACTATCATAAAATTAAGTTTATAACAACATTCTCTGCTATAAACTTGCTACTTATGGCGACTGCAGGAGCGAATTGACCGGTAAAAAGTGTACTATTAATAATATAGTACTTTTACTCGCACATTGTTGGATACCAGCCAATTTGCTCATCATTAGGTCAAATTTGAGTCGTTTTCCCTAACCCCCCCCAATGATAATTTTCTGCATGCTTAGCACTTTGTTTTTTGCTCGACTTGTTCAATTGTTGCCTTAATTTTGCAGCACTGCTCGCCATTTTTATGATATTCATGAGACTTCAGCTTCCTCAACGACTGTGTGTGTGTGTGTGTGTGCATCACGTATAAATATTTTACGACGTCCTTCAGTCATTTACTTTTATTGCAATATTTGCTCACTCAACGTTTATGATGATCATTTTAAGCCATTTTTATGGCCAGCTGCTGTGCGAATTGCATGAATCACAGACCAGCTCTACTCGCAACAGCAGCAGCATTCAGCATTCAGCATGTGAGTACCCGAGTACCCCGAGTACCCCGAGTACCCCAAGTGCCCTTAGGTGCTTGTCTGTCTGTCTGACGTACACTCTCTCCCCCTCTTTCCCCCTCGCTATCCCTCTCTGTCAGTCTGACGCTCGCTGTCTCTGTCTGCGACTGTTTAGCCCCACAATGTTGCTAAATATTTGGCTACCTTTTGGCCACTTGGCTGCTTTTTATATAAATGGCAACTCATTAAATTTCTGGACACCGTTGCCCGACTCTTAGTCGAAGGGGTCTCGTAAATTGGTCAGGTGTCCTTCTCGTTTGTAGTCACCCCGTCCTCACACTAATGCCCACCATTTATTGCATACTTTTGTGCACATTTTTCGGAGTGAAATTCTAATTTGGTCAACAACTTGTCACATCATTTAAGCTGCCGGCCACGTAATGAGCTCGACAAAGCTCAGTCAGAGCCAAAATTTAACCGGGCCAAAACATGCCCCCAAAAACTTTAACACTAACACTAACTACAACTGGCATTTGCACGTGCCACTGGAGCCGGACTGGACTGAACTGGAAACTATGTCAACTGCAACTTAGATGTGAATGTGGGCGTAACTATGCCGCACAAAACTATGCTAAAGTTGATGCCACTTTTTGGCTGCAGCACTTAAAGGATATGCTCGATTGCTTTCCGGCCTCAACTCTGCTGAAACTCTGGCTCTGAGCACTGTGCTCTGTGTGCTGTTGGCTGTTGGCTGTTTGCTGTTGGCTGTGCTCTCAATATTTTAGCAGATTTCGAGCTCAGTCGGGCCGAACAAAAAGTGCACTTCATTTGATTTAAATTGATACGATGTCAGTTTGAATTTCATTTGCAAAATGGCATAGCTAAAAATGTTGCCCTAACCGCCACTTGAACGACAAGCGGACAGACAAGCGGACAGACAGGCAGACAGACAGACAGAAATGGACATACAAGTGGGTCTGGGCCGAGTTATAAGTTATAATGGCCTGACCACAATTTCCCACTTGACAGCGGCCAAAAGGCATGCTCAAGTGCCTGGATGCTTAAGAGCTGAATGTATTCATGTGAATTCGAGATGAGATTGCGACTTGAAATGAATTCGTCGCCTTTGTGAGTCCAAATACATACTCTACTTCACTTTACAGTTGCATAACCGAAACTAGTGTATAAAATTTAAGGCAGACACTTAGGCGCACTTTGTACGAGAAACTTAAATACAAGTTTGTCTTATCAATAAGCATCTCTGGCTTATTGGATCGCATCGAACTTGTTTTTGTGGGCGCGAATAAAGTTTTACCAGCCAGTGCAGCCTTTTTGGCGGCACTCTCGGCGACGGCAAGGCGGCTATTACTTTTTAGACCATTGCACGTTTTTAAGTGCATCTAACTGTCATTGTGATTGTGCCAATACGTGAGTTTCTAGAGTAGGCGTTTTTCGTTTGTGCTCCAGTGAACTTTGTTGACTTGCCAAGACACACACGATTGGCCAAAGTTCGCTAAAGTGGACAGAACAATAATTCAATTAAAGTTCTTCACAACTGCTGCAATAAACCCCAACGAGTTTGGCTTGAATCGTCTAACCAACTAAAAGTCATGCACTTTTCATCGCTTATGTAGAAATCGATGGTACTCAATGAAGCGTCCCAATGCTATTCAATTGAACATTTGCAAAAAATTAAACACACACACACACACACACACACAAGTCTGTTGTAGCAAACAAATGAAAAACGCGCCCTCTCGCAACTGCATTGTATCCTCCAACCCCCCTTCTCCTCCTCGCCGCAGTCTCCACCCTTCGAACCATAACAGAAACAAGAGCAATTGCAATTGCAGGTTTCACTCTTCCCCCAATGGAGAGCACAGTCCATTGCACAAACATATCGACATCGACAATGACAAGTACATGGGCATAATAAAGTCTTGGAATTTATTTTTATGTGCATATAATAGAGGGCAGCTAAACCACCCACCCGCCCATACACACACACGCCCCCCTTCGCAGAGAAGTCGCCCAATCATCCAGGCCAGCCAGTTCCCCCCAAGAGACGCATTTCATCTGACAATGCCGAGCATTTTATTTGCCTGCAAAAACTCGAAACTGAGAAGCGGGCCTCTGCAAATACGAGCAACAACAATAACAGTTACAAGACAAAATAAACAGTTGTCGTGGATGGGGTGAGTGGACGTGGAGTTGGCGTTGGAGTTGGAGTTGGAGTTGAAGACCCAGGGCAGAATCAGGACCATGCAATGCAGTGACTTTCTTCTTCGTGTCCAATGCATTGGCCGAATCAGTCTGGCGAAAATGTCCGCAACGAATTTTCGAATTTTGCCCAATATTTGCGTAGTCATTCGAAGATTATCCTAATTGAGAATCTCGGCGTATAATTTTTTGGGGGGAACTTTCCCTTAGGGTTGCATCAAGGCTGATGTCATGACGGGGCTGATAGCCGTGTCGATAAGACTTCAGGTCAAATAGATAGATAGATGTGAATTGGACGGATGTGAATGTGTCTAATGGCGGAAGCATTAAATTGTTGCAGGTTGCAAGTTGAGCTGCATAATAAATAATGAAGTTTATTAAAGAATTTCGAGCTAAGATTATTGATAAAGAAAACAAATTTAAAGCCTATTTGGAAAGAACTTTCTTGCAAGCTGCGAAAATCTCCAGGTTTGTGTTCTGACAACAACTAAATACGCATCTTTGATTCATTTCCTGTCGGTCAGGCAAAAAAATGAAGGACAAACAAAAGACGCCTTGACCACTTTGCTACTCTTCTCTCTCCTGTTCCCCCTGTAAAAGGGATGCTTCTGTCACAATTCATTACGAGCACAAGCTCCGAAGGAAAACATAAATAAACTTTTTGTTTTAGATTTCGTGACAAATGTACAAAATGTACAAGAATAAAGGCAAAGCCATCAACTTACCCCCGACAACGATATTATCACGAGAAGCAAAATATTTACACAGGTCCCGGGCCCAAATGGACAAGTGGAGCTGGCCTGGACTGTCGAAGCCAAAAAGGATTACTTATCGCATATTTTGACATAAGCTAAGTTCATCACTGAAATACGAGAGTCAATTGTCCAATGTCAGAATCGGTTTGGGGGGGTTAAAACCATCAAGCAGGCACACAGTCTGTCAGGCAGACAGACAGACAGATGGACTGATGGACAGAGAGACGACCACTCGCTCGTGTGATGGGTGAATTGTGATAAGCCGAACGTCCGGCACAAAATGGGGTTGAGGGTCCACCACCGATTGCTCCTTTGTTTATAGGCCTTCTACGCCTTGTTTATTTGCATTCGCTTGTTTGTATTTGCACTGAAATCGAGGCAGGACGAACGGGACGATTGCTTCGGTTTTGTTTTGTAGAATTGGCAAAACTCTGTAGCACAATTGACAGCTTAGGTCTTGCAAAACAATTGATGGACATTTTGGACATATGCACGAAACTTGGCTTTGATTTCTTGTACATCTTTAAAATGCGAGTGCTAATAATGCCATATTATATACAAAAAAGAAAAAGGGACACTGGAAACGGATTTAATTCCACTTTATTTGTAGTTTTATTTTTAGGCTTCTTTCCGCCTGCCATTCCTAAATATATGTATGTAGTCAATGGAACATAAAAGGGTTCCAAATCGCTTGGAATCCGTAGAAAAACTTTGCCCAACTTTTCCTGTTTTTGATTGCGTACAAAGTGGAATAGACAGGGTTAAAAGACAAATCAGAAATAAATCCAAATTTTAACAATTCCCAGCGACAGTAAAGTATAACTTAAAGTAATGGCGCTGTTGAAAGCAGTATTTAAAATCAAGATCTTTTGGATTAACGCTGTATGAGGAATGCTTATTTTTAACTCAATATGCAAGTTCTACAAATCATTCTTTGCGGTTTCATGATATTCTACTTATCTATTTTTAATAAATACTATAAAAAACCTGTCTACAAACCTCTTTAATTTTAAACCCCAGCTCGTGAGTTCTGGCAGAGGCTTCGATATGTACGAGTATATGCATAAATGTATATATATATATATATATGTATATATATATATGTATGGCTCATAGTTGGCTGTTGATTCCTCGACATGTTGTGTGGGGTGCGTGCACACACGCTGACACTCTTGGAGCACCGCTGTGTTCCCGGGCCAAACACAAGCCAAAGCAAAACAAAACAAAACAGAACAGAACAGAACAGCAGAGAACAGAACAACAAAAGGCGACAGCGAGAGGCTAGCCGAGGACTCATGATGCAGAGTCTGGCTGGAGGTGGTATTGAGACTACTCTGACTACTCATGCAGAGCAGCGGCTGGTTGTAAAGATATAAAATCAGACAACTGCAACAACAAACAAGCTACAAGAGCAGCCAGGACGATGTTGCGCCCAGTCTAAGGACCATCGCATCGTCTGGCTCTGCCTCTGTGGCTCTGTCAGCTGCAGCGGCGATTTGTAGCGCCACAAGGATAATCACACTTTTAATCGTGATTTAAGTTTATGGCGCTGGGCGCTCGTTTAGTTTCTTGTTACCCGACGCTTTGCCCGGAAAGATTTTCAATTTTTTCCATGGCTTCATCAGCATTGAAGGCAGTCAGGCAGTCAGGCAGGACAACGAGGACCAAGCGCCTTGTTAACTTGCCGCTTTCATTTTTATATTTTTTAATGATTTTTATTGCATAACTGGCGGCGTGTTTGCCCCCATCTGCATCATTGTCCTATGCGGCAATTGCACTTTGCCACATTTTATAGTTGCCAGAGCAGCAGGAGCTGAAACAGCAGCCGCCAATGATTTGTTGATAGTGCGGCAAACTAAGAGAATTACACAGGGAGAAATGCAACTCAACTCTGGTTTTTTCATCTAAATTACTGCCTTGAACATGAGTTATCCAAGTTGAGTTGAGTGGTGCAAGTGGTGCAAGTATCTGTTACATTCTCTTGAAGTTAAATCAAATAAAGCATTTATCTTAGCCGTTATCTTAGCTGTAGCACTGTGACCCATTATTGCACTCAGCCGTAAACCGTTGAAGTTGCCACATGAACCCATCTCAAGCCATAGTTAACCACACCTTTACCAAATCATTTGGCCTGTTATTTGTACCAACTTTCGTTTACCATAAACATACTCCTCTCTGCCTTCCCTGCGCTTGCTCTTACAAATTATGAACACTCACATAAATTTCACTTACTGGCGCAGCGTTGGGTGCCAAGTTTGCCAACCTGGAACTGGGGCTGAGACTGGGGCTGCGACTGAGCTGTAAGCACCTTTTTGTACTGTAATTAGAAGGCAGCAGTAAGTTAAGTTAAAGGCTAGTGGCCAACTTGAGCATTGAGAGCAGCTTCCTGCCAGATCCGGGAATGGGAATCGGAACACTGGGGGGTGGGGGGATTGGCCACTTGAAATGCAAATTGCGTGCAAATTATGGCAAGCTGCCAGCCAAGCAAGCAGGTGAGCAAGTTTTTTGATTTGTTGTGCCAGCACCGGTAAAAATTATGCTAGAGTGGAAATATTACTTAAGACTCGGATGTTGTGTTTTTAATTGCTTGAGTTTCAATTCAATTTGCGTCTAGAGAACGAACAATTAAGATGCACAGTAAAAGAGACTTTGTAGCTCAGCTTAAATGTATGTTTATTATTTTCAAGTTTTATATCTTTCAGTAAAGATAGAAGTATATATTAGTAAAATATAAGTATTATATTAGTAAAAATTCAACCTAAAAACTGAAAAACTAGACACTTGCACAACTAATAATTAATAGAAGCCTATTGGCATAATTCTCATATAATTCTCTCTTCTGAAATCAAATTTTTACATAACATATTTAATAACAATTTGCACAGCTGTAGAGGAAGTCATCAGCGTAGTGCGCCTCTGTACATACTAATAATATCTTTGTTTTAATATAGTTTTAAACTGATTCCATCCTCAACAAAAATTGATCTTAAAACAGTTAAATATTGTGTTGACTCACCGTTATTATGAGTTAGAAAAGCGTTCTCTGCTTCCGATGATGATGATCCTTGTTGCTCATTGTTTGCATTCGATGATGATGATGAGGTGGAAAAGTCATACGGATGATTCAACGTGTTGTTGCCACCAACAGCAGCAGTGGCAGCCAGCGCTTTAAGCAAGTGTGCTGTGCGTTGTTGTAATGGCTGTTGTTGTTGTTGTAATGGCTGTTGTTGTAGTGTCTGCTGTTGTTGTTGCTGTTGCAGCAGTTGCTGCTGTTGCTGTTGTGGGTTATAGGGATTGTTGTAGATGTTGCGTGTGTCTGTCGCTGGCTGCAGCTGCTGCTGCTGCTGCTGCTGTTGCAGGTTATATTGTTGCTGCTGAAGCGTGTTATTAGCGCTCAGACCGTTCACCGTAAAATGGCGTGATTTTGCTGTAATGCAAAAGAGAGCGAAAGAGACAGATATTTAGGAAGTGGACAACTTATCGTGTTTCCCTTAAAACAGCCAGTCAACTAAAAACTTTAACGTTATATTTAACTGCAAAAAAAAAATGGGGCGAGATGTCGCAAAGTTTGAACAAAAAATTAAACTTTTCGCCATGTCATGACGGTTGCGGCGGCGCCAACCTTCCCCCTTAACCCGAGATGTCCCCTCCACCCATTGAACGCTTAATTGCATGCATTGAAATATGCAAATGCGTCGAGAGGGCTGAGAGATTGAGTATGTATTTTAGGGAATGAGAGAGTGAGAGTGAGAGTGAGAGAGAGAGAGAGAGAGAGGGGGAACAGGAGAGATTGAGAGGTTTGTGTGAGCCTCAATTAAACCATTTTCAGTGGCATTCACGAGGTTTGAGGTTATGTTTTTGCTTCGTTTGCTTTGCCACCTATTGTTGCGTTTCACATATGAATTATGCATGGCAATAATAACAACAATAAGAACAACAACAGCAAACGTTGAAAAAGACAACTGTGCTTGTGTGCTTATGTGTAGTTGTTGCTGTTGTCGTTGCCGTTGCTGTTGCTGTTGCTGTTGCTGTTTGCGGAAATGATGTTGACGCGGAAGCTGTAATAATGAAGCAGCAGCCGAGCTCCAACAAAATGTCGTCTAACGAATTCTCGCCTCGTCCCGAAAAGTATGCTAACCCTTTCAATTTTCCAGCTCGTCCAAAAAGTTTGTGCCCTTCAGCTGCTGCTCGTGTTGTTGTTGCTGTTTTTGTTGCTGTTTTTGTTTCTTTTGCATATTAATTATGCATGTTTTGTTGGTGTGAAAGCATCAACACATTGTTTGAATTTTAAGCAACAAGCAGCAACAGTCTGCGCCCACCTTTTACCCAAAAAACCCCCACCAATCCCACACCCAGTATAAATTCTATCACTTCATTGTGGACGCTTTTGTTGGCTTGGCTTTTGCTGGTTAGCAGCTGATGTTGTACCGCGATTCAGCCACCAACTGTGTAAATATTAAGTGTGAAAGATAACGAGCTAATAACTCAGTTAATTTTTGTCAGCTAATGTGTTTGCCGGTGTGTGTGTGACTGTGTGTGTGTGTGACTGTGTGTGTGTGGGTTGGACTATGTATGTATGTCAGCTGGTACAATGTATGTTAAACTTAGATTTAAATGCTATTTTTTATTCGAAGGGAAGATATAAGAACTTATCGTGTTTTATGCTCAGCAATTAGTTGGCTAAGTGCATAATCACATTTAATTGCATCAATTTAAATATCAGTTTTAAACGGAATTCAATCTCAACACTCAATATACAATCAAGTGTGTGTAATTAGCTTAGCATTTTCGTGGGCAACATTTTAATTGTGGGTTGGTGCGTGTGAAATTAAAATATTTTATCGCATTATTTTAATGACTAATGGAATAACTGTGGTCATCCATCGATTGAGTGGCCTCGATTTGTCAATTGCGTGTTCAACCAAAAATACCACGCATAATTTAAATATTTACATTTATAAATTACTAACCAGAGTTCTTAAATACATATATGTACATCTTCCTGCAGGTGAGCTTATAAGGAAGTAAACATGCGCCCAACATTTGTTGGCTGTCTGTTTTGGGGGCTGGTCGCATGTAAATTGTTAATTGGCAGCATTTTAAGCATCGATTGTTAATTGCTGCTTTTCAGGGAAAAGTTTGAAGCGCTTTCGTCTGGCAAAAGTTTTGGAATGAAGACAATAGAACAATTGGAATTGGAATTGGGCTGAGCGAGTGGAGCTAGTGGACTATAATTAGCTGGCATTTATATTGGTATACGACGATTTGCCTGCCATCTTGCCAAAGTATTTCATTTTATCAAGCAATCTGTGGAGACGCCCAAAATCCATTTACGTTCATAAAATAAGCGCCATTTGCCTTTCAAAATGTACCATTGATAATTCAAAACGAGAAAAATGTCTGCCCATTTGCCGTCATTACTTTGTGTATGCCCGGGGGCTATTTTTATATATTTTGCTTTTAACAAAATTTGCCAAATTTACACTTCACTAACACCCACACACACACACACACACACACAAACTAACAACAAGAATTGCAAAAGCATAACAATGGGCAAAGTGTGATTCAGTTTTGGTTCCGTTTCTGGGGCGGGGTGAGGCTAGAAAGTCAAAATATATAAATAAGGCAACATTCAATGCAAATTGGACTATTTACGCAAATTTTATTGCCCAACGTTTTTATATTTATTTCGTTGTTGTTGCTGTTGCTAGTTGGCCCTGACGCCACATGTGGGGAAGTGCTATGTGTCCGCATCCTTGGAGCATACTTTATGCCTTTTATTCTGAATGGGGAAATCGTTGGGCCCCAAGCGACTAGTAAATCAGGCAATTTGAAAGGCGCTTCCTTGACTTTCATTTCAATGTTGTTGTCGTCGTTGTTGTTGTTGTTGCTGCTGTTGTTGATGTTGCTTTTGTTGGTGTTGGAGCTAACCCTAAGCTAACCTTTTGGGGTTACTCCTGACTCGTCTGTCGCACAAATTATGCGATTTCATGTCATTATTTTGTCGCCAAACGACGCGCGCCTCACTTAGCAATTGGCCCAGAGTTTCATGGGCCCGATTTTGGTTGACTGTGGCCTGTGACTGGCCTGGACTTAAAAAGCGTTTGGCAGCAAAATGTGTTCTTTATTGACATTTGGAAGCGTCGCCGATTTACGCGACATCAACGAGTTGAATTTCGGCATGGGCCTTCTGTCATAAAGCTGGCTTCTGTTTTTTTTTTTTTTGTCTTCTTCTGGGGGGATTTACCAATAAATTCGTTCTAGTGAAAATTTATTGACATTGGTTTTTAAACCGCGACGCGTGTTGCCAAACGATTTTATGGCCTCTGATGTTCCGGAAATTGACATTGAGCGTGGGCATAACTGACCTTTAAAATGTCTAAAATATCACAACAAAAGTCGATAGGGAAATTGGGCATATTAAAGTGGCATCAATGAGTGGCATCAAACCAAAGATACAAATGTTATTAAGAGACTTTATTGCTTAATATTTGCTCGAAGCTTTGCTTATTCTCGATAATTATTCCAGGCATAACTTAAAAGTAACAAATTTGTATTAGATAAATAGAAAAGAGAGACTTGTGCAAGTTATGAACTCAAGAATCAAAATATATTACAGAATATATTACATGTTCAATATTAAAGTAAAATTCCCACAATTGTCCGCGCGTAAGAAATAACTCATGCAGGGTGAAGTTTCACTCAGAAATTTTTGTCTGGATACCCAATCCGAAGAAAGTTATTCAAAGAACTTAACAAATCTTTTAACTCTTATCGATTACATCTCATAGTTTTTCAGATCATCTTGTAAATTCAAACAGACGGAAGAAACATGACTAAGTCGACTCGTCTATTGATCAACAGAAAATACAATACAAACTATGCCCATATTCAGTCCAACAGATTGTCATTGTCACCGTTCTCGTTTTGAAGTTTTATAACATATGTTGAAGAGTGAAGCGAGAGGTAATATGCAAAAAAAAATACCAAAAACAATATGCCCCGCAGAGCTCGACACCCACAGAAGCCACCGCGGATTCACCAATAATCAGGACAAGATGACATAAGGCTGAAAAGCCGCTGGCAGTTACCCAGCGACCAAATGAGTTACTTATCACACAAAGAGACCGCCGATGAGTTACAGAGCGGATGAGTTGCGACAAGGACACTGTCATTGTTTATCGGCGCGTTATCTACAGCTTCTCCTGCCACCGATGTTGCCGCTGCTGCTGCTGCTGTTGCTGTTGCTGTTGCATGTGCTCAGCAAACCGCGAAATGGAATCCATAGATCAAGCGGGCAGCGAGAAAAAAGGAATAACGTTGACTGAATCAACTTGCATTGATAAATTAAAAGCAGCCCAAATGTTTGCTATTGCTTTGACATGTTTGACAACAATGGCACTGTGGCACAGCGGCACCGGCATTGAGGGATGGGGTTGTCAAGCGCGGATTTAAGCCGCTGACAAATGCGATTGCCTATAGAAATTGAAAAACCAGAACGAAGCAACACAACACAAAACAACTGAACGGAATACAACCCTTGAGGGTTGTGGGCTAGCTTGGCCTAAAGCATTTGCATTGATTTCAATTAATTTGCTTGTTTTTCTGTATGCTGGCCGCTGCTGCTGCCGCTGAGCCAAAGTGGTCTCTCCGTGTTGTGTTGCGTTGGTTTGCGTGATTGTAATTGATATTTGGCCGGGTACGTTGCTAGATTGGATTTGGCTTGGGTGGGTTTTGCGTCTAATTTAGATTTCAGTTCTGGGTGCTTGCTTCGAGTCAAGTGTTTCTTCTGTGTCTGGGGAATTATGTAAATGCCAACATGCATTAGAGACGCGACAGACAAAATCTTCTTCCTCGGCTTACCTCGGCTCGTAAGCATTGTCGAACTTTGCATTCGTGACATTCTATGGAATTATTCAGCCCACTAACAGCGCTCAGCTGTGCGAATTTCTCGTCTCGTCCAGAGGGTGACGACAACAACCAACAACCAACTGTCATTGACAGCCAGTCCGCTCAGATACCCGGATACAAGGCAAGGTGTTTGGCCAATCCGGGAATCCTCTTTGTCTTGCCAAGTTTTGGCCCCCTTGCAGATTTGTTTGGTTGCGTCAGCAGCGACTCGCTTTTAGTTTTGTGAATTTCAAATGCGGGGACATCTGTTCAAGTATCCCAATGCTAATGCGTTTTATGCGAATTTCTAGCTAAGCATTGCCCTCCCCAGCAGCTTTTCGCATGACTTTATCACACTTAGATACTGGGCTTAGATAGCACTTTAAATGGTAAGTATCATTATGAGATGATTAGAGCCATGAGCTATGTAAATCTACTCAACAAAAGTTGTAACACTGTACAAAATTTCAGTTTTAAATAAATTACTGGCAATGACATGTTGTAATTGATTTTCAATACTTTCTTTTTATGAAACAACAATTTATTAAGTTGTATACAGGCATTTTTACGCTAATAACTATGTAATGATTTCAATCTCTTGGCTTAGCATATATATTTTTATTTAGCATCAATTTTGGTTTTCAGTTTGTAGCACTCAAAACTAAATTACATTTCCAATTTTTTTTATTCGGATGTAGCTCTTCAAGCACGATCAATATCGATCAGTATCGATATCAATGTTAAGTACAGATGTTATTTTACAGTACTATTGCTACGTCACTAGTAACTCGTGCTGTTATCAACATTACCAGGAGCTGTTATTTATGGTGCTATAAATGTGTACTGCAAAAGTAATTAAATTTACCTAAGCATTAAGTTCATACCATTTTTACCCAAAAGTGCGTACACTTAATGTGAAATGTTCTCGCTTTCCTGTTCAAATATTTTGCGTCATTTCCAATGCTAATGACTACATTTGCCTGCCCCTGTCAGATGCTGAGAGGAGAAAGACGCCACAATGAGCAATGAGCACAGCAAATGCCTTGCGCACAGGAGGGCGACATTTGACATATTCGACTCATTAAACCAACATTGAGAAAAGTCCAACAATGGTGGGCAAAAAAAAAAAGAATCTAAAGGCAGTTAGAGATCGCCGGCTGCGAGTGCGGATGTGTTTGCCAGGCTAATAATAAGCAGCCGACAAAAAAGTGAATTCAAAGGCAAATGATGTATGCGAGAGTGCGAGAACAATGGCCACAATGGCAACAGGATCAAAAATCAGTAACAAGCAGCGGCGAAAGAAACGTTGAGGGTTCATTAAAACTGCAACGCGACCGGGGTGCAAAAACTACCCCGTCGCTGACGAGATCAAAGCAACTGCAACTGCCATTAACAAAAATGTTATTTCGTGTTTTCTTTTTTGGTTGCTGCTTTTTATGTGAGTAGTATGCGAAAGCAAAACTTATTACAAAGTTGACATTGTGTCAAACACGAAATAACGAGCGAGAAAAGGCGAGACGAGGCACACGCGTCCTGGCCGAGGGACAGGCACACCTTTTCTGAATCCCGTCGAGCGTCGTGCGGTTCGCAGTCGCAATTATTGCGTTTGAATTGTCAACACCCCGATGAGCTGGCACTGCTCGCTGGCTGTGGTCAAAACCGAATAACGCTACGGGCTATGGCAAACCCTCTCCACACTCCACCCTTCGTCCTGCCCGGGCAATCATTTCGTATGTGTTTAACGCGTTGGGTGTTGATTGTTACAATAACGTCGCCCACAGCGCAGATTTACGCCTCTAACGAGTCTGATGATGATGAAGTCGTCGTGTTACTGCCCACTGGACAACGACCCCCCAATCTCTACCAATCCCAACCCCATCCCAACTCCAAAAACCCGTATCGAACTCGAGCCCATCCTTCACATTTACGAGCCGTTTGCGCTGATGACCCAACGGAGTTGTGTGGGAAATGTGTCATTATTTTTAACAATTTTTGTGTGGCGTTTTGTGTGGTTTTTAGCACCTTCTGTAATTTATGACTTTTGCTTTTGGCCAATTGCTGATGGACTTTGAGGATAATTGGGGATAGCACAAGCTGCAGGCAGTTGTTGCTATCTGTAGTGGTTGGGGCCTAATGGTCTTTGCCAAAAGCTTAGATATGCTTGGCTGATAATTAGCAAATAGACATGAAATGCAAGGCATGTTGGCATTAAAAGTCTTGCAAAGATGAGCCGAATAAAGTAATAAAGTGTGGAGTCTGACCCGATAATGAATAGAACATAAGTATAGTACTTGTAATGCCCAATCATTGAACACCCAGCCCCCAGTTATGATCCACTCATCCAACGCAATATTCGACAAAAACTGACAAACTAACAAAGACTCGCGATTCACAGCCAGAGACAGACAGATGTGCAGAGATGGGTCGAGTTGATAACTGGCAGTCAGCCAATAAATCAGATTTATTGGTTTTCAAAACAGATTTTCAGAGCTAAATACCAAAACCACAATGCGAGTAAAACGAAATGAATGCAATTTCATTTCATTTTTTTGCTCTTTTGCCATAGGCAACACATTGCCATGGCTTTCGAGCACTACTTGGACCATATGGCCTGATTCGACGATTCCAACTATTCGCTGCTGGAGAGTTGGCTGGGAAATCCATCAGAAGTGCCGGCTCGACTACGTCGCATTGATGACACAAAGCGTGAAAGGATTAAGCGCGGACAGGAACAATAAAAGTTCATCATCGTTCAGGACGAACATTCTCTCCCTGTCTCTATCAAACTCTCTCTCTCTCTCTCTCACTCGACAGCCACAGGCTCTGGCAATTTGTCGCTCGTTTAGTTGAGTTGTGCGACAAAAATAGAATAAATCGCACAGATAATGAAAAAAACTGAAGAAAAAAAATGGACAGCTGGAGTGTAGTAGCTGTATAGCATAAACCGCTGTCGAGGACCACATCCACATCCACGTCTGCATCCGCATCCGCGTTGAGGCCATTGGGCAGCTCCTGGTAATCCGACGATTAATTAAAAACGCTGTCTTTGCTGTAAAGGGCTTAAAATTGAAATTGATTGCCGCAGTGCACAGATCGCCGAGCTTATGCAAAGTTTGTGAAATTTAAGCAAAGTTGTTGTTTATGCTAAATAACATAAATATATATATATATATATATATATATATATGTTTTTTTTCTTCAATAATGTTGGCTGAGTGCGGTGCGCCTTTGGCGAAAACAATCACATTTATTACTGACAAAATACTCCAGGGAGCTGAAGTCATCAGCAGTACAAGCAGCAGCAGCAGTGGAGAGAACAAACTCATCATCATCATCATCATCGCCAACACCTGAAAGAAAGTCGCTTAACAAGCTCTTAACTCCCCAGGGCCATATGCCAAAAAATGTGCTACAAAAATAAAAATAAAGCGCCCCAAATGTAAAGAGGGAAAAAGCAGAAAATCGTGAAAATTCATTTAGGCAAAGTTTACGCGAGTAAAAAGTTTAAAGACAATTGCCATGAAAATGTCAGAAGCGCTAAGCAAATTTGTATTTTTTATTTCTAATGAAGTTTTTCTTCCCATTTTCCACCCTCACAATGAATCACTCCTTTTCCCCTTCCACTCCGGCCCTTCTGTGCTAACCCATGAATACTCTTTGATTGGATTGGATTTGGGCAAGTTGTTCTTTCCAATTTGTGAGTCGACTTTTGGTCTAATTCTGCGTGCTGTTGATTAGTTGCATCAATATTGATGTTGTCTGCTATCGGGTATGATATGGACGCCAGTTTTGTTTCTAATCGAAATGGTTCACATGCAAATTAGCGTAGAAAACCGCACACAGATACGCACACACACACACACACACACACACACGGCCCAGTAAACACACGCGACCAAAAACAGCACAATCAAGAAGATACTCGTTTTTTTTTTTGACCTGGTTGCGTATCAGCTTCAACCCCCAGGAACAATAAAAAGCCATGTCACTTTCTCATATCAATTAGTTACAAGCGAGTACACTTGATTCATTAGCGTGATAATTACAACCAGCCCGAGAACAGGCACGAGGATGCTGTTGCTGCTGCTGATGATGATGAGAACTTGACATGTTTAGAAAGTTTCCCACGCAGCGTGGCGAAAGCCAAAAGGGACACCAACAATGGCCAACCAAAACACTTGGTCATGATGAGGCCAAAAATAATGTCAACAATTTGTGCGATGCCCAAAGAGGAAAAGCACAGCTACAAGCTTAAAGTCATAAGCAAAACGAAAGTGGAAGTGAGGATGGAGATGGATATAAAAAATAGGAATGGAAATGATGTCAAAGCTAACTGCTGCGACAACAAATTGCTGGCCAGCGAAGCATGAAACTCAATTCTTGGCCAGGTAGAAGAGCTGCGGCAGAGAGCTAACTACTAGAGGAAAATGTCCAAAAGGATGACAACTACAACAATCAAGTGGAATTGCAATGGATCCATCTGCGCATTTAATTGGACTACAAAGCCGAACGGGCTGCGGCTTCAGATGGAAAGTGCAAAAATTGTGCAAAAATATTGCACAATAGGATTTGAAGTCTGTTGTCTGTTACCAAGACAATTGATATACAACCTCCTATCCCATATATGCCATGTTAGACCCCTTATTTATCTGTCTAGTTCACAAACACACGCACACATTGATATTGTACACCTTTAGGGTATTCGATTCTAAATTCGCGTCGCATTGCTTTTGATTTGTGTAAAATTACAGATGTGGAACTGCGCGATTCGAGCTGCGAGCTGTGAGCTGTAAGCTGTGTGAGTTGCCACCCTTAACTCTGTACTACCCCCTAGGAATTTCAGTCGTGTTTGCTCTTTGTGTGCGCTAATTGCAGTTTGTCTGTCGGCTGTGCTGAGGTTAAGGCCTTTGGGCCCATATTTGCTTAGCAGATTTGTTGACTGGTTGAATATTGGAGGTCTTGTGGGATTGATTTGAGAGCTTCAGTTAATGAGTTGCTGCTGTGTGCTGTGCTGCTGTTTGTTGAAAATGACGATGTGAAGTGTTCTAAATTGAAATGTAATTTTGCGTCTACTGGAAATAGGATAATCTGCTCCGCAAATAATAAGTGTTTGTTAAAATGATTATGTTCTCATCTGAAGTGCTGCAAGAAAATCGTCAGCTAGCATTTGACTGGTTTTCCTTATTACATTCTATTCACTGACCCACTGACGTTATTAATCAATATTTAATTCCTACCCAGCCAAGATATAAAACAATTATCACATGATGATTTTTGCCTTCCAACTGAAATCAATGTTTAATTTCCTTTCAATTTATGCTTGAAATCAAGGCTGTCGCCAATAACTGACAGAGCCCAGGCCGATGGCAACAACTGAAAGCCAATTTGCCAGAATGATGATGAAGAGCTGCCTTCGTCTGTATGTAAAAGAGAAGAAGATGGTGAGAGAATCATATACACTGCCGAAACAAGTTCACTGAAAGAGCAGACCAAAAACGTAGCTGAAAGATGAAACCTCAGAGCCAGCATCGAGTCGGTTGTAGTAGTAGTAGTCAAGTCAAGTGGCAGACGACGCATATCAATGGACGGCAGCAAACAGCAAAGAGTGGAGAGCAAAAAATTTTACTTCAAGTGTCAATCAGTGACAACACATACACACACACACACACACAGACACACACACACAAAGCATGCATATTCACATGTGTGGCAGACTGCTGGAAGCTAATCGATTTATGTTGTAATATTCAAAAAGTTCCCCATAAGGATGACGACGACAGCCAGGCAGCGACCTAATCCAGTGGCACTACCCCTTGGTTCCATCCTTGTTATAATTTCTACCCAGCCACGTGTTTGACTCCATGCTGAAGCACCCTGTAACTGGGGTATACGATATATATATATATATATATATATATGTATATATTTAGTATAGAGTAGGGCCCATGAAGCAATCCAACTCCATGAGCCCACGGGCCAGAAGCCAGAAGCCAGGGAAAATGATGTGTGTGTTGTGTGTTATGTGTTGTGTGTGCGGGTGTGTGTTGTTCAGAGTTGATTTTGTTGTCGGTGTCGGTGTCTGTTTATCTGCCTTCGTTTGTCGCATTAAAATTGAATAAAAAATCAATCTCAATTCTAGCATAATTTGATTCCTGCCTTCGATTATGTATGTGCATGTGTATGCATGTGTGTGTGTGTGTGGGGACCAGCGAGGTTGCCGCTTTTGATTGGGGGCAAATGCAAAAAGAAAAAGTAAATAAATGCTTAAATCATAATTTGTATACTCGTCGAAATTGATGATATGATTAAATTGAGGCATAAATACTTTTTATTTATACAAAACTCAAACTCAAACAAATATTACAACTATATACACTAGACTAGTCAATATACAAAGGAGTCTTTAATCCACTTCGAATCACAGACAAATCTTTTATTTGAGCTTAGCACCAAATTCACTTTGCCCAGCAGATTTTGCCAACTTTTTCTTGATCCCCACAGCTTATGCTCATATGTGAGTAAGAGTGCTTTTCTTGGGAAGACAAATAGAGGTCTGATGGGATGTTGGAGTCTATTTCGGCTGCGTTTATTCCAATGCATTTAATAAAGTGTTTATTTCTGTTGCAACAAATTTGCCAGCTCAATGCAGCGCGTACGGCAAAAACTCTTGCGGAAAACGTAGACGACGAAAAACAATCCGAGCTGAAACCTGAGCACGACACAAAGGAAAATTGCTTTTCCGCTCACACACACACACGCACACACACACGCACGCTCACTAACTGGGCGAAAATATCTAGCACGCTTCGTGGCAACGGAAATATGTGGCCAACGCATCCGATACCTTCTCGCCCTCCACCGTTCATCCAGTAAAAATGGAGACAGAAGCCGTTTCAGCTGTGTGGCAAACCCATCGAAGTTTCCACGATGACGTATAGTGGGTGGACGATGTGGGTGGAGGCGGAGGCGTTCTTTTTTTTTTGGTGGGCGTGTGGCTGCATTCCATGTCAATTTTGTATTATTTTGGGGTTTCGGTTTGGCGGCGCACAAGTTTTCACCAACTGCGCGTAGCATAGTTTTATTTCAACTTAGTTTTTTATTTTAGATTTTACTTTTGTTTTCTATTTGTCTTTTGGCTCCATTTGGAGTGAGTGGGCGGGTTGTTGGGTGACTGCAGCTGGGGCTGGACACGCTTGGCATTCGGCTTGAGTGGCACATTATTTGATGATGCTTTTCGCGATTTTTTCGCACTTGAGTGCCTGATTTTTATTAGCTGAATTCTTTACGGTTTCGCCTGTGAAAGTTTCAGTTTCTTCTTTCTTTGTCTTCTTCTTCTCTAACTTTAGCTTTGCCCCGTTTTCAATGCCTCCGCACGTTCAGTTACTTTTTGTTTGGCAAAACTTTTTTCCCCATTGCTGGGGCAAACAAAGATTTTGAAATATGGTTGGAAAAGTATGTGTGAGATGGCACGAGTAATTCCTTATTTTTGTTCTCTGCATGGCCTGGTGCAGTAGATCATTTTGGGCTCTAAGTTCCACAGAAGTTGGCACGAAGAATCAATTTTTATTTGCAGTGAGGTGGTCGGAGTTTATTCTTCTACCTGGCGATTACTCAATGTTGAGATAATATCATCTCGTGCTTATCGCTCAATTGTCAAGTTAAAGCTTTCGATTGTCGTCGGTTGAGGCGGCTGAGATGTCCACCCACGAAAAGCGCAAAATCTTGATGAAGAACCGTGGAGGCAAAACAAACGAACGGAAATGAAAGTTAATTTGAATACATTACCAATTCTAATTACGATTTTTCAAGAACAATAACGAAAACGACAACAACGATGACGACAATGAAAATGGCAGCAGTGCGAAAAAAGACAAATAAGTACGACGGCATGAATAAAATAATATTGGTTGGAGTCACTGAAACGTAGGGACAGCCACGCCAAGCAGAATGTCTCTGCACAAAACCACGGAGCATTCAAATTGGAATTTCAAAAAGGCGAATAGACAACATGGCAACCGACTGCGGGAATGGTGAATGTGGAATGGTGTATGGGTGTCAGTGTTGGCTGACCAAAAGATTAGCTGAAATGTGCCATGGAGCAGCTGGGGGAAAGCTGTGAGCTTTCACAGCCAGTGACGGGAAAATGGCAGCGAAAACGAACCGAATTTGAATAATTTTTGTTCCTCACTGCATCTGCACAAGTGGCAAATGAATCAAAGAGTGGGGGGGCGAACCAAACTTGTAGGGATTCGCATTTCATTTTATTAAAAATTCAAATAATGTGCTTATCGCTTTAGATGGCAGCTTTAGCCACCTGCAAGGAACACCAACAATCACCCTCGCACCTGCACCCCACCCCCTCTGCCAACTGCCAACCGTATCGCACTCCCCAATTGACTTTTACCCACAACAACTTTCGCTATGAGCTTCGCTTATTATGCAGACATTTTTTCTTTCGCCTCGACTCTGTCTGTCCACGGCCAGGGTCTGGTAGCAATTTCATATGCCTCATGCCAAGGCGAAAAATTAGAAATGAAAATTAAGTAAATATTATAATATGTAGCCACCCGGCTTGGGTGATGTTGCTGTGGTTGGGTCAGCTCCCCAAGAAGTTGCTGGCATCGAATCCATTCGCCTTGGCAAATAAATGATAAGCATTACATTTGATATTCATTATTTGATAACGTGGTAATAAGAAGTAAAAATAAAACGCTGGCGGAAATGAAAATGTTTTTGCGGCGTCTGCATGCGACCAGGTAGACACTTGGCTACCAACCAGAAAAGGAGCCCAGCACCAGACAAGTTGCCGGATTAAATGTTTGCCTAAGTGAAATATGTTAAATGTTATGATATGTGCGGTCTCACAGGTCTGCCTGCCATCCTGCCATCCTGCCATCCTGTTGCTGCTGCCTGTATGGCTTTCTTAACGTGTTGTTGGCTTTTGATTTATGAGATTAAAGTGCTGCAGCCAAGTAAATTGGTGTGAGTATAAGTCGGCGACTAGCAGATGAGTTTTTTTCTCCTTCTATTTTTTTTTTATATTTTTTTTTTTGCATGATGTGCAACTTAAGCGAGAAGGGATCTTTGCTACGAAAAGGTGAAGGAGCCCATATATTCACTACTGAATAATTACAAGTCTATCGCATTTTTTATGGCTCTTTTTGGCAGTGGGCAATGACACAGCCATTCATCACATTAGCCAGACAGACCAATCCATTTAAAAGCCCATAAATACAAGCAAATGTACGTACATAAGACCAATGCTAATGTCGACCATTTCTCCATTTCTGTAGTTAAAAGCCATGTGTATTTTGTATTTTTTGTCTGATAGTCTACGACTTTTGCATGACTGCCTAGAAAACATAATGTCCAGTCAAAACCTTCAACGAAATTGAAACAAACAATCTAAAATATTAAATTTAAAGATAATTATTGAAATTAAAAGCTTTATCATTGTTATCGTTTATTTTATTCTTTACTGAAGTATAAAAGTAGGCAAAATAAATAAAATTAAAAGATTTAAATATACAAATTTCAAGCTATAATTTGAGTATTAAAACTAAATTTAAATAATTTAAGTAAAATTAATTACTTGAAAATCCAATACCTGTCAAGAAAATAAATAAATGCATTTTAGTACTAAAAGCTTATAGTATTGAAATTAATTCCGGCTCTAATTATAAGAATGCCAAAAGATAAGTGTCGTAAGAAAGCGTAACTAATATTATTACTGTACGCACCACACTTAGTAATATATTGCACATGATTGTTGTCTACATAAATGAAACTGGAGAACCCGTAAACAAAGATTGTGTTTTACACAATGGCAGCAAAACAGAATATTGCTAACAAGGCCACAGGCCAGGAGCAGTTCTCGAGCAGGACGCGGACATAGCGCACTTAAGTTTATTGGATTTGAAGTGATGTCTTTGGCTGGCTGTGGAGGAAAACTCAAAGCTGAAGGAAGCTAAGTTGTTGGTGCAAATTGTGTCGGCACACACACGTACACAAAATTCAATGGGAAATCTTCACTTAAAGGCCACGAACGAGTGGCAGTCACAGGTGCAGCAGGGCGCGAGGGATGCGTGTGTGCGTGGAGCGTGAAATTATGAGCCCTTTAACACAACAACGGGAACAGCAACAGCAACAGCAACAAGAACCGTGGGCAAAACGAGGACGTCAACGACAAGCTTAAGCTGCTTAAAACAAGCCATTGGCAAGGGGTAAGCAGCGCGACGAAAAATGTGGTAAGGGATGGATTGAGGAGTGGGGCGGAAAAGCGAAAGTGTCAAGGATGCGGCTGGCGTTTCATAGTCAAATTAAATTGCTCACTAAAACAGCGAGACGTGAAGTCGACGCTAAAGTAAAAGGATAATGTGAGCATAAAAACATTTTTAATGAAATCGAGACGACTTCCAACTGGGACAACGACGGAGACTAAGACTGAGACTGGATCTGAGTCTGGGTACTGGGTATTGGGCCTGGAACGCCCTGGGCGGGGACAGGTGGGACAGACGATGTTCAAGTCGAAGTCAGCGTCTAAAAATGTAACAAGTGAGTTTTAAATTAAACGCTGCTTTGAAGTGGGGACTAGAGATTGGTGTTGAGGATTTTTCGTTGAGGTTCTGGCCTTGTTTTGTTTGTGTGTATGTGTGAATGTGTACACGTGTGTGTGTGTGTGTGTGTGTGTATGTGTTTGCCAGCGTAATTTCTTTCGGTTGCACATTATTTTCATATCCCGCTTAAAATTTTAATTAATTTTCAGCTTGATTGCGTTTTAAAGAGACTGCTGGTTTATGTCTTGGCAAATGGGGGGGACTGCCTCCATGCGGTTACCGGGGCTTGAGAAGTGAAAATTTATAGTTATTGTGGTTGAGTGTGTGGGTTATGCTCGGGTTATGCTTGTGGTGCCTTTTGACTTTGTGCCCAGCGGCAAATTTTGGTTTGCAATTATTTCGACAATTTGCGTTTAAGTGGTACCTTAATAAATTTTTGATTTGAGCTGGTCTAACTAAATTAATTAAATGGTATACCCATTCCATAACGATCTTGATCATATTTTACAAAGGTTTTAATTAAACAACTTAGGTCTAGTTTGGAGTCGAAGATATCTAAAATGGGCTTCTAGAAGTTTTCGCTCTATGCTCAAAAGGCTTAACGCCTTTTGTCCAGCCCCTGATTCATTCAAATGGAATTTCCATAATCATATTATCCTTCATACAATTTTGAATTTATTTAAAGTATGGAAAATATTTTAAGGACTACGAGTAACTACATTTTCAGTCTAAGTATTATAAGGATTTTTAAGCAGACTTACCTTTACCGGTATGCCTATCCAAATTTGGATCCTTGAGGCCTGTAATGAAACAGAAAATAGGAGCATCTATTAGTACACCCTTTTAGTTCAAGTTTAGTAAGTGCTTAGACATTAGATTTCATTACATTTAAACGTCGTGTACGTAGTGCAATTTCAGTCATTAATCTTTGTCAGCTGGCAGTGACCTATGTGAGAAATTTGTCTGTTTGTCTGACTGCTCGACACATTACTCGTACACCGAAGGCTGGCGTCACACATTGCATCTCGGAACTATTCGATGTTAATCTTAATTAATTGCTACTAATTACATGCTGCAGCAAAGGTGGAGGAGCGTCTTCCACAGCTGGGAATAAGGAGTTGAGCTTAAAGAGCCTAGATGAACAATTAGTAATCAGAAAAGTAAAAACTGATCTCTGCGAAATGTAACAACAAATTGTCGCTAAATAAGTCGCTCAGTTGCCAATGGGGCCAAGATTCCGCTTGGATGGCAGGAAATAAAAGTCGAAATGGTCGAGTCAAAGGATGTGCCAGCATAAAGGGTAAAACAAACAAATCCTTTTTGGCATCGAACTCAAAGATAGCGGGCAGTGAATGCAGTCGCGTGTTTGTGCAACTTCTAATTAATTTTTCGCAAAAATCTATGCCCTAACGGAAATGAATTTAAACTTTTAGTGCTGGCGGAAGTGGAAAGTCCCAGCCAGAGTTGCATTTACTGCAATTGTTTCGTTTCGTTTCGTTTCGTGCTTCCGCCCATCGCTCCGTTAAGGAGTTTTTGCATTGTTGTTGTTTTTGTTTTGACTCGGTCGGGCGCATTTATTGTTATGCCTTTTTCAATGAATGCAAAAACCAAAAAGAAAAAACCAAATAACACAGCAGCGGAAACAGACGTCAAATGTTGGGAAAACCCAGAGGCATAGAGCCATGAAATCGCTCAAGGATAACAAATAGCTGATGGTGCTGGTTGTCTGACTGGATGAGTGGATGAGTAGGCAGCCCTTAAAGTTCCTCAAGTAGGTAATGGCATATTGAAAGCAGTCTTAGTCTAAGTCGATTATGCTATTAATAATAGCCAGCGATAGTCTTTAACTTTCGCCCACTTGAAAGCCATTTGAGACTCTGCGGTTTTATTTTAATTTAATTCGTCGCGGCGTTTAATTAATTCCAAGTTATCACCGCAACACAGTCGACAGCTCGACGTTTAGCTCATTGTGCTTGGTCTAATAGCGTCTAGCCGGACAGAAAAGATTGCACCATGGGAAATGCTTCCACATACCGCAGACATGTCCGCCACCCCGCCAACACTCAACCTCAAGTCGAAAGCTTAGTACATAAACAGTGCGATAAGCGGAGAGAAAGAGATAATGCGGTTTCCGTTTAATTGCAGTTAGCTGCTGAGCTCCGGACATTGTTTATCCGACATTTTTTCAACATCAAAGACCCAACTATGGGTTGAAGAGGCGCAGAAGGAGCAGAAGCTTTAACACCTTTTCACTAAATCGAAGCATATTTAATTCGACTCATGCTTAGATCACAGTTAGCTGTAAATTTAACATTCACTATTATTGTTCCATTTACATGGCACAGTATCACACTTCCTCCGACCATAAACTGTTTTATCTTGCAACATTGCATAAACTTTTATTAACTTGTGCTGCGGAGCACATAAATATTCAAGCCGCAGAACTGTTTTCATCACGAATCAGACTCTTTCGAAATCCACCCCATAAATTACCCATTAAAATTGTCGTTGTTAAGTCAACTAACCAACTCTGTAGGCCTATAACTCCATCCGTCCCCCCACAACAAATCGCGCATAATTATGGCCTAGACGTCATAAAATTTGATGTTTGCATCTTGTAAATTGTCTCTGATTTGAGCACAGTGCCGCCTGTGTGTAGTTTTATTGCCCCAAACGGTTGAGTTGGGGGCGTGGTCGGTTCGCCGTAGGCAGTTAAGTAAATTATCACGTCATGCTCGTCTACGAGCTGCATGCTAAATGCGATGGGATCCCAACATCAACTCCTCACCGCACAGATCCAACATATTTTATGTCATCTACGTGCTCATAAATTTCAATGCATTTTCTTTCGCATTGTGCAGCTGTGTTTGCCAGATTTTGTTGGGGTTAAATAATTTTATTAGCTTGTGTCTGAATTTAGCTGATACGCTGAATGTGAATGGCTTTCTTGTTTTTGTAGTCGTTTCGAGTTGATTAAGTTGCTTGTTGCTTGTTCTTTAATTAGCAAAGTTGCAAATGGCTTTCTTCAACGACTGGTCAATGACCGTGCAGACGAAATGACTCTTGATTTGAAGTTTGACACAAGAGTTTAGGATACATCTTTAATGTGTCATTTTATTTATGCTAACCAGAATAATGTCATGCTGCTGCCAGATATTCATTATGCATACAATTAATATGCAATTAATGTCATTTAATTTAGCGACTTTTACATATAATTAATTAAAATTTCCTTCACATTTTGTGTGGCAACATGTTTTTGTGTCGCATCAGCAGCAGCAGCTGGGCTCAAACCATTGCCTATGTCAGCCCTTCTCCGGCTGACTAGGCACACGTTGCAACGTTATGCACACTCATTAACACAACAATAAAATGATCCTCCCTTCCGCCCTCCGTTGTCCACTTGGCGCGGACAATTAATATGACTGACACACATGCAAATTTTGCATTCGCCCTGCGTTGTCATATTTGATTTACAGTTGCAATTTACACACTTGCAATGCCGGAGAAATGGGAGGAGCTGCATTGAGGTAATTGAAGGCGGGTGCCAGATCCCTGAGTCGACAGCTGTCCACGTCAGCAGTCCAGTGTCTGTTTGATGTTGTTAATTGATTTTCAAAGTCAACTTGCTGGGCCAGCAAACCGTATATCCCTTATTCCCACTCCCTTATCCCTTATCCCTTGACCAGCTCGGTCTGGATTTGCTTTCGCTTTTATCGCTCAGAGATTAGCATGGCAGTGAAATGCGTCTCCATTCGGGCGCAAGCGACATAAAACCAATCCCCCTTTCCCACTCATTCCAATTCACAATCCACAATGCTTCGATGCCCAATACCCAATGCCCAATCCGCATTGCATCCGCATCGACAATTTACACATCGAACTGAAGCTGGGATGCGTGTAAGTGCAGTGGAGCGCATTTACAGCTGCAATTGCGAGTGGATTTGGATGTGGCCAGGACACTGCCCAGGACGTGGCCTGTTTGTTTTATGTGCGGCCATTGTAGTGTTGCCTGATGCTGTTGTTGGTGTTGTTGTTCCCTGCATGGCATGCGGTTCAATCAAAGCGATTTTCAATGTCCACAAAATTACGCAAAAGGACATTTTGGTAATTTGACAACGACGAGCGTCCAGCGTACAGGACACTTGCTTGTTGTTGGTAATGAGTTTGGTTTTACTGTTTAAATTTAAACACGCATCAACCAGTGCCATGTAACGGGGATACGTGTGAGAAGCTGGCGAAACAGGGAAGCAGAGCAGGAGGAGGCTGCACGGGTGGAGGTACAGCTTCCTGATGCGGTCGGCTACAATTCTAAAGTGTATTTGCATTTAACGATTCAAAGGGGCACGAGGCAGGGAGGGGAACATAACATGACAGTTGCATTAATTTTGATTGCGCAAATATTTTAAGTGTGCGGATTGCTAAGGGATCCACAAAAATGTTTGGTCTGGACTTTTAGTGAGTGGATTTAAGTGGCGGCTACACTGGAAATATTGAGTTCCATACAAAAGCCCACAAAATAAATGAATTGACCTCATATATATCCATTTAAGCTACAAAGACAATTTAATAGAACAACTGAATTAAGACTGCAAAGGGACAACGAAGCGCATCATTTATATGAACATTTTCATACATTTTTCCGTAATATTTCATATATTTCATATATAGATCATTTTTCAAGACTATCAGCTTGTATTATATTATTAATTTCAATATTGGTCCAGATTTGATATACAGTAAAATTTGGCTAAAAAGATTTCAGCTGAATAATTATTCGAATATCAACCTCATATTTCAAAGCTGATTGCATTCGTATCGATATATTTTTAATGAATTCCATTCTCAGTACAATATTTCAACTTTGGCGCCGTTGTCTTTGTGTCTTGACGAAAACAAACAGAAGGCAAAGACAAATAAACGACAAAAAAGCGCACTTAAGAGCAAAGGCAGAAAAATGCTTTTAAATACGAAATATATATATATATATATGTATATATATATATACAGATGTATGACTGAGTGTTGACTTACGATTGATATTGATGCAACGTCAATCAAATTGAAAAGAACGCTTTGGTCTAATTGTGCTGCCGTTCAGTCTCTTTATTTAATGCAAATTGAAGTCGCAGTTTGTTTCATTTTTATGTGGATCTCATTTATTTAAATATTTGACGTGCAGATTGTTGTTGATGTTTATGTCGACTGTGTATATTAAATATTTATTTAGCAGCTTTCATTCAATATTTTATGCAGCGCATATTGAAAAAACGCTTCATGTTTTATGTGCAGCTCCAAAGATTTATGGCCATTTGATGTTAAATTGATGGCAACATGTTCCAAATTGTTGACCTTGTTACGAATTCCATACCGCACCATCAGACTCTGTGTGCTATTCGGTATGCAAAGTCATGCAATATAAGCGGAGCCACAGTTCGTATACTTGATATTTGTTACAAGTCGCCCCGAGGACCCAGTCTCTTAGTCAGCCTGCGAGCATGTCTTCATCATGTTTTGCATATTGTTTATATTTTTCTGCAGTCTTGTTTATGCAGTCGGTCGACGAAAGGAAGCATCCTCGACTCGATTGCTCTGTTGTCCTGTCCTGATGGCCTGTTGTCCTTTCGTCTGGTTGTCCTGTTGTCCAGCTGTCTGTTGTCCTTTGCACTTTGGCTTCGTTCGATACATGGCATATCAGATTTATTTTACAGTTACAATATTTAATTTGCTCTTACGCAAATTGCTTGCATTTTCCGTTTTGTTCGTCGCATGCAAATTTCTTTGCACAAGGGTCAGTTTGCTGCAGTTGCATTATTGATAGACCTTGTTCTCACTAAATTTATTTCGAACATTTGAATAAATGTGTGCAAATTAGTTTATGCAGACGCTGGAATGCAACTGGGATTGAAATGATTCAAATTCAATTCTCACCAACAGTTTAAGTTACAAAACAAAAACAAAAAACACTTTAAAAATGTTGCACTAAAAATTCCATGTCTGGCATGCCAGTATTAATCACCACATTATAAGTTTCATATTTATGATTTTGTTACACAAATTGCTGAAACAATGTCGAACATCGCTTTAAAACTACTCGTCCGATAACTTTGGCCACAACTTTTGCGGTGAATGGGAGGCAAACATGCGTCATACACCGTGTTGTACACGTAAAAGTGCTGCCAACTATTTGTATACGGACGCGTTGTATTTACAGAGCTCGTGTTCCCGGATGTGAGAGTAGATGTAGTGTTATGTTCAAACTATCAACACATGCGGAGCCGGTGTCGACTTAATTTTTAGCTAGCAGACGCAGAAGCAGAAGCAGACGCTGACAGCGGCAAGAAGCCAAGGCTGAAGCAGCGGAAACAACGATCAATTGTCAGATAGTTGTCGTTGTTGCTTCTGGCAGGAAGCGTGTGCGCTTAAAAGCTTAAACAACAGTTATGTGGGTGGTCGTTCCACCCACGCTGGCCAGGCGTAGCAGGCAGCACATTGCGCAGGTGGAAAACTTATAATTTGCAAAATTGCCACGCATGTTGGCAACATGTTAAATGGCCAGGCAGTTAACCGGGCTCGCAGGCTGTCGTTAGAGCCGCTTGGGTGGCGGCTTAAATTATGTTAACCTCAAACGAGACGGCAGCCCGGCAGCCCAGCAACTACCTGCCTTGCCCCTCTGCCCAGTCTACTCTGCCTGGGACCTGTGACTGGCGATCCCCCGACCCAGGGCAAGCCATAACAATCCGCAACGACCCGAGCCGTGTACAAAGTTCGATTTAAGGCCTCGTTTATTTAGCCAGCCAAGCAGAGGCAGTCGAGTCGAGTAGAGTCGACTGGTTCGTTGGTTGCATATTGCAAAAGTTGTTGCCGTTGCACAACCGCATGCCACAACATGCAACCAGCCAGTCAGCTGGGTGGTTTGGGGTCCCAGTCTGGGCCCAACCTGTATGCGTGTATGTGTATGGGTGTGTGTATGTGTGTAGGTGTGAGCTCCGACTATGGGCCTGACATGCCCCACTTGGCAATTGCCGAAACTATTTGTTTACATATTTAGACCATGCGAAAAAGGCAGACATGTTGTCAAGTCATGTTTACTGTGAAATATGTGCATTTAAATGCAGGTGGGCGGCACATTTACAAGCCCACAAATGTGCAACCATATGGGGCATGCAGGATATCCAGGCAGCAATTATTTACGGACCGAATCAAATTTACTTAAAACTTGCAAAAACATACAAAATAAAAAAAATAATTTGTATATTTTTTTATATAGTTTAGCTATGATTTAGTTATTATAATCTCTGAATAAATTTAAGTCAACCTAATTGGCTTTAACATTGTTGATAAAAACTGTTTCTTTTTTATTTATACAATTTAATTTAGAGCACTCATGCGTTTATAATAATTATTATTAAATATGTTTTATTTATTTTTTATTTGCCTATATTTTGCACACACACAATTAAAGCAAAATTACAATTTATAATTGTTGCGCATTTCAAGATTTGCATTTGTTTATTCTTAAATTTCAGTTGTGAGCAGGAGAGCATTGAACGGCTTGAGTTTTATCTTATAAAAGTCAAGATCAAAGTTGGCTCTTCAGACGTAATTAAGCCATTTGCAGCACGTTTTGCCAATTCAAAAAATATATACTTTGACCTCCTGCCCTATGTGCGCTCTTATCGCCGGGCCAGCGGCACGCCCCAAACGCAAAACTCATTTGAATGATTCAAGATGAAAATGTAGACGCAAGAAAGAAAAAAATGAATTTCGGAATATACTCGTACAACACAAGTCAAAATTTGTGCAACCCCTCGAAACGATGGGCGTTTTTGTGAGCTTGTGCCCGCTGGGTGCAAAATTCGTAGAAAAATCACGCGCGCTTATCTCAACCTGAACCAAACCCACGCAATTAACGCCCATTGCGCTGTCACAGTGAAAAATGAGGCAGCAATGGGCTGGATACGAAGACGTAGATGGAGATGAAGAATGAGATTGAGGGCTACGGCGTACAGCAAAGAAGATGGGGCAAAAAGAAAAGGGGGCGGAAGTAGTTGCTCTAAAGCCATCCCCATTCGGGGCAATTGCGAAATGATTTGCAAACGATGCGCAATCGAAATCGAATTCGAACTCCCCATTGTAGACGCCATTTACCAATAGCTACAAATTTTAATTGCCGCTGCGATAGCGCCCAGAAACAGGCAGCTGCCTGAGTTAGTCCTGCAAAAGAAGTAAGTCGCATTGATAAGAGAATCACGTTTCACGGAAGCCAGTTGAAGTGCTTCAGCAGCAGGAGAAGCAGCAGCAGGAGCAGCAGCATCGGCAACTGGGAGGCGTTTCCCCAAAGACAATGTTGCCTGGTGTCTTCATTATCAATGACAGGCGAACGGAAACAATGGTTACTCTTTTATTGCCAGCACCAGAACCATTGCCAGAGTGGGAGGTGTGGCAAGCAGCTGGCGCCTGTGCCTCTGAGTCAAATTGATAAGATGCCGAAAATGACTTGGAAAACAATAAACGTGGCCATGAAATGAATAAAGGCTGCGCATTTAACACCAAAATGAATAGAGCGCCACTTGAATGGAGTGAAACTCAAACGCAATTTCGGTGCATAAACAGAACGTTTGCGCATTTTAATGAGGTTATTATATTCCTTCTCTTTTTTCTCGCAGGTGGGTATCCGATAGGTACCCGCAGTGTTTATTGCTATGTCTGCCGGCATTTTGCGCTATATAAATAAATATAAATTTGCCTATAATTTCAATCGTTTCATTACCAGTGGCAATGATGCTGGAACTTTCGTCATTAATACTTATTTATATATTTATATTTAAAACTTATTCAAATTAGCTTTTAAGCGATATACAATCAATTACATTACTTTAAAAAAATAAATAAAAATTAAATATTGGAGTTAAAACTCAGTTACATAGATCGACTAAAGCATAAATACCAGATTCGATTTAGTTACATTTGAATATACTCTATAGAAATTGCTGTGGAATTGAATTCAATAAGCTTATTTAAAGCTGACCCATTTGTGCAGCAAACGTTCTAAGCAGCTTCATGGTTATCAGTTGACTTTAAGACACCCATCCACGGTCCGCTAATTTCACAGCTAAGCTAAGCAGCAAAAGTTGGTAGTCATTTAATAAAATTTCATTTGATGAGACAACAAAAGTCGAGTCCATCCCAGCTTGCAACTCATTTTGATGCGTAACAAAATTTTATGAAATGCTTGAGAGCAAATTTTATGTGTTGGAGAAGCATAAAATTTTAGCGCTAGCAAAAGTCCCCTGACTGAGGCCGTTGGCGGTTACCCAGACTCCTGGCCATTGCCCAGACTCTCGCTCTCGCTCAGCTGGCTCGGGCTAATAATACGAAGCATTTACACCTTTATGGGGCGTACTTAGAGCGTTTATTTATGCTAATGGCCGAGCCGAACAAGCGGGCCAGCAATGTTGTTGTATTTCAAAGTTGAGCCAACGAAAGTGGCGCCTGGGCGAGCTTTACACTAATACCACCCCGAAGCGCTGTAAAAGCATAAAGGAGTACAAAAGCAGCAGTTACAAGAGCAACAAGAGCAACAACAACAAAAACAAAGACAACATCGGATAGTGAGCTTAAGATTTGAGCAGGTAAACTTACAGCGAGTGTATTTCATCACATAAGACAATGGTTCCAGTCGTCCACCCTCAGCTCTTGACCTCCTCATGCAACTAGAAAGACGAGGGCGCAGTGGCTGCGGAATCAAACAGGACGTGGGGCATACTCACATCCTTGTCACGAATGTGTTTGTAATTTCCCTAGAGTGTGTTTGACTTTGACGACTTAAGTTGTAAAACTTTAACATTATCATTTTCACAACGACGAGACGAAGCAGCTCCTTTGGCCTTCGGCTACCAGCAGCCGGCAGGCGGCAGGCGCTCCTTGATGCAGCTCCTTAGTACAGCTCCTGGGGCATGTGGCATTTGGCATGTGTGTGTGCTTGTTTGTTTGTCCTGCCCGCAAGTTTAGCCAGACATTTTGATGATGTTGACCTTCGCTACTTTTACTTTTCGCAAAGTTCCTTTGCTTCTTTAAATTTGTTGCAACCTCCCGACACTGTTGACATATCGCATTACACTCGAGCACACAGCGGGGAAGCTCTGCTTGAACTTTGTCCAAAGCGCTTTTCTTAAAGCCACAACTTTCTTTCATCCTCACCCCTCCAATCGTGGATCGAGTTACCGAATTTTTCGAATCGATTTTTGAGCATGTGTCAATTAGTTCAATCAGAAGGCGAGAACACATCAACCACATGTGTGCCACCAAATCAACCAACACCACCAACCCGCGAATCGTGTACCCCGACCCTTCCCCAGGGCACAACAGCGGCGCATCGAATGTCATTTCGGAGGTTTTTCCCGTTCATGCGTGCCATTTTCCACAAATTACAAAGCAACAACAGAAATCAGTTCAGATGTCAACGCTCTGGAAAACCCACAATGGCATTTTCCGCCTGATTCAGTTTTTAAAATTGATATTAATTAATTTATAGCTGTGTATCTCTTTTTACATTGACTCAAATTCTGCAATATGATGCGCTATGACAAAAATCTTTGTTAACAGCTTAGATAAATAATGCAAGTTGATTTTTGTGTCGTTTTGGGGAGGTTTTGAAGTTAAAAGAAAAACTGAAGAAGACAGCCTTAAACTCAGTATCTGATCTCAGTATCCCTCTATTTGTTTCTATGATGAGCTCGGAACTCCAAAAGATACTTTCTTTTTCTTCTTCACAAATTCAAGCAGAGCGCAATCGAGCAATGCAGTTGTATTTCTTTCTTATAATTATATACCATATCAAAACGAAATGGTGTGTGAAATTTTGTATCAAACCAGATTTTTTCTCATGAAAATCAATTTCCGTTTGTTCGAGCTAACAAAATGTTAATGTTGTTAACCTGATATTTAGGTCCGCGGGCTTATCGCAAATGATTTCTGAGCAACGTGCGCCGTAAATTAGAATCAAATTGAGAGGAGTCAAGCTGATTTATGCATTTCCCAATGCCCGAATGCAGCTTGATGTACTACAAGAGCTAAGCGTTGAGCAAAACAACCCCCAACCCCGTAGTATCTCACCATCGTCGGACTGCTCGAGGCAATTGAAAAGCCAAAAGGTAAACAGGGAGCATTCGCTTGGGCCACCCTTTGACACGCGACTTGCTTTTGTGTGTGTGCGAATCAGAAAGACATAATCAGCTCGATTTCGTAAATCTCGACAAGCTGCTTATCTGATGAAATGTGAGCAGAGTTCCAAGGATCTGGCGCCATATGATAAACATCTCACACGTTCGCCTCACTCAGACTTCCGGCCAAGGGGCTGTCAAAGTGACAGCTTACGCAATGCGAGGGCCGTCAGAGACAAAACGTGGAATACCAAGTACAGTAAAGCCTGGCGCGTGCGTCTGTCAGAGACGCTGTGCGCCGCTGTCGCTGCTGCTGTCGTTGTCTTCATTTTGCACTCCCTGATTGGCATCGGAAATTGAAGTGTTTTTATTAATTCCAATTGGGCCGATGCGAAAATTTCATTATAGCATTTCATATCTGGTCAAGTTGGCATTTCGCACTCTCTCTGCCTCCATTTCCCCTCGGATTTCCGTTGCGTGCCTTTTGTTTTAGTTTTTTCTCGTGGCAATATTAAAATTCATTGATGCGGTTCGCAGATTTGTTGCGCAATTGATTGACAGCTCAATGCCTCGAATGCGATTGACGCTTATTGAATTGCCTTAGCTCGGAAGTAAGTATTACAATTGTATAACGCAGTAACTGTTCCACATTGATATATAAGGAAAAAACTACGCATTCATTTCCTAGCTATACAGACTTTGAGTTAGGTCCCCAACCAAATTATTTATGTACACATTTTTACATTACTTAGACATTTTTGTTAAATCAAATAATATTCTTCTACGAAAATGTCACCCGCACATCGGGAAATTTCACCTTTTCTAAAACTGGTGCGAGACTTTCTTCTGGGCCGCAAGCATGTAACAAGCCATCGCTACGCAGATACGGTTAGTCCTCGCAGTCAGAGTGAACCTACCATTCCCGATGGATCTGCAATCCGCCTATTTGCCAATCAATACTATCTGAGAGATGCACGAAGACTGGTGAAGCCGCCCATCGATTTGGTTGAGGAGAAGAAGCGAGAACTAGCTAAGAGGGCGAATATTGCTGACAAGGCAGTAGCCGCTACCAAGGCAGGACCTGCTCCCAAGTCTGGACCTGCTCCCAAGACTGGACCTGCCCCCAAGACTGGACCTGCTCCCAAGGCGGAACCCGCTCCCAAAACTGCTCAGTCGGATCAGGTCCAGCCGAAAGCGAGCAAGGCAGCTCAAACTTGTAAGGACGCTGAGCAAGAAAGTAAACCAAAGGAACTACCCACTCCGGGAGAGTTGCATAAATGGGACTAGTACGGCGATTATAAGTTTAATCATTTAAATCAGAAGTGTTAAATCTACAACTGTAGTATTTATTTTGATCTGCAGATATTTAAATTGTGTTTACCTTTTAAATACTTCAATAAGCCCATCCACTGACTTTTCAGTTATTCATTCGTTCAATTGTTCAGTTGTGCGCACATAATTATGGCCTTAGGCATTTGACACAAGCGACAGCAATGTCAGTCAACGGTCAAATGCCGAGTGTGAGAGAGGCTCATAAAAACGGAAATCTAATTAGATGTCAGGGGCGAAAATCATTTATTACACCTGCATGAAATTTTAATTAAGCGCACAATTAACAGAACTGATGCCATTTACAGTGCACCTTTCAGGCTTATATATGCGCTTAATAACATTTAACGCCATCAAAATTTATTTACAATTTAAAACGAGGCAATTTTGCGCAACGAGTCCGCTCGATGCTGAGTGGATTATGCCAATTGTTGATGATGATTGCAGGTCGATTGTTAATTGTCTGTTGCTGAAATTTATGTTAATGACTTTTCACATCGATTTATTGATTACCAGTGTGAGTCGTAGAGGCAGGGAGGGATAGCCTCCCACAATGAAGAACCCACCCTAAACCAAACTAACCATCACTCAAATTTGCAAAAAAAAATAAATAAAAAAATAAGGAAATAAAAAAATATAATCTGATTTCGCGTTATGCAAAAATGCTTATGTACACACACAAACACACACATACATATATACACGGGAGGTGGGGGCTGCCTCAATTTATTGAAATTACCCTTATAAGCTATGCAACAGCCGAGGGTTGACTTCAGCTTGAAGTGGCAGCTTGAAAAAGGGTGTCAATTGCTTGGAAATTTCACTCTTCGTCTGTCAACCCAACATGTTGCCAATGTTGAATCCTATTTTTCTGCTTCTGCTTCTGTTGCTGTTGCAGCTGCCAAAAGTATGAAATTCAATACAAAACTGTAGCATATTTTGCCGCGTCTGGAAGCGCGACAGTTGCTCCAGACTTTTGCCTACTTGATTCCTTATATGATTTGTTATTCCTCGCAGCTCTTCGCTCACATCAATGCATTGGTATTTTTGCTTTTATTTCTGCCAGGCACACAAATTTATTTATTGGTTTGTTTATCGTTGCAGCAATGTGTGGTAATATACTTGTTCCTAATCAATGCAAATTGCTAAGCAGCACGTGTTCTCAAGTGTTGTGCCCATAAGCCGAACAAGCCTAATGAATCTAGACCAACACATGCATTCGTATTAATTGAAACACAAAGTTTTCATAAAAATGAAAATGAAAAATGTGTAATGCTGTGGCTTTGAGTAAATACGAAACCACTTTCAAAATATAAATATTCAAATATTATGCACACAAAACAAACAAGGACGAAAAAAAAAGAAAATGATTGTACACACTCAAAAAAAAAAAGAAGCAAGAAGAAAAACACCCTTTTCGACGCCAGCGTTCAACACAATCCAAATGTCAATTTTGGGCAACCGCTTGGAACAACCGAAAATTGCGGGCTCTCCGACGACCGACGACAGCTGGGCACAAATGTCAACGCTCCACGCTGAACGCTCGCGTTGCACGCTTTCCCTGGCATTTGGGCCAACTCAACTGTTACTCCAATCAGAGACGCGTAATTAAAATATGTACAAACAAGCCGGGAAGCTGGCACGACTCTAAGAAGCGTCGAGCAACAAAAGTTTGTTTACTTTGCGTGCTTTTCTATACAACCAAAAACAACGAAAGCGGCAAGAGAAGAAGAAGAACAAGCAGCAGCAGCAGTAGCAGTAGCAGCCACAGTTCGAGCAATAACAACAAGAAAAGCATTTGCATAAGGCAACAAACAGCTCACAGGTTTAGGCAGTGTTGGGGTTGGGCGCTGGTTTAGTGGGTGCCCTCAAACGGAAGTTAATGAGCACTGCAGTAGTACGAACACAGAGAGAAAGAGAGAGAGAAAGAGAGAGAGAGAGAGAGAGAGAGAGAGAGAGATGGATACAGAGATAGATAGATGAGAGGGGGGTGTGCAGAAGAAAATCTAAAAATTCAAACACCACGACAGAGGCGAAATCACTTCATTAATGCGTCATTTGTAAGGGAGCATGGCCAGGACATAGTCAGGACATGGCCAGGACATAGTCATACGCCATATGCGACCGAAATGAGCCCCAAGGCAAGTGCTCCTCCTCCGGAAGTTGTCTCCACGCCGGGCACGAAACTTTGCGCGAAACTTGCCACCAGGCTGCAACAACGTGTGACAGTCCTGGAAAAGTTGATTATTTTTTGCACGCAGTGTTGAACTGAATGTAGGAAATGTGGCAAGGGCATGCAGCCAGTTTCTAGTACACTGAATAATGACTTTTACCGTTGCGACGCGTCGCTGCTACTGCTGCTGCTGCTGTTGTTGTCGAGCTGCGATGCCTTTAGGCCAAGTTTACGAGTATTTTTTTTTTTTTTTTTTTTTGTTTTTGTTATCAGTCGTGCGCCCCCAAAAATGAGAGACAAGCTTTTTGCTCCCGACTGTTGTCGCAGAGTTATGCAGGCTCATTAAGTTGTTATACAGTTTAGAGAGAAAATTGTCAGCTGGCTTAATTTGGCCGAGAACGGGAAGTGGTAAGGTGGCAGGAGGGAGACCGGAGCACGGGCACATAAACAAAAGATTTCCGGGGCTGGCCTGCCTTGTGCCTTTTGTGTCCTTGTCGCAGCAGCTCATGGAAAATGTTTAATGAAATGAATTTTCAGAGCAAATTTATTATTTGCCTAAAATGAAATGAAAAGTGCGAGCCCTGAAGTCCTTTCATTTATTATACAATCTGGGTGGTGGGTGCATTGTCCGGATGTATATTTTAAGTGTAATTAAACCGGGTCTCGTCATTGAACTGGTTCAGCGGCAAAACCAGCCAAGATGAGGAAAGTACCAATTATACTAAGACAGATAGCGATGATCTCAGTTACTTATTTTGCATATAAATGCAAGCAGCTAAGAGCCAGAGATAAAGTACTATCAAAAGTTAGACAGAGTCAGACATCAACTTTGCCTTGAGATAGTATTCTTCGACATTTTTGCACTTCCAGTTCGTTTAGCATCCGAACTAATCCCGTTTCATATCCATATACTCAAACATATCGACTTTCATTCACTCCGGCATGACCACATCAACTTTTCTTTTGCACAATTTCACCTTCAATTAAACTTGAGGTAATTGACAACGATGGCAAGGAAATCCTGGGCAGAGAGAGCGAGAGAGATGAGAGCATTAAACCACAGGATGAATACACCCCGACACATATACACATAAAAGACTCTCACCAAAGATAAATGGCGATGCCTTAAACTGATTGTGTGGATTAAATTGCCATATTGGCGAAATTGGCAGCGACGGTGTCAATGTGGAGACAACAACGACTCCAACGGATACCAAGATGCCAAAAACTCCCCGAAAAGGGAGCAAGTATCGAAAACTTATTTTTGATAAGCGCAATTATAATTGGATTTGGGTGAAGTTGCTCCAGCAAACAGGGACCCACGAGCAGGTAGCCGCATTTGAAGGGGCAAAAGTCGAGCAAGCCAATGATTAATCTACCTCTGGAGTATTTAAAAAGAAAGATGCGCCTTGAGGGCGAATTGGAAATTGTTGTGTGTTGGGTGCGATAAAGACGTGTCTCCACTCACTCCTTGCCAGCGTGTATTTTTGTAAATGTTTGCTGTCAAGATAAGCACCACACAGCGTGTGGTTTCATTTGGCTTTTGCCCCAAACAGAGTGTGGGGTTAGAGTGAATTTGGAGAAACGGCTTTGTCGCAGGACTTAACAAAGACAAATGAAGTTGTTAGCGACTGGCAGAGAGGGCGAGTAACCGGAGTTTGGGTCTTTTCGGCTGTCGCTTTGATTGTCGTTGCAATGCAACAACTTTGATGTGCAGTTGACTGGTCATTCGGTCATTAATTGAGTTTAATTATTGAGGCGTTAAAGGGGCCGGCAGGGGGATGGTGTCAGAGGTGAATTGCATAGAAAGGGATGGCGATGGTCTATGAACACAGTGAGCTAGTGAACAGTTGCTAAGGATACTGTCTCACATACAAGACCCCGGAGAGCTCTTTAAAATGTATCGCGTATTGTTGCAACACCTTCAGATTCATTCCCCGTTACGTTTGTTTACGGCCTACACCTCCCCACATCCCCGCCCAAAACACTAGCAATGTCAATAGCTCATTAAAACTCAGCAAGAACTGAAGCGGTCCACTGCACCACATAACCCCAAATGACAGACATTTATTTGTGCCCATAATTAAACTCAGACAATGCTGACAATGGCTTCCAACTGTGGGTAGGAAGGGGTGGCAGCGAGGCAGCCGGCCCATCAAGTGACACGCCCCCTTTTTTGGCTTGTCAAATATTTCAGCTGCTTTGGCAACAATTTATAAATGCAAATGGGCGTCGCATTCCACTTCTAATGAGGCCGCTGCCAAGTCAAGGCATAAATTTGAACATTTCTACTGTTTGTCCTCAGGCATTTGCAAGCCCACAAAATTATTGACAACTTTTCGGGTGGTTTGCCACATGTGGCTCGGAAAGTTGCTTGCACTGTGATTTCGTGTTTATTTTTGGAAATTGAAAGACAACATTCGCGAAATATGGACAAGTTTTTCTTTAAATATTTTCAAGCGTTATCCGCGGCACAACAATTAAACCGTAGCCAAAAATATTTTTGAGGGAGTCCATTAACCACTCAGTCCTCGTTCCTCATGCCTCGTTTTGTGTAGCCTCCAGCTGACAGACCCTTTTTAACAGGCTGTGACTTTCCACGCCTTTTGTTCCGCATGCAAATTAATGATGGCAATGATTTGTGGACGGAGTCCGGGTCGGCAGAGTATGGGTCCATTTATTTTCCTAATAAAACTGTTGTTGTTTCAAAGTTTCAATTGGACTTGCCATCGGTTTGCTATGGGGGGTGGTGATCCATTAATATATAGTATCCGTGATTGCTCTGTGTTTTCAATAGCACAATGAAATAATTACTATATATATGCTCCATAAATATTTACTGGTGAACTTGACAGATTTTAAACAGAATGCGATTATTCTTGATAGTTTTTCAGGCTTTAATAAAATGCATTTATTTATAATTTGAATTTATTAATGTATGTTAATACACAGTTTGATTAATACGCACGAGTCAAGAACATCAATTAACTCATTTTTGTTCAAAAACAAATAAGAAATGAATTATTAAAATATATAAATGTTGATAAACATAAATAAAAAGTATTTCCCTTTAACGATTCGTATCCATTCTAGCAATTTGATGTAGCTCTCAATTTTTGATTTGTGGTTAGTATGTAACAAATTCCAATTCGAATATTTAACAATTTAACAATTTAAATTTAAATTTAAACACACTCGAACTTCTTTTCAAAGTGATATCGGATTGAGAATTCAGTTTGTTTTTATGGATGTACTTTAATTCGGGAGAGCCTTATAAAGCGTTGGGTCTGCCTTAAATTTTTACTAAATGCCAGCAAAGTTTGGCTCGCCCATCAATCCCACGAAGGCTACGTCAAAGTTGCACACTGCGCTTTTATGCAGATAAATTGTCGGTTATTTTCGCCCCACCTCCCTATCTGCTGCTGCTGCTGCTCATTCCTGCTCCTCCTGCTCCAGCTATCTTCGCACTCGTTGGCGTTCCGTTTCGTTTGGTTGGCTTTGCAGGCCTGGTCGAAAGGAAGGATGAAGGAAGGCTCCTAACGGACCTAACCGGAGTGTCGGCTGCTCTGCTGATTGTTTCATAAAAGTTTTGTGCTGTAACCGCCCAACTAACTATTGTTGTTGTTCTTGTTGTTCTCGTTCTCGTTGGTGCTGTTTTTGTGATTTTGCAAATTAATTTGCTTATAATTTTTACGCTTAGTTAAACACAATTTTGAGTGATTTTCACACAGAAAATGCTCGATGCTGAAAAGTTTTGCCTTCTGCCGTCAGACGGCAGATGCACAGTGGTGCCAAATGATAAAAATAAAGCACAATTTTAATAATAGTTTTTAAAGCTAACTTGGAATTAAGTGAGTTAAGCTGCAAAACTCTGAAAATTCAGATCTTAATACCAAATCAATTTTCCAGATATTTCATAATCATATAAGAAATAAATACTATAAAGAAATCTTAAAGGTTTTACATATGAAATGTTTCTGAATTAAAGTGCTGGTTCCTGATTTCGATTCCTGTTTTATCGAAAGCATTTAAAACGAACAACAAGCACTGGTCAAAGCCGCATTTAAATGATATTGTCTGGATTCCCAATGGCAGTTCCATTGGCTTCGTTAGGTTCAACTGGCGAAACAAACAGGAACAAAATCGTACAAAAAAGGTACATTTAAATATTATTTCAGTCGGTCTGTCGCTCGTCTCTGTCGCCCCCCGTCCAGTGATTTTGAAGCCCATCGGCGTTTTTCATATTTTTATAAATTGCTATAAATTGAGATATTAATACGATACGCGACAGAAGTCACAGCCGATTGGACATGTAGTTGTTGGTCGGTCGGTTCGCTGATTTCAACATGTGGCAAAAAGTGTCGAGACATTAAAAAATGTTGCGCAAGTGTTGCGCAAACAAAATGTGCAGTTATTTGTATAAAATGGCGACAGGCGACAGAATTATTCGAGGGCAACATTTGGCCAGAGCAGTAATGCTCATAATGAAGTCCATTGGGGTAGTGTGTGTGGCCGGAGAGGGGCAGCAAAATAAAAGATCGCACTTTAAGCTTAAATTTAAACAGCAGTAAGTGTCCTTCCGAGGGACCACATACAGCTTAAATATTCCATGCACACGCAAACACACATTTCGTCAGTTGCTTCAATTGGACTGATTTAATTGAATCAGTTTGCTCGTCTACCAACTCCACATAACTTCCATGCGTGGCCTCCCTTGTCTACCGACATTTTGTCTTCGGTCTTTCAATTTACTACCCAAGCCACTGAGGATGTTGTGGTCCTTGTTGGTGCTGCAGCATGTCTGTAGTTTCAGATCTACGTTTTTCGCACACGTTTGCGTGCCATGCATAGCATAAAAATTTGACACAAAAGCCGTTGCATACAATTGGTCACACACACACACACTTCCGTATATGTGTGTGTGTGTGTGTGTGTATGCAACCAAAGCACAGGCCTATGCCGTATGTTGAGTGTGACCAGACGAGGCACAGGGCTACCCACAGACGACGTGTTGAGGTCGTTGTCATGCACTGATTTCGTATGCAGCAGCAACAACCATTTTAATACATTCTTTCTATAAGCCGAACGCTTCTGTTAAAGGTCTTAAAGGGGTTTCCCTCCATTTCGATTTAAGGGCAGACTTCATATTTTTAAATTGGCTTAGAATGAGGTTATCTAAAGATCGACAAATGAAAATGTTTCTTTATGTTTGCATTTGACTGTTAACGTTATTAAACTACAAAAGGGAAAAATAAAAATAAAGCACAATTCTTCAAAGAATAAGTACATATTTGTATTTATCATTAAAACTACTGAACTTAATATATTTTCTGAGATCGAAAGCATATTGAGTATATATTTCCTGCAAGCGAATGTGTTGAGTTTTTAAAGTGGCAAAAAGTGATGCACCAGGTTTGGTGGTTAGACTAAGAAGAACTTTTATTCAATGTATTCTTAAGTTAAGGTATCGAGCGCAGTATCGATATTTTCTGTTATTAACATTAGTAATCGGAATGTTGTATTGATCTTTTACATATTTTCAACAGAATGAATACATTTTTGCAGTGTAGCAGCCCAAAGGCATCAATATTACAATTCCCTACGCTTGTCGTGAGTATTTATGCCCGCTTAAGCGATTTTCGTATTATCGTTTAACGTGTACGAGTACGAGTCCTAGGCAACAACTTAGGCACCCATCTTATTTGTTCAGCTACATGTAATATTTAATAAGAATGCCTCAATTGGTTCTGAAGATACACACACACACACACACACACACACACTCATACTCACATGAGCCTAAATTCGGGCAATCACAATTTTTATTTTCGTTGGCACCCACGCCCCTCCCCACCGCTTCCCTTCCCGTGCTGCACACGTGCGTTGCTCTCTCGACACGAACTACATAAATAAGCGAACGACAAAAGATACTCCTGTGCCCCCCTCCCCTTCCACATTCCTACACATGTGATTTGGTTGCGGGTGGGGGGCGCTGAGGAGTGTGTGGCAGAAACTTTTCCAATTTTCCCCTTTTTATCGTAAATTACGCACAATTCAATATTTGGCCTTTTTACTGGCTCTTGTTTTGTGTCCCCGTTGTCTGCCCTTTTTCTGCTTGACTAGCTTCCAAGTGTGGCTGGGGTTGTAGATAGTGGGTTGGGTTGGGTTGGGATGGGGTTGTTGGAGTGGGGAGTATGGGGAGTGCGGGGCATTTGTCTGCAATTTCTTTTCTTGTTTTTGCTCTTTTGCTATTTTTTGTGTGTCTCTTTATCGTAAATAAGAAATCTCATACGTGCGTATTCAGCCTAGAACTGCCATTTATCGGTCCACTCCCAACAAAGTCGACTCACTTGCTCATTTGCTTTATGAATGAGTAAGTAAAAGTTAGTTTTACTTTTGTTTTGTGCGCTCAAGGAGTGCGGATCTTTAATCGAAATTGCCATGTGCTCGAACTGTAATGATTGTTTTTCTATGCGCCTTAATTTATTTAGCATTATTTCGATTGGAATGCGGCTGCCCAGAGAACATTCCACAACTTTTTGGCATTATCTAGCTGGGGGTGAGCAAATATGCAGCTTCATTTTAATAGGATTAAAGAAGTTTTCTTTTAGGAAGTAACTAATGTGTACCAGGCAATATTCCATTATCCATATTTATCGATGCAATAATCGAGGAATATTTAACATAAAGTAAGCCATAATCCATTGAAAACACTCTTGCGTCAAATTGCAGCCTTTATTAGCCCACAAAATTCTCGTTCTCTCTGACTCGCTATTTGGGCAAACTCCGGTCAACACGCTGTACGCGTGCTAATTTGAATTTATGATTTAATTGGAAAGCCTTCCCATGGATATTTTGTATGTAGACAGTAAAAATACAACTTCAATGCAGAAACTGCAGCTGCAGCTGGTGAGGCCATTAAAGCGCATTTGGTCAGCCGATTGCTGTTGGGGTTGGGCACTTTGCGATAGGCGAGAGCGGCCGCAGTGACCACGCCCCCAACGTCAGTGGCGCCCATAAAAACATTTATGTAATTGCTGTTATCGACAAGCGCTCAAAATGGCCTCGTTGCGCCGGCTGTAAACGGGCCTTTAATACACTTTTGATTGGATTGTCGCACAAGTTAATTGAACGACGCTGCGTTAGCTGCAACAAAATTCTCTACCCAGGCCACTGACTGGATCGAAAATGTTGGCATTTATATTTGAAACTAGTTGGCGGCGTCCATTCAGCCTACCCAAACCAAAAAAAAAAAAAGGAGAGAAAATCGCCGATTCATGCAAGCTCATTAGGCAACGGGTCGTATGAATAACCATCCCCCCAAAAGCATGCAGCAGTTTCTTTTGTGCTGTCAATTTGACCATTACTGGATTACTGAATGTATTTGGGAAGTCGGACAATCTGCTGCTCAACTGCAACTTGCCGTCCAAGTTCTCTTTTAATGCTCCAACGCATTTTATCTTTTGTAGCCGTCGGTTAATGCGCTAGCAAATTGTTTGAGAATGACCCGCGTAAATTTCATTTCTACTTGATTTACTGTAAATTGTATTGTATACATTGGATATACACAGAAAATGGCAAAGATAAACTGGGCATGCCAATAAAAATGGAGAGCAAATGTAGTCGACGTTTATAAATTGATTGGGGGCCCTGCCTGAAGCTCCAGAAAACGGGCAACTAATTTTGATTCGGTTTGCATTCGAGATTTGCTTTGATGGCATTTGTTATGTGGCAGTTGATTTGTATGATTTGTAGGTGACCTGAACTTTTTTTTTTGTTGCTGGTAAATTGAGTTAAAATAGGCAATTTGGTAGATGTCATGCTCAGCAAGGTAAATGATTTAGGATACTTTGGGGGAACGATTGAAACTTACCCTTCTGATAACTCATCATTTCAAATTAGTTATATGCGCATACAGACAAATCGAATCGAATTTAAAGCAGTAAAATTCACAATAAGATCTGCAAAAGAGAAAATAACAAATATTACTATAATTATCGACAATTGATGTCTTCTTTCTGATATTTATTCAGTAATCAGCATTATTAAAAAATAAAACACAACTCATAATATTTGTTGTGAGTGGTCTCAGCAGCAAACACTGTCAAGACTCAGTTTCATAATCATCATGAATATACTTTTGCCAGTCTTCTTCCACTTGGGTGCCTCTTTTTTTAAGCTACTTCAGTGGAAAAACCTTTTGCATTCGTTGTTTAACTTTCAGTGAGAGGGGAATGTTGATGTGTACCTAAAACTGAGCCCGCATCAGGCTCGCACCGAAACTGAAACTTAAGGAAGCAAAGGACGAGGACGCCTCGAGTAAACAAGCTCAAGTTTTGCTAGTGTTAGTTTTGTAAATTGCAGGTTGCAACATTTTCATTAAATTGAGTCAAATAACAAATAACAGACACGCAGCCCAACAAACTAGGCGGCAGGTAAACAATCAAGACGCCTTCAAGAGCGCTGCAAATAACTGGAAGCTGACTAAGCAGCTTGCATTAACCAATTACTTGATTGTGAAGGTTAGTTCTGGCAACTTTGTTTACTGCAGAGACACAATAATCATAATCATAAGACTAGCTTAGTTCTGAGTTATGTCGTTGAAGTTAAGTTAAGCAGAGTACAGTGAATGTGAGTTTAGATAAACCAGAAGTCAGATTCATACCAACTAACTAATGTCTAACAAGTTAAATATAAATGGATCTTAAGTAAATAACTAATAATGAAAATCATTATTATGAATAATCTACTGTAGCAGGCCACTAGTGACGTTACATATCATGCAACTATTTATGTATTTGCAACTATCGATAAAGGTATCGATAAAGAGGAGTGAATTCAATCATTGTGAATAAAGAAAAATAGGCAGACGTGTTTGAGAAAGAGATATAATTTAGTTTTGACTGATATACCACTTAATTGTGTTTTCTTACAAGCTTAAAATAATAACCGAAACCAGTATTTGATAGTATGCAGATACATTTATCCCCCTTTTAAAACGGGTCTTTATGTAGATTGCTGATTTAGGGTCAGTAGTACACAAAAAAATAATTTAATCATATTTAAGAGATAATAAAAAAAGGTAGCCAGGCCAATAGTGCAGCACACTTACACTTACACACACACACACACACACACACACACACACACACACACACACACAAACCAAAATAGTTTTTGCCTCATTTCCAGGCAGTATCCTGGCAGACTTTTAGGAGGTCTAAAAGCTGAAGAGTTTATAAAATTAACGTCGTCATGACATTCAAGCAGCCAGCGTTGCTGCCACCGTTGCTGCCACTGCCTTTGTTGCTGCTGTTGCTGTTGCCTGGCTCATCAAACTACCCGAGAGTCCCCCCCAAATCCCCAACTCCTGCTCACCACTTGTCACGCTCCAAAACATCCTTTGAGCTGTCGCTGTGCATTTGTATGCGTTTTGCCTGCCTGATTTATGTGTGACGATGAGTGTGCGTCTGTGTGTGTTTGTGAGTGTGTCTGTGTATGTGTGTGTGTGTGTTTACGTCTCTGTCGTGTTGGCATTTGTCGTTACAAACTTAATTAATGTTATGCTGCCGCCATCGCCTCTGACGCCTCTTGCCAGCGCCTCGGTATATTGGGGTGCCAGCGCTGCCCTTGTCCTCCAGGCTCTTGACTTTTGTCAAGCGCCGCAAAAACTGCAGCCAGTTGCCACTGCGCCACTGTCAGTTTCAGCTGACGTTTGGTGTTTTTGGCTCCCCCCTTCCCCTTCCCCCACCACTCCTCCCTGCGTTTTGCATGTGATTAGGCGGCGTCTGTGTTGGAGTTTCACTTCATGCTAAAGTTTCCCATTGTGTGTGTGTGTCACAAAAATGATGCTCTGCTTTGGGGAAATTTGTGTGTTGCTGTTGACATTTGGCAAAATCGCAATGACAGCATTATCCATATTGGCATAATCACCGTTTGGCTAAGCGTTTGTTTGTCCTACGGGTTTTAGTTTCTTATTTGCTTATACGCTGCGGCTGCTTTGGCAGCTAGTTGAACCACATGATTAGCGAGACCAGTCACAAATTGGGATTGCTGATATTCACACCTCAGTTCAAGAATACGAGTATGCGACGAGATCTTGAGGAAACCAAAAGCACATTAAATTTCGAGCACTTTGCGCAAATATATATTTAAATTTTTCACAAGCACGTGCTGCACTTTTTTTTATTATACATTCAGCAGCTGCAAGCTGAGGGCCTCCGCCATTGTGGCACAGTTAGTGGAGTTGGTGGGGTTCGCAGACAAATGCCGACTTTGCTTTGTGCAGCAGCGCGTGAATCGGGTGTGGGAGGCACAAATGCAACGTCTAGGCAGCAGCCACACAGAAAAATCTGTGAAGCAGCAGCATTTTTATTTGTTTATAGCACAAATGGCGGCACAAAAAGTGCAACAAAAGAGCTGCTGGCTAAGAGGCAGTGCACGCTGGCAAAGAGCAGCACACCTGCCTGGATTCGTACTTAGATGCAACACTCGCTGTCAATACTCCTGTGGGGCACACAAACTTTGCCCAGCCAGCTTATGAGGAATGTTTTGCGTGCTTCTGTGTGTGTTTTTGTGTGTGTGTGTGCTTTTAAGTATATGGCATGTCTATTGTCTGTCTGTCATGTGTTGCTCGGAGCCATCGTAATCAGTTTGTCCTGCCGTAAATTGTGTGAAAAGTGAAACGGATTTGCTGCACTTTCTCCTACCTACAAGAATGTTTGAATGGATTCATTGTAACTGTATATATGTATGTGCAAATATATGTACACCTTTAGCTAGCTAAGGGTATCGCATTGTTTTTCTTAAAGCCAGATCTGGACTAGCCAACAAATAATAAGTAAAGAATTTCAGGAATTAGTTCTAAAATATGGAATTGTCGAAAAAACACTCATACTTTTAATAATCAATAGCTGCTAGAGTCAATTCATTTACTGCACTTTGAGTTGTTTACATTTTAGTTTTATCTAGACAGTATTTGTTCAACATTTCATATACATTACACGTTTATAGTCCTTAACAACGTGCTCTCAAAGTCCCTGCCACCCACTCTGCAATATGCCATACGCTGTATCTGAGCAATGTTAGCAGCAGCAGCAGCAGCGGCAACAGCCACATTGGCAACATAATTTAAATGGCAACTTTAAAATGTTTACCAAACGCTTCATTCTAGTTGTAACGTAAATTTACGGGCCAGCAGCTAAACAAACACACAAACACCCTCACACACTCGCACACACAAGCACACACACACACACACAATGCCAGCATCTATGTGTATGTGTGTGTGTGTGTGTGTGAATGAGTATGTGTGCCTGTGGTTCGTCTGTGCTTTCTATTTGCGCTTAATCCATGGACAGCAGCGCTGAAAAGCATCCTATTTTTTTAAAATATATTTTGCCGTGCATCTGCAGGCGCGAAAAGATATGCAACGAAAAAAAGATTCTGCTCGGCAGATTTGCTCATTACTGTGGCATGTTTTTTTCTTCTACAACTTGGGACGCGCCATTATGTTGGACTTTAATTAAAATTAATTACATTAAGTGCAGCAAGCAAACAGCAGACAAACACACATACCAAAAGAAAAAATCATTCTAAGCACAAACAAAAACAGCCGCAAAAGTGAAGTCCACAAATATGCTTTCAAACACTGAACTCTGAATCCTGGTCGAAGTCTGCTCCCAATTTGCACCCGACGTGTGGGCCTTAATGCGCTTTAAGTGCCGCTGTTTGTAATATTTAAATATTTTGACACACATGCCTCAAGGGCAGAGGCACAGTAAACAGTTAATTCTTCTTTTTTTTTCATGCGCTTTCTAATCTTTGCAGCTTTATTATACCCCAAGGAAAAATTGTGCTGGAAAAATTGGGCCTTTGGCAGAGCTTAAATTAGAATGCTTAGGAAAATCCTCAAATAAATACTTAAATTTGTGTGTCAATAGTAATCTCAATTAAGAGAAATAATATATTTATCAAATTCTAAGTCTCCATTTCCTTTAGTTAGACAGACATTGCTAAATCGACTCGACTATTGATCCTGATTAAGAATTTATACATTTTTTGAGATCATTGATGCTTCTCCTTTATTATACTGTTATACTTAATTATGCCATTTGCCAGAAGAACGTATACTTTATATATTGATTAATTACACTTAATATTCAAGTGACTCGAGCTGTACTTATAATTTAGACTACCAATCAGCTGCACGATGATACATTTTTTAATTAAAAATCAAAATTAATTTCTGCACCCAAGCTTATTTATTTAGAAGAACTTTTTTTCTACTATTTATAAATACATTTTTAATGAGAAGTGATTGTAAAACGCAACTTAAGTCTACCACATTTTCTCTCGCCCTAAATAAATGACTAAAAGTTTGAAACTCAAACTCAATGACAACAAAATATGAAATATTGCAAATTGTTGAAGTGTTCGCCAAGCTCTCAAAGTGCAGTCCAGGCAGTCTACTGTTCCTTTCAAGCAACATAATAAAATTCAACAATTGACAATATTTTCTCCTACTCCCCTTATATTATATACTTTTTTCTATGTTTGAAAATATTTTTCTGAGCAATTAAATGTTGCCAGTTGGCAGAAAAGTTGCAAATAGAAAAGTTTGAAAGCACAAAGTTGAGGCAAAAATGGTATAAAAATTGTCAAGCTGAAATTGGGCAGCAAAAAGTAAAAGCCAGAATCGAAGGCAACACTCTGCAAATAAACTCCGTCGCTGATACAACAATACCAACTGCAAAATAAAAATGAATCCAAGGAAAAAAGAAAAACATTCTGTAATACCAGCGTGGAAAATCATAAATAAAACGCATGTAATCCACGATTGAGTGCTTAAGTTGATTTCCAAGGGGGGTCGTTGCCTGCCCCAGCGATAAGCCAAAATTGATGCTACCCCACACGCATACACACAGGCACAGACACAGACACACACACTGCCGCACACAATATTTACATTTGGGCACACGTTATGGCTGCCACATAAAAATCACTGTCTATATTGAAAAGTCATCAATCATGGGGCTGGAAAAATCAGCAGACCGCGAAATTTGTCAGCGTTGCAGAATTTACCGAGCAAATCGCGGAAATCGTGACATGGAAACTTGTTGGGCCTGATTTTAACTTAATTTGCTGGCGGCTTTAAGCAGCTTTAAATGTACTTCAGCCAGCCCAGCACAAGGCATAACGAATGAGCGCAAAAACACAGTCAAATGAATGGCTGAATAGATAGAAACACAAGTTGAAGTGCGGCCTGGACCAAGAAATGCACAAAAGCAACGACTCCCGAAAAACCCCCAAGAATGTAGAACGGCAAAAAAGTAGCCAAGTAGCAAAAGTTTACATAACATTAAACAAAGCGCACAATGGCACACAGAGCGAATGGGGAATGGGGCTGACTTGGGCGCCCCTTTGATGAGTGCGAATGGACAGTGGATGGCTGAGAGGCAATAAAACACAAGTTAAGTGCATGCCAAAGAGAAGGAGGAGCACGGGACGCAACAACATAGCAGACACAGAATTTGTTTAGAGTTTTTGCAGCCAAGTCAAACAAAACGAATTGCGCATAATGAAGCAAAGGCACAAAGCGTTGCAGTGCCCCTGCCCCACTACCATTCGTGCAACTTATAAATGTGGCAAGTCGCTCAGTCAAAAAGTGCCTCTTGTTTTTTTTTTTTGTTTTTTGCTTAGCAGGTGAGTAAAATCGATGCCAAATTATCAGTAGCCACACAACTGAAATCTGAAATGAGGAGAAATGCCGAGTTTCACTTTCTTGGTTGTTTGGCTAGTTGGTCGGTCGGCACACCCCCAAAAACTTTTCGCCAGTTATAAGAAATTATTTCATTAACAACTTCAATTGGTATTAGTTTGGTATGAGATTGCTCCTTCTGCTGTACTGTGCACTTTCTCATAGTTTGTGCGGCAAGTTTTATTTCACTAAATGTTATAATCGTGTTAGTAACCAAAGTTGTGGATAAATGTTTACCAATGGGTGAGTAAGTGCTTCAGGATGAAGTACATGGTACTAATTGTAAATGAAGTTTACCATTGTGGCAATTAAGAGGCAAGCTCGCCCCATGGAGTAAACTTTTGCGCTACGAACCGAAATCCTTAATTTAAACTTTAGTGTGAAGCTTACACAGCAAACAATTTTTGATTAGTTTTACTACACGTTATGGCTAATAAGTAAAAATTTTAAAAATAAAATTATTTTATTTAGAAAAACATTAAAAAAAAAAGTAATTAAGAAATATTTTACATCGATTCTACACTCTTTAAAATGCAAATATATAACAAATAAATAAGTATTATTAAATATATAAATTTAAATAAGGAAAGCGTTAAAAATTCATGGAGATTAGGGATTACATGTGAAATTTCAAATTGCTTGATATTAATCATTATTTAATATACTGTTTTATATTTTAAAAATTTAACAAACAACAAACTCGATATGAAATGAAAGTTTTCATAATTTATAAAAGATTTCAATCTTAAACACTAATTATATAATCAGCGCCAGTTGAGTACTTAATGCTAAGCCATAAATTACATATATGGACAGAAAATACAAATGAAAGGTATCACAAGATGCTTAACTAGAACACACCTTTTTTTTGTAGCTGTGTAGCATATTTTCCTGTCCCAACTTTAATCCATTGACAACCCTAATTTACATATCCAAAGAAGCCCAAAAGTATGCCGCCTAGTTACACTCACATCCAACAAACTCACACATTCATGGAGCTAATACAACTACTTAATTCCACTTTATGGGCGCTTGGGCCATAAACTGCGCACTTAAAATGAAACATGCTTAAATGTGATTCAACATCGTCCATAAATAAATTATGAAAAACGCTTAACTACTTTCGACAGCTTATAAACGCCTACGAAATGGCCGAGCCGCAACTATATCAATGTGTTTGTGTGTGTGTGTGTGTGTGTGGGCGTATGTATATGTGATGTGTGTGTGTGTGAGTGAGTGTGTCAGTTGTGGTGTTGATTTACAGTTGCACATTTCTTAAGCGGACCCCGTCGACGTTGCCATCGTCTGGGACTGCGGTGGCCGTAAAGCAATTCATTTCCCTTATGCATTTTGTAGCAACTAAAGAAACGGCAAAGGCAACGGCGAAGGCAACGGCAACAGCAACAGCAAAGGCAAAGGCAAACGGCAAGCAGTTTGAAGCAGACCTTTTCGTATACCTGAAAGTGCCCCACCCACCGTGCAACAAAATGGCGCAACGGAATCGCTTTTCAATGAAATTTATGACGCATGGAAACATTAGACGATCGTTGACGTTTACAAGTCCGCGTCGCGTTCCTTTTTCCCGATGAGGCGGCTCCCTACTCTCTGCAACCTTGTGCCCCGCCTGACTTTCGATGGTTGTCGCGAGGCGGGCTCCTTGGTCTATGCTAATGCTCTGACACCAACAATTTATGGGCCTCACAAAAGTTGTGTGCTGTCTGTTTTGGCGTATGCTCGCGAATTTTTTTATTTTTTATTTTTTTCTACTGGTATGATAAGCAACTCTTAAGAATTTCAATTAAATATAATTTATGTGACCCAAAGTTGTATATTTATACATATTTGGTCCACGTTAGATAGTTTAAGTCTTTTAAATAACAAACTTGGGATTAAATTGAATTCAGTTTGAATGTTATTTTAGATTCGAGTATTTTAGATAAGATATATAATTAAATTAACTTTAAATTGATCTAAGTCTCTAACAAGAAGAATGATTAGCATTAGAATAGTCCTAGCGAGAACCTCGGTTCGTTCCATAATACTAGTAATAATTTGTAATAGTGTTTATTACATATGAGCTTTAAATATTTGAACCATTTCACAGTTGACGCCTAAAAGTATGCAATGCCTGCGTCGTTTGTTGCTCGTTAGTAGTTTTGAACAAAAATGAAAAAACAAAACATAAACTAAGTGGAAAAAATATGGGCTGGCCTTTTTTTTTTGGAGCTGTCTCTCTTGTGATTTCCACAACGCCAGCGCGCATGAAGCGCTTTGTTTCTGCAGCCGTTTACCAACTGGCCCGCCTACCGCCTCCCGTACCAAGTCCCCAGACCCTTCCGATGCAGTTGCTCGACGTAGTCGCCGAGCAAGAGTCGTTGGTCGTGTAAGCAGCCAAGCAGCGGAAATGATTCGTCGTAATTTTCCTTTGTGTAATCAACTCCTTTGTAGGGAATATTTTCTATGTTCATATGGCTTGCCAACTATGACGCTGCTTTTGACTCCGACAACGAGTCCGACTCCGACTTCAAGTAGGCAGCAACTCCCACGCGAAGTTGGTTTTTGCCGTTAGGCGTATGCAATGCCAGCTTATTGTATAGTTGTTGTTTTCTTTTTTTTGTTGGAAATTTAAGTGTTCAAAACTTTTAAGATATATTTCGACCCTTTATAATTGGATTTCAAAAAGCATTTTTTTCGAGGGCTGTTCATATTTTAATTAAATTCTTTAAGCGGACAAAATAATTATGTAAATTCGTACATTTTTTTTTATGACAGCAAATATTTCCATTCATGAGTGCCAATCTCTCAATTTCTTATTTCTCTTTAACGCTGTCGGCGGCCGCCGCCGCCGCCAACCCACATCAAATTGAGGTCTTTGGTCCTTCGCACTTGGTGCTTGGTCCTGCGGCCAGGTGTTTATCCCATTCACGTCATGACTGACTTATTACCGTCTTATCTCTGTCGACACTGCCTCAACACGATTATTATGAAGTTTGCCTGTCAACGGGCGGGAAATCCACTCAATTTCAAAAGCAGGCGCCGAAATGTCTGCCCCAAACTCACCTAGTTGCCCTATCAGTTGCCGTTGTGCGAAGTTTAGCGCCATCAATTGATCATTATTCAATGTTCAAATTGTGATTGCTAATGAACGTTATTCAATCAAATATTGCTGGATATTTAAATTTTAAAGTCAATAAATTCAATGACTCAATTAATAATTATTCACAGAGTAATTGATAATTATATCTTAACATTGTAGTAAATTCCATTTCTTCTTCGCGCATTTGGAAAGCAATCGCAAAATGGGGCATAAAAACTCAGTAAAATGAGAAGTGAAAAAATCCCAGCCAGCTGCAGATTGCAGGTCAGCGGACGAACATCAAAGCGTTGTACAAACATTTAAAGATCAAAAAGCCAAATGCCCATTTGACCCGCTGGGCCGAGCGGCCAAAAAAGGACACATATGTATGTATGTTTTTATGTAGATATGTATGTAGATATACACACATACACTTAAACATGCCATTCAAACAGCTGCCGCCTGCTTTTGATAGACACAGAGGAAAGCAGAGAAGTGCGTGTGTGTATGTGTGTGTGATTGTGGGGATTGCGGGGAGTCGACAGAGAAATGACTGACCACTCGCTTTTTAAAAATCCCAGCCCAACCCAAACCAGTCCGACTGACTCTGACCCTAGCCGAGCTGCATTAATAAAAATTGTTCACCATATTGGTAAATCCATTATGAATATTACGGGAGAGTAAAAGCCAGCTTTGCATCGAAACGATGAGGTCCATAGTAGTTGAGGCTGGCAGGCTGGTGGTAAAAAGATTGAAATTGAAAATTGTGCATACTCCTCCACTCCCCCAGAGCTCCACTACTCTCTCTCTCTCTCTCTCTCTCACACACACACTCGTGTGTAGCTTCCTCCTGCAGTTGGCTGTCGTAATTGTGTGCAAAAAGCAAAGCAAATGTTTACGTAATAAATTTACGTGATTGAAATATGTCGAGTTGGCAACAAAATGGCCACCAAAATGCCCCTACCCCCTAACCCTCTAGCTCCTATCACCCTGCTGACCGCCCCTAGTCTGCGTCTGGCTAACGAATTGACGCAACGTTTGCGCGTTGCTCTGGGCCAGTCCAGACTTTGTACCTTCACACCCCGTGGAGTATTTCGACAGGATTCCGCTATTGGATGTGGTGTAAAATTTTACACATGTGCAACGCGTTTATTTTTATTAGTTTGGCGGCTACTGTTGATGTGCCCAAAAAAGCCGCAATTTGTGCAAAAATTATGAAACGAGACTTTGGGTAAACGCAACGTAAATGCTCGAATAAGCTTTAATATTTTTGTAATTAGTGCCTTGAAAGTGAAGTCCAACATTCCCTTTTTGGAAATGTTCTATCAGCGCTAATAGAAATACAATTTACTACTGGCTTCCCATACTAATGGACATAATTCTGCAGTACACAGATGAAGCTGAACTCCCTCAAGCATTTCAAGTAAACAATTGAAACGAAATCGTTTGCGGTGCTGAGTTTCACATAATCCTGTCACGAATTTGGAAACTTCTCTCGCCAGTTAAAGCTTAGCTTAGCCGAGTGGATGTATGTATATATATATATATTCTCACCTTGTCACTCATCCTGCACCTGAATGACAACTATGAAAGAAAAATCTAACCACGCGCAATTTGTCGTGTTCATGTTGGAAATTGATCCAAGCGATTTTGCAATGTGAAAGAGTCTGATGCAGAGTTTCTTCTTGTTCTTGTTCTTCTTCTTCTTCTTCTTGACAATCGGGACATGTCTAAAAAGTATTTACGGCATCGTCAGTCATTCAATTTATCGCATTTCTTGGCCCAAAGCAAACAGAGAAAACGTCAGCGACTTCGACTTTGACTTTGCCACTGGTGCTGGCTTTGGCTTTAGCTTTGGGGTTGGCGACAAGTTCATACGTCTTATGACTTCCCGTTGACGGAAGTGTGTGTGTCTGTGTGCCATGTGTGTGGGTGTGTGAATGTTTGGGTCTTATGTCTGCCTGGGACGTGTAGCTTACAGCAGAATCACTTTTATAATTGGCACGCAGCCAGCCAAAAGAAACTTCATGATGGCAAAAAAAAAAGAAAGTCAAAAAAAGCTAAAAAAAAAAAAAGAAAGAAGAAAAAAATATATCTTGGTTGTCTGTGAGGTTTTCAGTTTACTTATTGGCTCGTAGCGTCTTCAGATCTTGCCGCGATGTCTGCAGATACTATTTGTCAGATATGACATTATATTAATTGAAATAATCTGTCTGTCTGCCTGCAAGCTTTAATAATATAATAAAAATCACTCCCAAAGTCAATTAAAGTCATCAAAAGTGTCGCCAATAGCCCGTCAATAAAATAATAAATTACGCACTGGCCATATAATACAAAAAAAAAGTGCTCGGACCCTAATTGAATTGGTAAATATTTAAATAAATATAACCGCAAATAATTAAAACAACAGTGCCAAACGATGCAGCAACCGGTGGCAAATTTCAATGGATGACACGTCTAAATTAAAAGCTCCGCAAATATGAATGGATGATAACAACAAAAACATTACCAGAAAAAAGTATCCCTGTCCAGGTGAAAGGAGCACTCACTGCGCATTCCGACCACAAAAGCAATTAAATTTCCAATTAAATTGCTTTCATTCTAGGACAAACGTTACAAACGTTGTGCGATTTATTTAAATTGTTAATTAGGAAACGCAATTGCAAATGCAACGATGACAAATTAAACAAATTTTGCGATCAGAAAGGCTGTTCGCCTCCCACCAGCCCAAACTATTCAAATAAAAGAATCTGTCGGGCAAAACACGAAAATAAGCCCTTACCAAAGTTTAGATTCTAATAAATAACTTGTCTACTAAATACTTGCCCCAACACTCAAAAAATGAAGTGACCCTCTGTGAAAATATCCACATTCATTCAGCACATGGCAGCACTCGTGCTCCCTCAGGACATTCACATCCTGCCGACTCGCACAATTACAACAACTAAGGCTGCCAGGCATGCCAAACAAAGACACCAGCAATTACAACAATAAAATAACAACGAAACGAGGCAGCAGCACACAAATTGAGAAGAGCAGCAACAAAAAAAAAATGTGTAAGCGGAGCAGTCGTCGGCGAAAAGGGATATAATTTTTCGAAAACGTTTTTATAGTGTTGTCATGTACGATTAATTGCGGCTCATTAAACTTTATACGGCTGCAAAAGCTTAAACGATTTCCGCACCAGCCGCCCACACCTCGCCTCCTACAATTTATTGTACCAATGGTACTCCCACTGTACTGTCTGAGCTGCGACTCGAGTAGTTTTTTTATCCCTTTCGACATATTTGCCATTTCCAAATAAAGAGAAACTGAATGACTAATAAGTCGTCGAGCGAATCGAGGATGTAGTTAAATAAATATGATCATGAGTAAAGACAACGTGAGATGTGGATAAGTGAATAAAGATTATGTAGAAAACGAATATGGAAATAATGCTAACTAATAATCCACAACATATATATTTGCTAAATGCTTATTATATTATATACATCTCATTTAATAATGTATTAATAGGCGTTTGGCAAACTCTTCATTAAAGTCGATTTAGTTTTGAAATTTGTATTAATTGTTTGTTGTAGTCAGTCACAAATTATAAATATTTAAAATATTTATTAAAAAAGATTAAAACTTAACAATTTGACTATTAAATTAGAATTTTAGATATACTTATGTCAAAATATTATTTAATAGCCACAAATGTTTAAAAAATAAATTATAAAAATAAATTATGATTTAATAATGAAACTCAACATTTTAATTTTAGATATCATTACATCCCTCTTGTTACTTTTTACAACATTATCGTCAACTAATTTAATTTCTCTTTCGGTAATTTTTTTTATTTATTTTTTTTTCATTCGTTTATTTTTTATTTTTCATGTTAAAATGTCAATTTAATAACATCACTATAAATACATATATTTTAATTTGTCGCTTTAATTTTAAATTTATATTCCTTACATTTTTTTGTTTGAATTGCTTACTAAAGCAAATGAATAAATAAGAAATTTTTAATCTTTTTAATAATTTCTAGTGTTTAAAATCTAAAATTTATCTTTAGCTTAATTAGTTTTTAAATCTGCGATCTGAGCTCATTTTCTTGAGCAATTAAGTTTGGATTTATATATAAAATACCCTAAATGTATACTGCTGAGTGAGCAAAGGACTAAAAAACATTTAATGTGTACAGGGTATGAAAACAAAAAATGTTTTCAATTGCACAAAAATGACACAAAATGTCTGCCCGAATTCTACTTTTTGGGACTGCTGGCGTTATTTATTTGTAAGGATGCTTGAGGCAATGTTGCGACTATTGAAAATCGACAGAAAAAGTAATTTTCGCTGAATTTTCCGAAATGTTTTCAAATCAAATATCGACAACTGCGGCTGGACAGAGGCACGAAACGACAGACCTTGATTGCCTTTGACTGCATATTTATTTGTATGGCCAGGCTGGTTGTTGTTTTTTATTTGTATCTCTTTTTTATTCTTTTGTTTTGCTGTTGCATGTTGTGTGATTTTCATTTGGTGCACTATTGAGCTGTACGTATTTTTACGCTTTTTGTCAACATTTTGTTGCTGTCGTTTTTGTTTGTGTTTCGAACTGGACTCTTGTTGATTTTAATGAAATGTTTTGATTATTTTCCCACACACAGCTACCAAAGCTCTTTTGTTAAACATGGGAGATGTGCTTAAGAATCGCTTTAGCATATACGATTTTAAACAATTTTGAATGGGTCTTTAAACTGGCCAACATATTGTCGTCATAAGTAGCTTACCTAATAAGAAAGTTGCCAATGCACTTCAAATTACCTGTATTACTTTGAAATGGATTGATTGATTGATTTTCCACTCAAATGAAATACTTTGTGCTACTAGAAGAATTTAATAGACATCTTTCAGGCTCAATTGAATTAATGACGCAGCAAAGTATGCAATATAATGCGAGAAGAGGAATGAAAATGCATCTCATTCAGTTTTGAATTCATGCGTTTCACTTGAAATCACTTGAACAGCTTGCACATTTATGCAATTCACTTCACACACACACACACACACACATACACAAGTACACACAATCGAACACACACACATGCACAGTCTGACAACGATTTAGGCGGATCAATGCAAAAATCACTTATATTGCCCTGCAAAATTGTTTCGCTCATCGAGAGTGCAGAATGCAGTCAACTCTGAAATTGCTGAGATTGACGTTTGTTTAGCAACTGTCGCAAGTCTGGGAAATTTTGCTGACGATGCGCTTCAAGACCAAAAGCAATTTAGACCAACATTTTAATTGAAACTGAAATGTCAAAGAGGTGGCAAGAAAATCAATCAAAAAGAGCCGCGAAATTGTTGCAACACTTGCAATTGTTGTCTACCTCAAAAAAGGTTTCAATTCAAGGATAGACCTAAATTGCTTTAACATATTTACGGAACAATTATCAGCACAGAAATATTTATTTTTTGCATAACTTAAGGAACTGAAAATGTTTTTTTGGGACTTTTTGAAGACTTATTTCAATTAAGGCATTATATTTGTTATTTCATATAGTTGTAAACATAATATAATAATGAAATACAACGAAAATGTATAATTCTTTAGTTTTAAGGGTTTTTTTCAGTCTGTTTTAAGCTGAATGTACAAAATTATAATTTTTAATGTATTTATTTATATTATATAAACATATATTTCAGTGTGCAGGTTAAATGTGTTTGCTTACCATATAGCGTTTGTTTGATATATTTATGCGTTAGAATTTGAAATAAATTTTAATTAAACATATTTGCACTTTTTTTTTAACACTTAACTACTAATATATATATAAACTGTCGGGTTATTTAATAGTCGCGTATTTTAAGCACTAATATTATTTTTGATCAGTTGATACACTCAGTTGAATACATTAATCGCATACCCTATGCACTATCGTCAAAGTTCGATTATGTAGTTTCTATAATTAAGTTTTGATATGAAAATATTGTTTTGAGTACGTGTTGGTTGAAAATGTTAAGTAACACTAGCTCACATCAATTTTTATAGTTCTATAGTATTGATCTACAGAATAGTTACACGTTAAAATAATGAAGAAAGCTTAGCTGGTTTTTTGAATAAGTGCAGAATCCGTTTTTTGGATTTTTGGTGTCCAGTGTTTCTTTTAACTTTGTTTTTCCTTTTTTTTCTTTTGTATTTAGTTCACAACCATTAATAGTTAAGCGAGCGATTCAGAAGTTTTGCTTTATTTTGAATTGCATCTGTAGAAAATGTTATTTTATTGATGTAAATACTTGAAAGGCAAATGATATGATACTTTAAAGGAATAGTTTTCTATGCACTATATATTGCTATATATTAGTTTGACTAACGTACTAATGTCGTATTTATAATATTAAAGATTACTTCTATGCTTCTTAATCTCTTTGCTTTATATTTGAAATTTATGCTTTCTTTTCTTCCAAAAATTGTCAAGCCAGTCTCGTTGGTTTATATCGGTACTAAAGTGTTGATGGTAGTTTCCAAAATTGCTCGCACAAAACTGTTTTCTCTGTAAATCTTTTCTTCTTCCTCAAACTCGCCCAAAAATATTCAACTGTTTCCTTGTTCGATTTGGCTTCCGCTAAGGAGTCCTTGCATACAAAATTTCTGCTTGTCTTAGGTCAGTTACAGCCAAAGTATCATGACATAGGTCAGTACTCAGTTATCGTTTTCCATGTTTGCAAATCTGTGATATTCGCTTGCCAGTTCTTAAAAGCACGAAACGCCAATACGCCAATACACTCAGACACATACACACACGCACACACACAAACAGACTGAAACAGTAGTAAAGATGGAGAAATGTTTGCTTAGACGCCGGCTCTTTGTCGTCAGCGACCTTTCGTAACCGTATTTCGCGCAAAACTGATCCTTAACGCATTCCGAAAAAATCTGCTGCTTGCCACTGCCCAGCGAATGTGCAACAAACACGAACCTCAACAAATTGCACGAGGCGAGACGCGAGGCTGCCGATACACAGTAACGACGATGAGCATGTCGGCACACGAGGAGCAACAAAACGAACCGTTGCCGGCAAATGAACGACGCGACGGCATCATTGAAGGGGGCAGCAGCAGACACGGCTTGTTTTTTTGTTACCAACGCTTACGCTTACTGCCTTTTGGCCAAGTGCAAATCACGGCAAATAACGACGAGCTAACGACGATTGCAACCAGCCGACGTGGCCTGGACCAATAATGAAGATGTGTTGCACTCACCGATGCAACATGTAGCGCATGAGAGCGGCTACCTACCCAACTCCATTTATCTGTAATCATACTTTAAATATTTGCTTAACAATTCAAATTAATAAATTCAAATACGATTTTTATATATACATAAAATTATTGAATTTAATTATTCCATCTATGTGCAACAGTAATTCAACATATCCCTAAAGAGACAAGCTCCAACATGTTGTCTGTTTGAATTCGCCGCAACTGTTAGCTTTTCTCTACAATTCAAGTAATGGCAACAAGTACAAACATCCCCATAAAACGCTCTACACACTCACAGTAACCTATCAGCATTTCGCTTAAAAGCTCCGATTATGCCGCAATCAGTACACTTCAAGAAATGATTCGCTTGGCAATTGGAGTATGCGCAAATAGGTATGTTAACTTCCAACTAAAGCTAAAGGAATATTAATGTGAAAGTTTAACTTTTCCTTTTGATGTATCAAAGGCTTTAAATTAATATATCTCCACAGTCTGTGGTTGTAGTTAAGAGTATAAAGGGATACAGATAATTGGCTCGTCTGGAAAGACACACTAACTTACTTACTTATAAATATACAATTTTTTGAAGACCGTCTTGCAGTGTATAAAAGCTCTTGGGTCCCCAAGGAGTGGGTCTATGTAGACTTTTTATAACAACTCCTACAGAGAGCGAATATTTAGAGAGAGTGAGATAGCAAAGTCTACAAAAAAGCTATGCCCAAGAGAATTTTTAGGGGTTGAAATACGAGCATGAAAATGAAGGCTAAAGTAACTCCAATTGAATAAAAACGCCTCTTTGATAATAACACAGCAATATATCAATTAGGATATTGAGAAGATAAATGCAAGCAAACGAGTTCAATAATTAGTAAAAAAGTTTTAAAAGCAAAATAAATAAAAATTCCAAAAATGCAATAAAGACCAATTTAATGGAAGTCTATTTTTTGGCATTGTTTCAAATTGAAGTGACACAAATGGCCACATTTGAAATGCAGAGACCAGCCAAACTGAGGCCAACGACATTCCAATGCAATTAGTGCATTCGGGCTCCCACTAATGCAAATCAAAATTTACATAAGTAAAGCCACCACCACTTGAGCGAGTCTCGATTCCCCAACTGTTTCTCACCACGCGCTAAGCTTTAATCACCGACATACATACGACATATACTCGTACACCAACATTCACACAAAGACAGACAATCAGCCAGCCAGACAGCGGTTGCAAATAGTAAAAAAAAAAAATTAAAAGAGGATAAACAAAATGTTGCTGCGGTGGGGGCAAGTAAAGCAGCTCTTACTATTTGCTGAGCAAAATCTCCTGACGCTGTCGCTCTCACTCGCTCTCTCTCTCTCCCTCTCTGACCGCATGCGCTGTGAAAGCTGCCCTTAAGCCCAGCTCGACCAATCGGCGACAGGCGTGCAAACTTTATGAGCACGAAATGATTGGGCCAATCACAGTTTTGCACATTTCCAGGCAGCCGAGAGGCGCACACTGTCGCATTGCCCCTACAATTGCACCTCGAAGAGCGCGCAATCGCAACATTGCCGCATTGTGGCAGACTGTTTGCATCGGTGGGCGCCGCCCAAGTGTCAATTACAATAGCAATAACAACTTGCAATCGTTGCATATCTGTAGGCTCAATTGCATGCACACACACACACACACACACACAGAGAGAGACTAGGTGTTTGCTCGGTGCCATTCGCACTGCTGCCTCCTGCTTTGAGGGTCTGAGGTGACAAATTTTCATGCCAACGCCTGTAAATATGTACTAAAACTCAGTTTTTCTTTCTTTTTTTTTTGTTCGCCCAGCTTCTTTTCGCATTGCAAAACGAGGGTAATTGAGGTCGACATCGTCATCGTCGTTGTCGTCTTTTGCTGTGTTGATTTTTCGCATTGCATATTTTTAGGCAGCTTCTCCACTGATTACGAGGCAGCTGGTGTCGCCTCATGCGGCAAACTCTAGGCAACAGCACTCCGGGCATTATGATGACGTCTTCTTTGGCGCGCACGAGTGCCTCCCGCCTCGTTGGCAGATTGCATTCTCTTCTTGTTTATTTTCTAGGGTCAGCATGTTTGCCAGCAAAAATATTGTGTTCATTGCCAGTGTGCAAGTGTGAAAACATTTTCGTCCGTTGCACTTTTGATTGCCGCTTAAATTGCTGTGGCACAAACACAAAATAAACAAAAATTACAACAACAACAAAAAACAGAAACACTTTCAACTAAAAGAGAAGGGAAAAAATATTTCAATCTAAAGATATGGCATCCTGACGTCTGTATAAATCAGTAAATGTGTGCTTCAAACTGACGACTAGGCATTTCCATTGAAAATGAGGGTGCAATCAGTGGATTCAACATTCATTTGATGACACAATTCCCATTGAATGAATGAGCAAATTAAAATGCGCTGCACAACGAGCTTGGCAAACATTTCATAACAATTTTATAATAAACCTATGATGGAATAAATATATCTGTTTCTTTTTTAATGAGATCTACGGTTTTCAGTTTTCACAAGATAAAATGTATTAGTCTCAAGAAGCTTTATTAAAAACTACATAATTTAAAGTAAATATGACTTAAGACAAGCTCACAATACAGTACAACTGTTCTGAACCCAACAGTAAACGGCTCACATTTAATTTATTAAAGCAAACGACTTACAACACAAGGGTACGAAGCATTTTTTTACAACCCATATAAATGCAACTTTAAGTAGCAAAGGTCAGATAGAGCATGGTCCTGAAGCTGGGGTGCACCTAGAATGATGGTCACGGACTGTGTTGGAGGCAGAATGCTGCAACCGCTGTGCCTATTTACACAACACGAAGCAGAGGCAGAGCACGTAAATGCATGTGCAAATACATACGAAAGAAGGGAACAAAACACACTTATATACTCACATACTCACACACACACACTTGTAAGCACCTGGTGGAATGACAGCTGCAAAGTCGAAAGGGAATCGAGTTAGGAGCTAAGAGCTTTAAGTCAAAAGTCAGACAACCAGGAAGACAGTCTGCCAGCTAAACAGCCAGCCGGGCCTATGTAAATAAATGCAATATGCAGGCGCAGAGTGAAAGCAAAGCACAGCCAGCAAATATACCAAGCAGGCCATTTTTTTACCTCTCTGTTTTTATTTATTTTTTTATTTTTTGGTCAAAAAAGAGACATCGTCCGGGCGAGGTCTACGTTTGACGTCAATGTCGGCGCAGCTGAAAATGGCGCTTTAGTTTTGCAGAACCGATTCTGATTAAGCGCAGAAGGAACGTTAGTCGACTCGTCGGACCTGTCTGCCTGATTGTCTGTCTGGCTAGCCAGACGACTACCGCAACCGCAGAAGAAAAAAAATGAGATACAGGTCTAACAAATACGGCGTTGGTGCCCGTGCATTGTTGCAATGCTACGGCGTAAGCAGAATTACGTGCAATTGTTCTCTGCAGCTCGGCTTGTTCGTGTACATAAATACGAGATGTGACTTCAACGTACTGCTGCGCTAAGTAAACAAAGACACGTTAACTGCATTTCGGATGAGCAATGCCAACCGACTGACTGACTGACTCTCTGTTTACCCACTTCTGCAAATAAATGCTGCTTACTTGCAGGCGCACTGTGCTATGAATGCTTACGATTTAGGCTTTAAAATTGAATTTTAAATAATCACACCAATAATAATAATATTATATGACGCACATGAATCGCAATGAACCATCATAATATCGATTGGAATACAAGCAAATTGAACCCATTTACAAACTGTGTATAAGCATATAAATTTGTAAATATATATGGATTGATAATAGACGGACAGTATTATTCTAGATCAATGCGTGTCATATATTACATAATAAATAATTCAGTTTTACTGGTGCAGTTGTCGATCGAGCTTACTTGATTAGTTTAGCTTTACAGTAAATACACATCGCATAACCATATCCTCAGTTGATGTTTCGTGGCGACCGTAAAATCCATGTAACTGAATGCGGTAATCTCCAGAAAACACAAATGCGGGTATTAGACCATCATTCAATGTCCAACCATGCAGGTAATAATAGCCGGGATTCACTGGACATTTAGCCGAAAAGTTTCCATTCTGAAGCATACTACCCAACCACTTCTGGTAAAGATTTTTACGAAGGGACATAATCACGCTGCACACATCCAACGTGGTCTTAAAAACACTATTGAACTCGTTAAACTTTTTCAGACGAAGCTCAATGTCTATATAAAACCTAATTCCTAACGTTATTTTCCTTCTGACACCCATTTCAGCATAAATGCTGTTCTCAACGATCGTTAGATTAAAGATATTGAAGTGTTTCGGATTATATCGACATTTATCACAATGCAATTCCATGCTTGTCTGGAAGAAGATGATTTTATAAAACGGGAACATATATGTATGTATACTTACAGCAACAATTTCACGAAGCCCGACTGAAAATAGCAATACTATTATTATAGTTTTATTCATTTTTCCAGTACCCATTTTTGGTAATCGAAGCTGCTACGAACTCCGACACACTGTGAGACATGTTATATAAGGTATAAGATAGAGGTCTCACTGCCTTTTTTTTTAAATAAGTACTCTGTTGCCTATCTGTAATTTAAATTCAATCACGTTTCACCTCATATACTGCCAAATGACTGATCTTAATAGCAATTGTATTTAAATGGACAGTGACGTTAAAATTGTGTTTATCTCATCGATATATCAGGTTGTTCATTTCGAGCTAGGCCTCTTCGGAACAAATTATAGCCTGAGGGGTGGCAATCATCTGAGCAACTCAAGTTACATTTCTTATTTATTATTTATTTTATCACTGCAATTATTGCCACAAATCCTCAAATGCAAAATAGAGGAGCCACAGCACTGTACCAAATTAATCCTTCTCACCTATGCTTTATTTCGTACTCTGTTAATGTTAATGAGCAACATATTCAAGATTGTAAGATTTATTTGTAAGTTCTACAGTTATGGTTTATTTATCTCTACTTTTCTTGATTCCAAAATGATGAGGATTGTTCAATGTTAAGCTCTTATATTTAAAATAACACAATCATCGAGAGCTAATTATTGATCAATTAAATAGCTGACATACAATAATAAAGATGGATAACAAATATTTAGACTGACTGCCAAATCACTAATGTAACATTTTATATATTTTGACTGTATTTATTTCCAAAATCAGCATCAGCATAAATAGCCAGAGCACACATAGAACATAACATATCAATTTTGCTTCAATTTTATCATTCAAAGTTTATACTTTAAAATACAGCAAGAATTGGTTCGTACAATTTTTCGATTATGAACATTTTCCAAAGGACTTTTCTGTTTGGCCTTTTAGTATGTGTAATGTAAATCGAAAATAAAAAATGTTTAATTTAAAAAAAAATCATGTGCACTTTTTGTCGGCGTTCAGGGATATTTAACTGCGTTAATAAACCTTTGAAGTCTTTGGCGACATCAAACCATTTGCTCTTAAAAAATATAATTTCACTCAACTATTTGGTGAATAGTATTTTTTATTTATGAAAGAGCAGGAATATATATATTTTGAAAATAATTGTTTTGGAAATTCATTACTATTTAAGTACATATGATTTAAATGTATCTTTTTTTGTCGCTTGCTGGTGTTTATCCTAATAATAATAATATATATTTATAATTTATTGAATATTTAATGACAGCTCGGCTATAATTGTATATATTCTCGTTACAGATAGAAATTGTATCTAGTGCTATTATTGAAGCCTTTCAAACGAGACATTTATTGTGCAATAAATATTTGAATTGAATAAATCAGCAGCGCACACAAAAAAAAAAAACTAATTCTATTTAGAGAATTCATTCCATGTTTAAAGTTTACAAATACATCTTTAAATGGATCCATTTCAAGTGCTGATACTTGTTTTAGGATTGATTCCCTGTGCAAATATGGTGAGTATAGGAATAACGACAAATAATTGAATAATTTATAATATTGTCGAATAACAAACATTTATTTTAGATTTCAACTTTTAGCTTCACAAAATCTCCTACCTGTGTTGAGTTAAATCGGAACTACTTCAGAAATTTTTCCGTTACTCTTAAAAATAGTAAACTGAGCTTAGATGTGGACTTAATAACCCCGTTATCCCAGGAAATAAACCTAAATCTCGACTTCCAAAAAGGAAACCTGAATTCGCAATCCTATCAGAGTATTTATAAAATTTCTTTGGACATTTGTCGTCTTATACAATCTCGAAATAACAGCATATTCAAGAAGTGGTTATTAACAATTTACAAATCTGGAAATTTACCTAGGAAATGCCCTGTTCAACCAAATCACTACCATATAAGAAACCTTTCACTTTCTAATCTAAATGTTCCTCCATTTTTGTTTGATGGTATTTTTCGAGTACTATTTGATTTGATTTATATTAAAGATAATGCCAAAATTACTGATTTTATGTGTAAGTGTGTGGTGGAAGTCGAACTTAAATAAATATTTAACAAAAACAAAATCTCATGCTCTAGGCGATTGAAAAATCGTTTTTTCTTTTCATTTTTCTTTGTTTGTTTAAAACTAATTATTGTTTATTTTCTATTGAATATGAATAATCAAGGAAACTATCATATTGCCATAGAACAGCTGCACAGTTGAACACTTAGAACAGCTGCACAGTTGAACACTTATCTGATAATTTTCTCTATAAATGCTATATTATTATTATCTAAATTTATGATTGTAGAAATATTTTGTTGGTAATTACTTACTCAAATCTACAAAAATAGAGCAGCAACGCATGAGCAAATATTGTTTATTGTATTTTTTCTATTTTCAAAGTTCTAAAAACAGCGACAAATGAAGCCATCTCAATAATATTCTATAAACTCCAAAATGATTTTAGATGTCCACATTTATCGTTTTAAAATCCTCAACCTGTGACGATTTTAATCGGAAATACTTTAGAAGATTACCTGTCGTTTCAAGCCAAGCCACCAATTTGATTGGTAGTTTTTTGACAATATCCTTCAACGATCGGATTTTAGAGTTAGAGACAAAACATTTACAATGTGTTGCGTGCTTAATGGTTAGAGCCATACAATTTGGGAGGTATATTACCGGTAACCGCCTCAAAGTATCGATAAGCAAATTTTACGGCTACGCCAACACCATATAGTCACCACACTTAGAAGATAGTTTGCTGGTAACCTTCTTCATAGATTATCACAGCTGTAAGCTGGAGTCATTTTGAAAGTATATTACTGGCAGCTCCCTTAAAAGATCGATAAAAAAAATTGGATGGTCACGCCCACGACGCCTCTCAAAACCGATGTACCATATGGTATAAATCGATAAAATCATATATCTCACACAATTTTAAAGCTAGTCTTAAAATTTGAGAACGGTAAAAGCCTAATCTCCTGCCACACCCACCACAAAATTTTCGAAGCTAAATTGCCCAAAAATGGAAGGCCAATCACTAAGAACTCCAATATTCTCAAGAGCCTCTATCTCTAGCAACTTCAGAACTAATGCTACCAAACTTGGAACGTAGATTACTAAGAACCTTCTCTAAAATTTGTTCGCCCCCGCCTACTTCTGCTCCAAAAATTCCCAAAAACCAATATCATCCGCAATTTTAGAGATAGAAAACTCTTCCAACATTTTTTTCTGGTATTACTTATTGGTATCAGAGTATTTCGAAATCGGTTGGGCCCAAAGATACGTTCTCACTAGTTTTCCCCGTTCCTCTGGTAAGTTATTTAAATTTCAAGTTCTTCTAAATTGATTCAAAATCTTATGAAGAGTCAATAATGAGCAGAAACTAGTATCAGTTAAATATTTTGCACTCATAAACATGTAATTAACACAATTTTTGGGGTAACTTATACAATATTTATCATTATATTAAATTTTTGTGCAAACAGTTAAACTTGTCAACTGAATGAAAATATTAAACGCCACATTTTCCAGAGCTAGCAATTAGTCACATCTCCTACCATACCATCTCCTACCATACCGATTAAATAATGAACAAATGTGGTATTCGTTGACATTACTTTAAAATTCATATTTTATGCTTCAAAGTAAGTTAGCTTCATTTAAGATAAAACATTTGTAATTATACATTTGGTATTCATATATTACATTTTGCGAAACTCAATTAAAATTAACTTAGCTGCTAATATTAATATTGAACAAATCTAAACTATTCAAATGACATTTGGACATTGTCGTTAGTATGGAAATGTTCACATATTCTGTTTACGGCTTTCAAATCCTTCTTTTACTCTGGGTCCGCAAGCTATCAGATGTAGAATCCGTGAGTTTTTTCTATTAATACACAGAAATCGAATTGCTTATTTTTATTTAATAAAGTCTAGACTTGTAATCCACTCTGGCAAGTATAAGCATAATCCAAATTACTTCCACAACTTCACCTTGAACATTATCAACAATACGGTCAATTTGGATATGGCCACCAAAAAGCCATTTGGCCATGGTTTCAATGTACACGTCGACTTCGCCATCAATTTGGTCAAAACAAACAATTACCAACGTGTCTTTGCCCATACAATGGACACTTGCTCTGTTGTGTCTACGGTGAAAAAGAATATATTTAAGGCCTGGTTCCAGTCAATGTTGGATCATGGGAACTTCTTGTATAAATGCCCAGTTGCTGAGGGACATTATTACCTGCGCAACTGGAAGCTGGATCCAAATTTAGTGCCTCAATATCTGCATGCGGGCAATTACCGTGTGACTGGGTACTTCTATTATGGCAAATTCAAGACAAGGCAGGAAGAATTTGTGTTGGAAATGACAATTTTTGCAATATTGAAATCGAGTTAATGTTTTCTACTTATATTCAATGGAAAAAATATAAAATAAAAACATTAATGGTATTAATTCTGATTGGCATATACAATTAATATGTCTTAGTACTACATCACTACGTCCTGCTCCAACATGAATATCAATAAAAACCAAAAAAAAAAATCTAGTCATTGGTCAATGACAAAAAAAATTTATATGAAGATAAAAGAAAAAATAAATGTTTTATCTCAGTTATATTTTACCAATTAAAAAAATTATACAAAATTGTCTTCTGCTTGAATAGACACCATATTTTAGGCAGGTATTAAACATATTGTATTCACTGAATTTATTCAATATTTAAACTTCAAAAACTCAGCAACAGATGAATTCACTTCGAGTGCTTTTACTTGCTTTAGGCTTTATTCCGTTTGTGAATATGGTAAATATTGGAACCTATAACTATATAAATAGTTAATAATAATATAGAGTAACAAAATGATTATTTAGATGTTAACATTTAACTTCTTAAATTCATCTACCTGTGACAACGTTAATCGGAACTACTTAAAGAACCTCACTTGGAATTTTACCAATAGTAAAATGAATTTGGAGGTGGACTTAATCACGACTTTGGTCCCGGGAACAAAACTAAATATCGAGTTCTTTAAGACAAATTTGAATACAAAATCCCATCAAAGTTTTTATAATTACTCTTTCGACTTATGCCGAATCGGGAAACTTCTGGAAACTGATAAGAGCAACATGGCTATAAGGTGGGTCTCAACATTTTTCAATTATGGAAATTTTCCGAAGGTCTGTCCTGTTCTACCAATGCATTACTACCTACGCAACTACAAAATGTCTGTTAATGTTCCTTCATTTATGCTTCCCGGTGCTTATCGCGTCATAGTAATTATGCTTCAAAGTAAACGTAATGGTAAGATAATTGATATCCTAATAAGATTTGTATTGGGCATCGAAATTAAATAAATATTTAACAAAGAACGCAAAATAGTTAGGCGATTCAAAAATCATGTTATCTTACTTCGGTGCTCTGGAATATATAAATAAATTAATAAAACTTTGAAATCTTCAACAAGTTGGCTACTCTTTACTCTTATAAAATCTCTCAACAATTTGCCGAATAGTATTTTTTATTAGACAAACAAAATAAATTGCTTTTGGCCTAAATGACTAGAACAGACAGATGAAATAGTTGAACAGTTGCGGTAATTTTCGTCGATAAATGCGTTGTTGTTAGTATCATAATTGACGAATGTTTAAATAATTTTTTGGTAATTATTTGCTCAAATAATCAAAACCCGACATCGACCAAATTTTGTTTTGTTTTAAAATTGGTTTGAGTTTGAAATGCTAGAAACATCTACAAGCTGCTCTAAACTGCATTCTGTTGTATCCGTATGTGAAAATGATAAGAACAGGAAAATCATAATATCGCACTACATTTATGTACATGAGGGAACACGAATGATATTTAGCCCGTTCATGGCACATAACACATTTACAAATTTTTAAAAGAATTGCGCTGTTTAAGAAATTAAATTTAAGTAGGTATGATCTGAATGTAATATCGGTTTTGTTTGCAAGTTAAGTTTAAGCTGTGTAGATATTTTGTACTTCAAAGCTAGTTAACTTGATTTAAAATAAAATGATATTATAATTATACACTTAGTATTCGTATAATACATTTTGCGAAACTCAATTAAAATTAACTTAGCTGCTAATATTAATATTGAACAAATCTAAACTATTCAAATGACATTTGGACATTGTCGTTAGTATGGAAATGTTCACATATTCTGTTTACGGCTTTCAAATCCTTCTTTTACTCTGGGTCCGCAAGCTATCAGATGTAGAATCCGTGAGTTTTTCTATTAATACACAGAAATCGAATTGCTTATTTTTATTTAATAAAGTCTAGACTTGTAATCCACTCTGGCAAGTATAAGCATAATCCAAATTACTTCCACAACTTCACCTTGAACATTATCAACAATACGGTCAATTTGGATATGGCCACCAAAAAGCCATTTGGCCATGGTTTCAATGTACACGTCGACTTCGCCATCAATTTGGTCAAAACAAACAATTACCAACGTGTCTTTGCCCATACAATGGACACTTGCTCTGTTGTGTCTACGGTGAAAAAGAATATATTTAAGGCCTGGTTCCAGTCAATGTTGGATCATGGGAACTTCTTGTATAAATGCCCAGTTGCTGAGGGACATTATTACCTGCGCAACTGGAAGCTGGATCCAAATTTAGTGCCTCAATATCTGCATGCGGGCAATTACCGTGTGACTGGGTACTTCTATTATGGCAAATTCAAGACAAGGCAGGAAGAATTTGTGTTGGAAATGACAATTTTTGCATTTGAAATCGAGTTAATGTTTTCTACTTATATTCAATGGAAAAAATATAAAATAAAAACATTAATGGTATTAATTCTGATTGGCATATACAATACACTTAATATGTCTTAGTACTACGTCACTATTGGCCTGCTCCAACATGAATATCAATAAAAACCAAAAAAAAAAAAAAAAAAAACTAGTCATTGGTCAATGAAAAAAAAATGTACGTGAAAAAAAAAATAAAAAATAAATGTTTTATCTCAGTTATATTTTATCAATTAAAAAAATTATACAAAATTGTCTTCTGCTTGAATAGACACCATATTTTAGGCAGGTATTAAACATATTGTATTCACTGAATTTATTCAATATTTAAACTTCAAAAACTCAGCAACAGATGAATTCACTTCGAGTGCTTTTACTTGCTTTAGGCTTTATTCCGTTTGTGAATATGGTAAATATAGGAATAACGATAACTAATATAATTCGTAATAATTTTGAATGGAAAAATCATATTTTAGATGGCCTCACTCCGCTTTTTAAAATCTCCTAATTGTGACAATAATAATCAGAAATATGTAAGGAACTTCTCTGCTGCTTTTCATAGTAGCAAATTGAGGGTAGACGTGGACTTAATCACCGCATTGTACCCGCCAGTGAACTTAAACTTTGAGTTTTTAAAAGTAAACTCGAAGACGGGATCTTATGAAAGTTTTTATAAATACTATGTGGATTTATGTCATATAGCAAAACTTCGGAACACCCATTTGTTCAAGGCGTGGTTCTCGATATTTTATAACAATGGAAATTTTCCAAGGAATTGTCCTTTTCATTCAAATCATTACTATCTAACCGACTTTCCAATGTCTGAGATCCGTGCCCCTGCATTTGTGTTTAATGGTATTTATCGCATAATATTTAATATGAGTCAAAGTAAAGACAAGGGTAAAAAAAACGATTTTGTATCTGAATGTGTGTTTGATGTCGAACTTAAATAAAAAAGGAAAGCGTTTAAAGTATATAAAGAAAATATTTTTGTATTAGTTCTAAAGCAAGAAGCTCGCTTGGTTGCATATGGAAATTCGATTAAAGTCACCTGATTTATTTCATTATAAACTTTAAAATAAAATTAAAAAATTCGATATGCTATCGATTCAACATGGCTTTAGAACTCAGATAGTGGGGCTTTAGACCATTCCTTAGCGACAGCCTTCGTAGCTGTTCTACTGTCTCAAACTGTCGATTACCAACTTATACTATAGAGCTTAAAACGCTTATCACGAAACCACCTACGACATGCTCGCGGCACATGTTTTGGAGCATTATCCTGCTGGAATAAGGCATTTGGGTCTGTTCGATGATCCATAAAGTTCACTAAAACTTCGTCCAACAAGTTTATATATCCAGTCGATCTCATACTCCTGAAATTTTACAAATCAAGTTTTCTTTCAATTTTTACACATTATCAATATATATACGTTATTATCATATATTCCAAAGGCTTGAAATAATAATATTAATAACGACTTTAAAACCAGTCTGATATTCTGTTGAAAAATAATGATGGAAATATTAATGTGGGATAGACCTAGGCATAATATACTAGGCATGATATACCATTGAGCTTGCAGCAAGACTTGAACCAACATGAATGGACATATATTCATTCAAAAACATAACAAAAGAATACTACTTCGAAAATTACTTACATTAACGATCGGACCTTATCGATTTTACTAATTTCTATGACTGGGTACGTATTTATAATGAGCTGCAGATGAGCGCTGATGACGCGATTACCATTTAATAGCTAAAACGTGTAGATGACTAAAGAGTCGCTTGATTGATTTTGTGGTGACTTAAATAGTTAATGAGTGCATAAATTGATCTATTTTCAATTTTATATCATTGGCAATTTGTCGCTGTACATGTCAAAATGATCCAGTTGCGCATTTTCTGCTGGTCAGCCTTATTTGCAATTAAATTGCTGCTAATTCTGAATGTTTACCCAAGTCAAGCAGTAAGTTTTGTCATCAATTGTAAGACCATTTTGAAAAATTTGATCCTTTCACAGGAACGATATGTGGAGTTTAAGAATGCCAGTTCTACGTTCAATCCGAAATATTTCAAGAATTTTACAATCTACGTTATAAATCAAACGCTCAACTTGGATATGGATGTGAAACTACCAATTCAGAGGGGGTTTAAAGTCCATGTCGACTATCAACTGCGCGTGGCCAATGCGAAAAACTTTCAAACGCTCTTCAGCCACAACATCGACTTATGCGCCACAGTTAGTAATGTTAAGGAAGGTTTGCTCAAGAGCTGGTTCAAGAGCATGACAAAACACGGCAACTTCATGCACAATTGTCCCGTGGAGGTGGGACATTATTATTTGCACAATTGGAAAATGGGCACGACGATGACGCATCAGTTTCTATATCCTGGAGAGTATCGTGGCCGGGCCGATTTTTTTTATGGCAAGTACAAGACCAAAACAGAAGAGCGAACGCTCTCCTTTATTCTGGAAGCAGTTCTGCACAGCTAAACCAGAGCGTCTATGGGTGGTAATTTCTCAATCAGAGTGCGCCTCTATGAACATTAATAAAGCTATAGATCTGCAGTAGCTGCAGCTCAAGCGTAATCGATGCGTTTATGTTGACACTCTCTGCTATCGTCACCTTGCAGCTAGTACATGTACATACATATACTTATTACGGGTAGTACTTTATTATTTTTTTACCCAAGCATCGCTGCTGCAGTCAGCAGTCTCATGAGAAATAATAATATCCTGTACAAGGCTGCAACATGTGGCACGCTACGCCATTGATTATCGCTTGCCGTCAAGCGGGCGAAAGAAGCAACAGAAAATAAAATAAAAAAAAAGAAATCGAAAAGGAACATTCAATTTAGCTACAATGTCCTCGATGCCATCATCGTCTGTGTCTTCCACACTTGGCAGCTGTCGCCTGCAGTAAAAGGAGCTGCTGCTAACGGTTCCTTTAAATGTATTTGACTTGTCGTCAGTGCTTCCGCCTCGTCTCAATTGCGTGTGTAATTTTAACTTTATCGCTTCCTAATTGCCGCCCCACCTGCACTTGTCTCTCGCCTTGGCCCAGCGGTAGTTCCGGCCAAGGACCTGGCATAATTTTCGCACATTTTTCCAGCAATTTGCCTTGGGCTCTGTATGCGTGTGTGGACTCTCTCCAATTTGCTCTGATTCCCGCTGGTATAATTACAGCATGTATAGTACTGATGACTTCTTCTTATCGTGCCTGCGGCCATATCAGCTGCCCGTTCGACTCTGCTGCTAATGAGTGAAAGTCAGGTAAGCTTTGTTTAATTAGTTCGAATGCCTGTTGCGATAACTAATTGAACTGCCAGTTCGGGAGGCATATTTCAAAATATGCTTAGTGTTTAATTTGATACAATACTCAAAAGACACATCCGCAAGTTTGGTGACTCTACCTATGGAATTGTGAGAGATATGTGATTACATCATTTTGCATTACCTTATCAAAATTCATATAATTTTTTAAGAGACATGGTTTTTTTATGGCCTAACCTCTATATAAATTTAAAATATAAGTAATTTCTTAAAGTCAATAGCAAAAATAATTGTATTTTAATTTTTTTAAAAGAATTTTAGAAAATAGTTGAAGAAGTACTTGATCTGAAAAGAACTAATATGAATGAGTCTACACTTCCCACTATTTAGTTTTTGATCGAAAAAAAAGAACAAAGTAAAATCGTTTCTCATTGTAAATCAATTTCACGCCAAACAAACGGTAAACGTTATTTAACACACAGCACGACAACTACGAGTATAATGATGGCAATTTCCGTGAGTACATTTTGCCACTCCCACGATTATTTGTCTCACAGATGCCCCCGAAAACTCGGCAAATGCATTGGGTCGCCGTCTGCTCCGCGCGAAGCTGCTGGTTCTTTTAGATGTTCGTCGATGGCGACAAAATACAAGAAATTGCGCTTTGATTTTGCCTTGATTCCAGCGGATGTGCAATGATAGCAAAAGGAAAATAGGAGGAGGAAACAGAAACAAGAAACAAGCTAAGGAAAGGAGAGGAGTGCAGAGAGGGAATGGGAAAGGGTGGTCTGAAGACATTGCGTACTCAGCGAGCGAGTGCGAACGTGTCGAGTCGTGAGCCGGGCAAACTTGTCGAGTTGTCGAGTCGAGGGAAAATACTTTGGGCCAACTGTTATTGTCAGTGTTTAAATTATTTTGCGCTTAGTTTGCCACTCGCATAAATCGCAGCCAAACACAACCAGAAGCAGTGGCAATTCCAATTGCAGCACTTGTGCGCCATTCAATTGCGTGTCCATGTTCTTGTCCATGTCCATGTCGATGTCTGTGTTCGTGTCCGTGTCCGTGTCCGTGTCCATGTCGGTGTCGGAGTCCGAGTCCACTGAGATGTCTGTCCCATCTTCCTTGTCCAGTTGCAAAAGTGCAAGAGTGTCGCGTGCGGCACAAATTCAACCCAAGCCAGGTCGAGGCTCATTAATTTATTTATGCGAAGTGCACGTGCAACGATTTGCTCAACTGGAAGTGAGAAATTGTGTTAGCGATCTGATTTGAGGCGATAGCTGTGGGCTATAACTGATTCATGGCCTTTAAATGTGACAAATTAGGCAGACAATAGATATATGCATATCATACATGCATTGCGTTCACTTCATTTTAATGTCCAGAAACATTGAGGTATTTGTCACCATATCGTTATTCCACTCTCTCATATAAAATAAAGCATCAATACGAAAGTGTCCCGTAGTTATAAAAGACGGAATGCTGTCCTTATCGGCTCGCAGGTTAATCCAATAATAGTTGCCCTGTAGAAACATAATTGGACATCATTTTATTATATTTTTTACTTTTACACATACCTTTTTAATAGGACAACTATCAGGTATATTTGAATACTTGAGGATGTTGTGCATCCATCTTTGGATTAAGTTGACAGGCTTTCCGAAGTAGCTGAAACTGCACAAGTTCACATCATAGGCAAACATGCTTCGATAAACATTCTTCGCCTCCCTTTGAGAAACGCCCAACTTTAACCAGACATTATCTGTTAGATCTTTAATAATATTCAGCGACATATTACTGGCCATTTGATCTGGACTAATGTATACCTCATAACTTGAGGCATACTTGTGTCCAAACTTGGTAAAAACCCTGCGAAAGACCATCGATGTGAAGGTCTGCTGGGCAATTTATAATATATAGTAAAATCAGTTTGTAGATCTCTCAAAGATGATTTACCTTTCGTCCATCTATTGGCTGTGTTGCATTTGATACCAAAAACATAATAAGAATAATGCTAGCTTCCCGACACATTTTCAGCTGTAAGAAAGAGAGAAAGAGATCTGTCTTGTTTAGCTGGTAAATCATTACTCGCTCATTTGTTTGTTAACCAGCTTGATATCAATTCAATAAAGTTCAGCCAACTGGATGATTACATATTAATATGATGCATGCGTAGATCATTAGTCTACCAACTGCACAAATGCGATTGATTGGTTGTCAATACGCAATCATTAACAAGAATTGTCCACTAGGGTGTAAATAATAAACTGGTCACCTTCGATCTATTTTTGAATAAAGCTTCTATTATTATATATATATTTGGCAATATTATTATATATATTATATATTATTATAAATATATTTGGCAATTAACAAACAAAGTCATACATACATATAGAAAGACATCAAGCGATCAATCGGTCACAAATTGAGCTATTATATGAAAATCGGGGTTACTTGACCACAGTGTAATTATCACCACTCCAATTATTATATAAAAAAAATGTGTGTGAAAATTGTAATCAGATAAAGAGCCAGACAGAAAAACACGATCGACTCATTTGTAAATGCGGATCATGGATAAAAATAATGTTATATTTCTAGAGATCTAAGAATCCTCCCTCTGCCTCCTCTCATGGAATATCTAGTTTAACTATTTCAGTTTTATAGTCATGTCGCTTCGCTCTTTATAGGTAAGCACCTATCAGCGTAATTAAATTGCTCGGCCAAAGTTGAATCAAGCAGTTTGTGCACTCCAGCCGCAATTTGTTAAGGACGGCCGCTGGAAATATGATAAATTGCCGCTCTTACAGGCGGCTGCAGCAGCCGGACAATGGGGACAACTGGGATAGTCGGACAGAAGCCGCAGTCAGGCAGCATTTGCCGGCACATAAATTCAAAAAAGGAGAGCCACTATTGCTGCTAACCAAATCTTAATTATAAATCTAAGGAAGCACTTGGAAAAAATTACCGCAAGCGCAGTGAGCCGTCCGGCGTCCCAGTTACACGAGGGAAGCACCGAAAAAAAAAGGAAAAGAAAAGAACAGAATGAAGAAGCGAACACAAAATGAAATGATGATTTAATAGAATGGTCTGCGGGCACCGCCAGCTGGTTGGCTGAGCCGAATGAATGGGCAAGACGAGCCAGCGGAAATGACTCCATAAGCTGCTGCAACCATAAACCGGAAGTTAACAGACTTTTGCTGATGTGGCACTTTTCGTACAGGACGAGAGCTGGAACTGTGCAACTTCAGGACGGGGCAGACACGGAGACGGACACGGACACGCTCGGCGGGCCGTCTGCGAAATTGTGACAGCGCATGGCCGCAGGATAATCAAATAATTTTTTTTCCTCCTCATCGTCTTTGCTGCTTTTCACACAATTGCAGGCATCGTGTTCTTTCTTTTCCTTTTTTTTTTGCGGTTTCGTCCTGGTTGCTCCCGCTGCGCGGCTCTGGCTGGCTCTCGTTAAATTATTGTGCAACATTGCCACAAAATGCTAATTGCCGTACGATACGATCGAGACATTGCAAAGTCCAAAAACTTTTTCAAATTGCAGCTGTCAATGAATTTTGCTTGGTTTTGACAGTTTCATTTTCTACTTCGCTCCGATTTGCCTTTCCTTCTTATCGCAATGTGTCAAACTATGCTAAATTCCATTTACACTGTATTCTGTTAATAAATCATACAAATTGTGAATCACGAAACTTTTCCTCAATAGGTAAAGTTCTGCTCATGATTAAATATGGTATCTCGCAACCGAATAATGTATTCTCACACATATATTTATGGCCATTTTATTTCATGCATTGCTCATGTAATTTTACGGCTATTAAAAATGTTCACGCCATTTTCGTGGCGAATAAATGTCCAATTGTTTGCTCCATTTTATTTGTAATTTTTACGCTCGAAATACTTGCAATGCAATAATGCATATGAAGTAATTATTGTGGACTTTTTAAAGTGTTAAATTGAAATATAAGTTAAGCATGCTTCACTAAATGTAAATGTAAAAAATAGGGTGTTGAAAGCAGCGCAAATATATTTAAAAAAAAAACACTAGTCATCTATGAATTCCATGCAGTGTACATAGTTATTGTATTAAAATATCCAACTGGTACTAGTCAGATCCAATATTTTTTAGGAAATATATTTCCGTGCAGATATTTCCAAAACCATTTCATATTATTATTAATAGATTCATCAGGTTTTTTTTACAATAAAAGCGGCAGATTATTTGCAGCAGGCCACCAGTGATGAAATACTGTAAGATAAGACTGTAAGATAACATCTGTAACATAACACTATGTACGTAACATATGATATCGATATAGATCGATATCAAAGGTGTGACCAGCTTGAAGAGGAAGAGCTCAATGATTGTGAATAAAGAAATGAGGGCAGACTTGTTAGAAAGGAATATAATTTAGTTTTGACTGCTACATGTTTCTACATTTAAACTACACATTTAAAATGTTGGAAATTTTGTCATAATTATATCATTATTATATTTATATTAACCATAATTAGAAAAACCTTTGACAATTTTACCGTTGTCTTTAAGAATAATTTAAGTTGAGGGATGCTTTTAAAGAAATTACATCATATTAGCTTGTTCGTAAGTAAAAAAAATCTGACAATTTAACAACTTGAAAAATAACTCTCTCGATGCCGTTTCATGCACATTTCTTGTCACCAACTGCCGCTGAGCAAGTTAATGAGGAACAACAGCAACATGGTCTTTGGCGTTGGGTCTGAGGAAAAGTTTTTTGCTCAAGTGGCGTTTTTCCATTTTACCACATACTACAGGCGACGCATTTCAACTCGAAGGCGGCAGCTGCTGTTGGAATAATGACGATGATTTCGTTGATTTGAATTGTGATTAAAATGCAGTGTATAATTTTTTGGCACGACCGACTTGGCAGTCTCAAGACTCAGGCGGTATGTGAGGCGCCCCAAGAAGTTTTTTGATTCGTTTCACACTTTGTCTGACTGTGCTGAAATGCTGAAATGTGGTACCACATCGGAGAACGAGGCGGTCGAGGAGCGTGGCATGGCAGGGGAGCTCGAAGAAAAATTGCAAAACCGCAACTCGTGTCGACTTGCCGCTCCAGCTCGACTTGATGTTAGAATAATGAAGAGGCAAAACTTTTGCGCAAGGCATGTAATTTTTCGATGTGACAGCCGGCCTGCGCTGCCTGCAGTAGCCCATTCCCCTCCCACCAGTCTGCTTCCCCTGCCAACGCACCGGAAACCGTAGTTGTCATTCGTTTTGTGCATTTGTTACAAAGTTACAGCCGAAATAAAAAAATAAAAAATAGAAAAACACATGAAACGAAAAACGAAACAAACCCACAACTGTGTAAAAACTTCTGTTGTACAAGATCTAAAGCGACTGCACTCCTTTTATTCCCTACTTTTACTTACTGCCAGTTAGGCCTAACACTTGCAACTGCGACCAGTTAGTTTAGTCTGTACACTCAGCAAACAAAAGCGTCTTGTAACTTGGCAATAGACTGGCAGAAAAACCAATTTGTATTATTATCATTTTTTATTTTGTTTATAACCCAATTTACTAATTATGCAAAAATATACTTAATCCACAACTCTAAATAAATTATATTTCTTTTTTACTTTTGTAATATGTTACGTAAATATAAAATATTCAATAGAGGGTTGCAAAATACAAACCTGCAATTAAAATTCTTGTCTACTTTTTTAAATTTATGAATTTATGTAGAACTAGCCACTATCGTAGTACTAAGATCACAGCATCTGTAACATAACATGCAACTATATACTTAACATATATCGATATTAATCGATATCAAAGATGTGATAACCAGCTTGACGAGGAAGAGCTGAATCGTCGTGAATAAAGTAGAGTGAGAGATATCATTTAGTTTTGACTGCTCTCTCTCTCTCTCAGAATGTGAAGCAAGCTGCACTTTCCACACATATATTTTGCATACATCTAAAACATACACTGGAATTTGTATCAAGCTGGATTTTCCAGTGTCTATTTTGCATTTTTTTTTCGCAAGTGTAGTCAACAGTCCAGTACGCCCTGCCATCAGCGCATATAAATCACGGCGACCCAGCGTAGGCCGCGTTATAAATGCGAACAATGACACAATTGATTGGCCAATTACGTGCGCTTCAGGGTGATTATGACGTTACGTACCGTTAGCCGCCAGACCCACTCGTTTGGCGTTGTCCTGCGTCCGCATGTGAAGCTGGGGCCGTGGAGAAAGAAGGCTGCATGACGCTGCCCATTGGGGGTGGACCAGACGGCGTGTGCATGTCATGCCTGGCTAAATTTACACAATTAAATGCGTGAAATTCGTTTCAATAATTGAGCAATTTTTCTGCACAATGAGAGGGCAACACTTTTTTGTTTGCCAATATTGTAAGCAAGCTGTTTTCTTTAAAGCTAAATTAAAGGGAAAATATATTAAATGGAATTGACAAAGCTATCGGTGAATTGAGATATCATATCTGCATCATCAGCTCGTCATAAGCATAAATCACAATTAAGCACACACACACTGATGACATCCCGAAACCATTCAACAAATTTTGCTTTTGGAAAAAAAGGGCGCTAAGGACTCTGAAGCCATAAAATATGCATACCCTTTGCGTCCATAATGTGCCAGCTAACAATATAAGAGTTGCGTTAAAGTTCAGTTAACGGGGCGCACAACAAATAAAAAAAAATGAGAAACTCGTCCAACTTTATGGGCAGTGGTTAAGGCTGAGGCAAAGCCACAGCTAATTTATTTGCAGGCTCGCGACCATCTATGCGATTCGAGCAGAACGACATCGCCCTCCTCAGTGGCCGGTACTTCATTGCGCAGTGGCTCGTTTAAAACGCTGATTCAGTTTCATCATTAACCAGATTAATATAGCCCGACGCTGCCAACTGACAGGCGCAATATGGCAGCCCAAGGACCAAAGGACCCAAGCCGCATCCGCAACCCGTTCTCGAAATGGTAATCGATTGTCCATGCTGGGTATATGTTCTAGTCATAGCCATGGCCCCTCAAAATGTCTCTCCTTGCCAATATGGCCATGTGGTCATCCTCATTTTCATCCGCATACTCATCCGACCAGCCAGAGTAGTCGTCGTTGTTGTTGTTCTCTGTCATTGCACTGACACTTCAAGTTTATCACATTGCAGTTTTGTCGAGCGTCACGTGGCGTATGCGCAATATTGGGCCAATGAATTTTTATGCATGCTATGTGTGTGGTGCTTTTGCTAATTATGCAACGCATTGTCGGCTAATTGAACCATGCAAATTAACGTAACGCATCCTTGCACAATGTTTTAGTTTTAATCAGTCAAACGATTTATCTAAAGATAAAGTGCATCAAATTTTTACAAACCTAAAAATAATCTGTTGAAATCCCCAGCTTATTACACTTTGTAGCAATATGGAGATACCCTTTCTTAGCCATTTCCTAGGCTGCTGATTGCAATTGTAGATATTTCCGTTGCTTCCCACTACTTGCCCCACGGTTTATTTAGTATCTCTGGCAGCAGCCGCGTGGAATTGTGATAATATTTGCCCAAAAAAGTATTTACATTTTACTCAAAGTTGGTTGCTCTCACTGTCTGACTTTTCTTTGCTCTCTGTCCCGCTCCCTCTCGTTCTGATTTGCGAACAGACTGGTGGGTAAGAAAGAGACGGGGGCGAGCGGTATACGGGTTTAGCTGCTACGCAATCACAGTTTTCGACATTTTACGAAATTGTATCGGCGTCGAAGTTTTCCTTTACTTATTTGTTTGACAACTGTTGTTGTTCTTACTCTTTTTTTGCGCTTAGCGCGAGATAAGAAAAGTTTTTTACTTAAAACAAATTTTTGGCATAGGCGTGCATGGCATTTCGCTTAAAGTTTGATTTGCTTCGGTTTCCTTAAAAATTCCACTCGATTTCCGTACTATTACTTTTATGATTTCTACCTGCCAAACATGATTGTCGGGATTTTACTTACTTAACTTGCTACTTATTATGTACTTTAAGATTTTCCCCAACTAATTAGAGATTTTCATCTAGCACTCCCACAAATTGAAAGAAATTGCCAAAAATTGCTGGTATGCCAATGCAGTGAATGCCTGTTCAAGTAGTTGAATGTGCTTGGGGCCAACTTCAACTCGTTAGCCGCAAAAATATGATCTAATAAGCAGGCAGTCAAAAGTACAAAGGTCTACCGGCCTTTGAGCCTCAAACTCCAGCCACCCAATCAGACAGACAGACAGACAGTCAGCGAGTCAGGCAGACAGTCAGGACGAGCAGAACCAAAGGGGCAGAGCGACAGTCAGATACTTTTGGCTCGAGCCGACCAATTAAATTTTACCCGCATCAATAATCATGAAAGCAAAAATTGCCAAAGAGCGCTGCATGCCTAGAAAAAAAATCCGAGTACGTGTATATCCATGCCGGGAAGCCGGCAAAATGCCACATAAAACGTTAGCGCGAAATTAAAAGGCACATGGCGAAGGCGTCGTCGTGTCAGACTTGAAGTCGACAAGCGTGTAAATGATATAAATTCAATTTAATAAAATTGTTAAAATCGCAACGAGCGAACTGTGAAAATGCTTTGCGCGCAGGTGAGCTCAAAATATCTGAGAAGTTTTACTGGCACTCATCGCAGGCTAGGAGAACCGGGAACGGAACGGGAAATACGCGTGAAAATTCCTAGCAATTATTTCACACAAAGTGGGTAAAGTCTGCTGTCTTCTGACTGCCGTTGTCTGTCTGTCTGTCTGTCTGTCTATCGTCTATGGGTCTGGACCTGTGTGTCGCAGTCATCGTCAACGCTTTTGTCGCCTTTGACTGGGCTGTCAGCTTGGGTGTACACTGTGTACAGGAAAGAGCCCTAGACCAATACAGCTTTGATAACCAGTTAAGCGGCTTGCGTGGGTTACATTCTCTCGCCTTAGTATCATTGCACGATAATCGCATAATTTTCAAGGGCTGTGGACAGTGTCAGCTAATAGGGTTGACAGGGTTGTGATATTCGCAGGGAATTGCATTCGCATTGCTTACCCTTATTGCATATTATATTTGTCGCAAATGTCTTGTTAAATGTTCTTTTTTTTTTTTTTTGTAATCACGTGCACGTGTCTCTGGGCTTAAATTGAGCTCATCTGTTGATATTCAGCTGAATTCGAAGTCTAGCTGAGCTTGCAATTCTGCTTACGAGAAATTTTCCTTAGACTTATTAATTATAAGTATCTCTCATTCCTTCAATTGTATCCATCTAGTAACAATAATCATTTTCAGGCCATTCGCTTGGCTGTGCTTCACTTGATACTCGAAAGGAAAACCCAACTCAAGTTGTAACCATTGGGAAAGAGGTCGCACTACAATTTTCATGCAACTGCTGTCTCTTTCCATCTCTTTCGCTTTGTGCTTGTGGCTGCGGTTGTCTTCATGTCTAATTTAGCGACATTTTATTGTACTTTTCGCCGCAATCTCTTTCCATTGTTGTAATACAATTTTCTTGTCGCATTTTAGTCAAGTTATTTTATTTTATTGTTGCCTGGCCTGGCCGCAAAATGTTTTTGGTCGAGCGATGCTCGCCCCACCTAAAAGCAGGCAACATGCATATATACATACATATTTAGACATAGAACGGGACACTCTTTGCTTTCACTGTGTTCTCTGACATTTCCACATTTTGGCAAATTTTGTGTGTACTTTGCGGACACACACTTGCTGTATGCTCGCGCATATACCCTGTATGTGGGCGAGGTGAACCCTTTGCCCTGGCCCCAAATAACTCAGGAACAGCGACTGCGGCTTTGTCTGCACTTCTTTCATGGGGTCTCTTAAGATAGTGCAAGAAATATTGGCAAGCAATGCGGCTGCAGTTAGAGTCTGTGTGTGTGTGTGTGTGTGGCCTGGTGTCGCATATGTTTTATTAAAATGAGCTTACATTTCGCTTTCAATTTACAGACAACGAGTCGTGCTTTTTGTGGTATAGGCAACTTGCAGACATCGTCAGCTGTTTTTTGCCCTGTTTTATTGTTATCAGTTTGTTTTCATTAAAAATGCGTAAGCTTGACATAAAGTTCTTTGCTTGCTGTTTTCCTTAATAAGTAAAAATATCTCTCTTTGCAATAGAAGCATCAGTTGCAGGCAGTTTGGTTTGTTTTTATCCCAAATTCAGCAGACATTTGTGGAAAAAGAAGTACAATATACATGTAGCATGTCACTAGTGACGTAATAATAAACTGTAACATAACATGCAACTATGTAATTAACATATGATATCGATATAGATCGATCAGCCTGAAGAGGAAGAGCTCAATGGTTGTGAATAAAGTAAGGTGAGCAGAAGAGTCATTTATAAATGTCAAATACAATGGTAGATTAGTAAAGTGATATATTATTATGGAAAAGAAATAAATGGAATGAATTTGAACTAGTAATTAGTCAGAATGAAAAAACTTTAATTATAAATGATAGCTTATATAAGAAGCACTTGCGTAACTTTTACTTGATAGTCACTTCGTCCACGAAAATGTACAATTACTCCCTGCCAATAACAGTTTTGTAGAGCCAAATTGCAAACTGCTGCAACTTCTATTCAAACTGTTCGATTCTGTAAAACTATGCAAAATGAATGAGGAAGGCAGTTCATTAATATTTATACTAGTTCGACACTGTCCAAAGAAAATACTTACATCGCAGTGTGTGTGTGTGTGGCCGGATTGTGGATGTGTGTGTATCTGTGTGTATCTGTGTGTATCTGTGTGGGGTGCTATATGTGGCAGTAAAGAACAAAGCGTCCAAATTAATTTAACGCCAACGCCAGCGCCCTCAGTTGCAACTAACAACAGAAAAAAGCAGAGGGATAGGAAATCGACGGAGGCCAGAGATAAAGAACCGAACAAAAAAAAAAGCAGAAACTTTTCTTTTTCTCTTAATTTCAACAGCTAGACAAAATGGCGTTGAGCATACCAATGGCATAGGCCAACCCTCGCAGTCGTATCTAAAACCAAGCACAGTCCGCAATAGTGCACATTGGTACACTTGATTGATTTCATTTTATATACGCTGCGATTTTCCAATTACAGAATCGCTAAAATCAGCACAAAATCAAAGGCCGCACAGTGGGCCAAAAAGGGAATTGTTATTGCCAAACGAACTATTGCCGAGAATATACTTTAAAAATTTGGAAAAACACATTTTATATTCTTTCAGTTCAGCAAAATTAAATTACTTATACGATTGCTAAATCTTTTTTCTTAAATGCTGCATAAGTTTAAAATTCTGTAAATAATCTAAGCAACTATCAATAATTGATTGTCTACAATTTTTTTTTTGTCATTAACATTACAATTGCCATCTTCATTACCAGGTAAAGTGCTTCTATCCAATTTAAGTCCCAGGTCTAAGATAAGAATATATGAGAATTGTGAATAGAACTTAGTTTAGACCAACTTGTATTTTGCCCACTGTATTCGTGGCAAAGACAGTAAAGAACATGGATGGTGGTAAATAAAATAAACTAAAGTTGAGCTCTGTGTGTTCGTTTAGCTCTCGATTTTCAAAAGCACAAAGCATCGAGCCTAATTACGGCAGCAATGCGCTGGAGAATTGCTTTTCTATAGCCGGCCACAAGCCGTATACGGGATTATACATACGTAACAGAGAAATTTAACTTTCATTTGATGGCCGCTTTTCTACTTCGCTGCGATTGTAAAACCCCATGAAAATGGCAATTAGCTTGCCTGCTAAGACAGACAGCGGTCAGTGGGCGGTGGGCGGTGGCTTTTTGGTGGGTGTACGCAAGACTGGGCATGGGTCAAGGCTGTATTAATGAATTAACATGGCCAAATGAGTTTGGACAACAGTACAAATGGTCTTGGGCTTAACTCTTGACTTGAGCTGAGTGCTAAAGTTTTGCAATAAAAAGCAAACGAAGCTCCACGTGTTTGGCATTGTGAGAGTCGCAATTAGTGACGCTCCACAATGCGCTGCAGTTTCACAAATGCAACGCGCCCAATTTGAACGAATCAGAAGCCGTTAAATTGTACAGCGCATGACAAATTGGTTTTCTGGCACAACCAACATGTGCTTCAGACAAACTCTCAGCATACGCAGACAAGCCTTTTACTCCTGGCACACACTGAGAGAAAAAATTGAATTTAATTTAAAATTACTATTTTCTCGCCTTGTTTGTGTGAAAATAACCGAATCAACTTTTCATATAATTATTCCCAACATTTTTAAATTATTCTAGAAAATAAATATATATTTTTGGTATCTCGTAGCAACTTTTGAAGACTATGGCACATTTTATCTGAGTGTACACACTGCTCAAACTCCACGCCCAACTCAAGTCCTGTAAAACTGTCAAGCCCGCCACAACCAACATCGCCGAACGTTACTTTTGTGGCAGTTGTTGTTGCTGTTGCTGCTGCTGCTGCTGTTGCCGGCAGCATTGTTAATGTCATTTTAGGTGGAGTTGGTGTTGGTGGCAGTGTCTGCTTGATATATTGTTATCATTTTAACAATGGAAATTATTTCATTACATTGTTTTTAGCGCCCTTTTATTATGTTAGACACGGTCGCTGTCAGAGGGCGTTAGCGGCAAATGGCTTGTTGGTATATGGAGTCCCGTCCAACAGCAGCAATGGTATTGAGATTCTTGCTCGATGGCAATAGAAGCTGATATTGTCAAGCAAAACGAATACATTGTTGTTAGTTTTAAATTCATGAATTTAATTGGACAAATTCAGATTCAAATTCAAAGTCACTGGCTTAGAATCTAAAAAAACACCGATTTGCAAATATCTATTCAGTTTTTTAAACGCTTTTTTTTGCAGGTATTAAAAACTTTCACTGACTAAACAAACGCTTACGAATTAAATAAATCACTCAAACGAGCTTTGAAGTATTCTTTTCACAGATATTTATAAATGCGTATTTACTTCATTTGCATTTCAAATAAAATGGAACTCAGACCAGCATAAAAATAAGAAAGAATCTGAGAGCAGCTATAGCGAAATGTATATGCATATACTATGTATATATATATAGTATATATTGTATTTGGACATCATTAAAAATGTTACATTTGAATGAGCGTCAGGCAGGAGGCCAGGAGACATCTTGTCCTCATGCTCATCCTCAATGATGATGATGATGATCATGATGATGACAGTGTCGCTTCGGCTTTTGCTTGATATGCATAAATGTCAAAGTGATTACAATGCAGGCTGTGCAGGGTACGCCCGCAATGTGTTTATCGTTTTGTCACATGCCTCAGTGCATTCGACGGCAGCACTCAGCACCCAAAAAAGGACAGATCCAGGACACAAGCTGCAAGCTGTGAGCTCTTAGCTGTTAGCTGTTAGCTGTGAGTGTGACAACGCCCATTCATTCATTCGCTCACTCGTTGCTTACACGCCCATCGAGCACGACAAGATGACGGGACGACGGGACGACAGAAGCTGGAACATAGTCCATCGTCTTGATGTACGCAGGTGCGCTTATTGCCGCTCGGCTGCACTTCGTTTGAAGGTTAGCCGAAAATCTCGACAGCAGATCAAAGCCAAGTATCCTGTCCCATACCCGAATTCCCATTCCCAGAAGCTTTCCTCGTCTTGGGTGCTGTCTTCGCCTTTGCATGGGATTCCGGTGAGTACTTGGCCACAAATGAAAAGCAACGTTTTAATAATTTTACCCTCGAAATCCTTTTTGAGCGCATTTCATGCCAAACAATATCCGGTCACATTTGCGTGACAAGTGCCCGCCACACAAGCTGGATGCTGGGCTCCTTGTTGGTCCTGTCTAGTTCAGTGGTCTTTGAATTGCCAGTTTCGTGGTAGCTTTGACTCAGAGCTATGGCCTTAAATGGATTTTGGCTTCTGCACCATGATTAGTTGAGCTGAACTCAAGTCGAACAGCGTTCTTTTTAATGACACATAACAACTTTTTATTTACAACTTTAAAACACTGCAAAAGCGAAATGTGGCACATGCGGCATGATGAACCATGCCTCAAGGTATGCAGTTGCAAATGTTTCTGCTGTTAGAGAAAAAACGAACTGGCAGCCCCATTTGCATAGAGAGTTCGTCTGAAAACACTTTGAACTTTTTAAATTTTTAATGAATCAAAAATGTTTTCACACTTTGGCTCACCTTTTTTACACAGGCACCCTATTCTACACACATCGATATGTGTGTTTGTGTGTGTGAGTTGTCTGTTTTGCTCGCAACATGTCCTCTTTTTGGGTGAGTTCATTTCCATTTCCACCGAAAAATAAAAGGAAAATAAAACCGGAAACAGCAGCAGCTCGTCAGTAGCAGTTTAGTCCCTGACTGGGTAGAGCTCAGCAAAGAACCCAGAAAATGTAATTGAACTTAATTCGATTTGAAGCGAAGAGACAAGTTTTTTCGCCAGCTGTTCAAGTTCTCAAACGCCTTTCGCATTGCGTGGCTTAAATTACAGCAAATGCAGGCATAAAGTGCTCTTGCATTACAGTTTTGATTGAATGAAAGAAGAGCAAAGAGTTTAATTCCATAATCAGTTTAATACACGAAAGCGCCGCTCGAACAATTGCTTTTTGCCATTCATTATACATGGCACTATCAATCGCTTATTTTGCAATTCATCTTGCCCCTTACTCAAAATTGGTTGTACAAACGCGTGGCAGCAATCTCAAGTTTATTACACACAGAGTTGGTATAAGTTGTGGTCAATTTTTGCGCATATGTTGGCATGAAGTGAGCTCGAGTGCAGCTGCTTTCGTTAGCCACACACACACACACACACACAATAGCAATACGAATTTTCCATTTGCCATGAAAAGCACTTGAGAATCCAGAAAAAAAAACTTGAAAAAAAATGAATGTGCAGCTATCCTAGGCACGGCAATACTCTTTCACATCTGCTCATATCTAAATGTAATGATTATTTGAAAGAAACTGACAGTTTCTGTGGAAACTAACTGATCGGATGTGATATGATATTTGGAAAAAATATCCATGAAACTATTGAGTCTTAGATATCGAAGTAAACCACCTAATTATAATTTTTAAAAAACTCGTCAGTTGAACGATGGTTCTTATGACAGCTATTTATTTAATATGGGAGCCTGATCAACTCGATTCTTGAAAACAAACACATTATAAGTACATTTAAAATCGTTACAAAAGTATCTATATCAACTCGGCTATTGATGGTGATCAAGTATGATATACATTCTGGGTTCGAAGAGGTATCCTTCGATGCGCGACACACCTCACTACAAAATAAAAATACCCTCTGCTGATAAACAGAAATAATCCAAACAGTGCACCCTAAGGCAACTTGTTTATGTTATTGTTGTTGTTGTCGGTCCCAACAAGTTCATTTTTCTGCCAGTCAGCCACACAATTGGCACAGAGGTGGGCAGGATTGCCAGCAAAAATTGTTGTATTGCAGTACAGAGTGTATGAAATGTGATTTTGAAATTACTTCAAGTTGATTGCATTGCATTGCGAATAGATTTTAATTGGTCTAGCTGTGTAGAATAATCGGTATAAGCAATCTCATTTTGATACAGATGCCCCTGAAGAACATTATCATTGTCAGTTGCAGTTCAGGCCTCGGCCTCAGCCTCGGCCCCAACACCGGCACCGACCCCAATCCACGTCCCTGTCCCAACGCCGCCTCACAGCTCAATCCTATCTGCACATATTTTCCAATTCATCGACGGAGCTTTAGTCAAACACACAATAACCATAAATCTTTGAGGCGCTGCACTTAAGTTGAGCCAGAGTGCATATAATTTTCATTTAAATACCTACAGACTTGGTTGCTTCTCGCCCCGCCACGCCTCCTTTCTATGCGTCTGGCCCGACCGAAAAGTAACTGAAAATGTCCTTGCTGGCTGCGACAACGTGAGACTGGCTGAAAGCCTGAGCAATATTTTTGCATTTTGCAATATTTTCGAGAGCGTTGTTAATTTCATGGCTGAATGGTTAGTGTTTTCGGAGCAGCAGCAATTTCTTTTCTTGAAAGGTGCTCTGGCAGCTGCATTTTGAGCATGATGACAGTGAATATTTCTACAAACACGACCGTTTTTGATTGCAGTAACTAACGGTTATTTAAGCTCATATTTTTTTTAAAATATTCTTTTTTTTTGGTTTGTACAAACAATAAATTCAATTAAATGTGCGCATAACTTTGCATTGCTAATCGGTTTGCAGAACTTTTTTAATAACTTCCACACCTATTTGAAGCTATGCACACAGCTGATAATAAGCTCTGCTTAAATTATAAACTTTTCATCCTCCAAAACTTATTTAATTTTTTTCTTTTTGGCTGGACCCCACTTGATGCTGCAATTTGCCAGCGCTAATTGTAATAAATTTGCGTTAATAAACTGAAACTGAGGCATATTGCCAGCAGCGTTGGCCAAATGGAGCAGTCTCGGCCTGGCACTAGACCAGGCAGTTAATTTTGAAGTTGGTTTTTTATTTTTTTGTTCACTTGACCAAAAGTTGCGCGTATAATAATTTTTGCTCTTAATTAAAAATATATTCAAAACTGTGATATCTCCGAGCTATACAAATAATAAAATTATTTTTTAGATTTCTTAGCAAACAGTTATTACAAGTAATAGATCTGAAATGATTTAGAACTCGAAATTGGCTGCTGCGAGGTGCTTGGAGAGAGATGCCGTTCAATTATTGTAATTGTACCTCTTGAGGTCTCTTCAGCTTCGACCACGCCCACTCAGACCAATTAGCATGAACAACTAGCAGCGATTAGTTGACTTTTTCGTCGATGCTTTCAGAGTGATTAAAATCGCACAATGGCAAGCCATGCTGCTACAAGATGACCCAGCGTCGACTTGTGCTTCCTTCCCATTTTGCGGGTACTTCTTCTTCCGGCAAAAGTAAAACCACACAATGCCTCACATTTGCATACACTTTGAACTATTCAAACAGCCAACACAGCCCACCCCATCCCATCCCATCTCATGACATCCCATTCTATTCGTCAGGCTGCTCTACCCGTTGACTCGACAATTTTGCGAAATTAACCTCAGACTCGGCAGCGGCCTCAGGTCACGTTGCAAATTTAGCTGCGTCCAGCGTTCACGTAAGCCACTTGGGTCAACTTCAACCCCATCCCATCCCCCTTTTGTTGCTCCCTGCTGCCTCCTTGTCAGCGAATGAGGCTGCTGACGTTGCGGCATTGGCATAAATTTAAAGAGAGAGCGAGAGAGAGAGAGAGGGAGAGAGACTCGTGACTGGAGATGCGAGGGCACAGACAATGGAGACTGGGCAGCAACTGTAGCATCAGCGCCAGCGCCAGCGTCAGCGTCAGCTAACTAATGATGCCCTAAATTGAATCTAATCATCATTAACAATTACACAGCAGCAATGCTGGCTCGTGTGATTACCCCCGCAGTCAGAGTAGCTCACTCGACCATTAAGTCTAATCATATGCAAATAATTAAGCGCAGTGACACGACCAGCAGCTCTCGCACCAGAAAGCCGAACAGTCAGCCGTTGAAATATTTCCCCCAGGTCCCATCGTGCGATTGTCGCCTATACTTTGTTGCCCCCTCTGCACTCTCGGTGACCCCTCCGTGCCGCCCAGTGTGTGCCAGATGGACAGGCATGTTCTGGATATGGTGCTGTCCTTCTCCTTTCCATTGCCATGCCCCCCGCATTGTCATCATTATGTGTGTGTGTGTGTGTCTGTTGAGTGCCTGCTGATAATGCACACACTCGGTTCATAGGTGGCTAATAAATTTGAATATTAATTGTCAGTGTCTGTGCCTGTGGTTGCACTCTCCGATTAAAATGCGCCAATGCAGGGCACAGTCAAGGCTGTACATTTGGGTTTCCTGGTTTGGTTTCTTAAACGACCTAATTGATTTGCCAGCAGTGGAAAACCAAAGATAATAAAATTATTTTTATAGAGCTTGAATTTCATTTCAACACGTTTCAAAATTATTTTACAATTAAATTACTTCACTCTGTTTAACCTGGAGGTTTTGTATTCTATGATTGTTAGAGTATTTGATAGTCAACAATACCATATTTCTCTAGTTCTCGTATATTTTTCATATGTAATACGGTAGAAGTCAATTTGCCAAATTAAAGGTTCAACTTGCAGTGACATAACAATTATTCGGCGTGTTGTTGGGCATTTTGGCATTTTGATTAACACCAGGCTAAATGATGATATTGTTTTTAGCCTGAATAATTTTGATATTTTTATAAATTTTGATATTTTGTACAAAACTTAAAATTGAATGACTTTTGTATACCTTAACCAATTTATGCAATGGATAGCAGCTTTAAATATTTTTACTCCTCTCGCTGTACGGCCAAGTCGTTAATTAGCCATTAAAAGTCTCCCAAAAGGATGTAAGTTTTGGCCAACATTAATGTCTGCTTAAGTTAATAATTTAAACAGCGATGTTACCCAAAGGAACTGACCATTGAGTAAAATGAGTTCAAATTGCCTCCACAGCCATAAAGCCCTCATATGAACAACCCCAAAAATGGAAGCAAAAAAAAAAATGGTGCGGCCAAAATGCAACGCCAACCCATGATATGCTCCGGCATCCATTCGCTGCCTGACCCTCAATTGTAGCCTGGGCAGCTGCCACGATTAATTTAACGCTCCGCTGTGTCAAGCTGTTGCGGGAAATACTCGTGCCACTCCCATACTACACTGGCCAAAATGAAATGGCCGCAATTTGCATTTAAGTCTTTCGGAATGCACTTGTGGGCCGACCAATAGAACATTTTCCGTTTCCGTTGCGTTTGCAAAAATTGTTGCCACAAACAATTTTTGGTACATGGGGCACCGCAAGTGGCAGAAACCGGTGTGAATTTCGGATAGGGGATTGCATATGCTATCCCTGAGACTGCAGAACAGAAGTCGTTGCCAGCGCTTTTGCCAAATAAAAATGCGATTTAATAGCTAAATTACGCTCCCATATGTGTATATGTGTATATATGTGTGTGTGTGTGTGTGTGTGTGTATGTGTGTGTGTATGTGTGTATGTGTGTATCTGTGTCTGCCTGCAAAAACATTTCTGCTGCGTTAGGCATTTTTGTGCGTCCCACGAACTCATCCATTGAAAGTGTGCTCCTCTGCACCACCTATCAGCTAACAACGCGCCCGTCTGATTGCACCGAGTGTGTGTGTGTGTGTGTTTGTGTGTGTGTGTGTGTGTGTGCGTGTGTGTGTGTGTGAAAGTGCAAGTGTGAGAAATGAGAACCTGCACATACAGCAGTATTTTGAGCAACGTGGCAATCGTTGTTGGATGACCCAACGCTTTTGACTTTTAATTGCATTACGTGGAAGTCATATAATAATTGCATAATTGAATGCAACCAATAAACGATGAGTTCAATTTTGCTGCTTCGTTGCGCATTATTGTTGCACATAAAAACATTAATGAGCCTGCAGTTGTTTGACATAAAATACATAAACGCCAATTGTGGCTTACATTAAAAACTATTCTATCTAAATTACAACAGAATTTAAATGCAATTGATAATATGATTATGCTTCATAAAACTTGAACTAGTTTGAATAAATATATCATAATAATAAGATAATAAAATCTTGTTTATAACGAGTCTTCGTATGGAGTAATTATAGTACAAGTAATTATACAACAATTTAGATAAAGTTGACAAATAAAGTTGTGTAATGAAGATCGCAATCATAAATTATACCAAGAAATTTAATTTAAGAACTTTTAAAATTAAATTTTCTCACCTTTTTTGAATGAATAAATATTAACGAAGATCTTTGAAAATCTTGGATATTTTACTTACAAGTTTGGGCTGTCAGTATAAATCAAATCTTATAAAATATGTTGCTTGGAATATTAATTCGATATTTACATAATGTTTACAAGTCATATATACTTATTTGGCACTTTATTTATTTTTTATTTAATTTTATTAATTATTACTTTATTAAATCAGTTTCGTTTTATAATTTTGCGAATTTACACCGCGTTCATGCTTGAAGCCTGACTCACGGCAGTGAATACACTCAGAAACATTCATGAGAATGAATTTGGGCATTCATGGTGCTCGTAAGTTTTAGTGTTCGTAAATTGCATATTGCTAGTCCGGTTATCGCAGCTCTAAAACAAGCGCGTCATTTTTCCCAGCTAAGCCCCGGCGAAAAACAATCTGCACAACACTTGTAAAACTTGACAGGCGTGCAGCGGACAAGTTTAACGGGAGGCTCGGCTCGTTGGTGCGTCACAAATTTAGAACGGAACAGCTGCCGCCCATCGTACCCTTCCCCCAACCCCCTCTCGCTCTCTCTCTCTCTCTCTCCCTCTCTGTCAGTTCACTCCCCACACTGTTGGCTGCTCGCTAGTCGAGCTTACCCAGTGCAGTGTTTCACAAACATTTACAATTTATTGCACATTTGCCTACAAAATATCGCCCAATTCAGGGCAGCGCACATTTAATGGAGTATGCAGATGGTTGAAGCCCCCTCTCTTTTCCCCTACCCTGCCACTCCCAGCTACTGCGAGAAGTGCCCAGGGGGTTGCCGTTGTGGTGGTGCGGTGGGCGTGACATTACAGCATGTTCCATTGCACATTTGACGAATTTATTGCAGTTTAGAATTTTTTTGCCCAATGTGCAGCAGTTGCAATTTTCCCAAAGACACACCAGATACGTAAACCAAAATGAAAAAAACACAATTTCAAACTCCAACACGACCCCACACCAAAAAAAAAAAGAAAGACATAAAATAAAAGAAGAGATTGTGGGATGACTGTACCTTCTTGCTTTTTTATTTATTTTTTTTGTTTTTGCTGCACGTTTTGTGTGTAGATGAAACTGTCAAAATGAACGTTTAGAAACTTATTTATAGTTTGGCGTATACAATTTTGTGGAGAAGTGTTGCCGACAAACTTGGTGTGCGATAAGCGCGACAGCATGAAATGAAGTTGTAATGATTTAGATAGAGAGTGAGACAGATCGTATAAGCAATAGTTCAAGTGGCAGCTGAAGTTTGCCACAAGACAGGGTTAAATTGATAGTTACACGCTCGTCTTGGCTTGGCTGAAACTCCTTTTGCATAAGGAGCATCCATTGTTTAAATTATATATTTTGGTTTCTTTTGGAGCAAATTAAGCAATTTCAAGGTGCCTGGCTCACCTGTTCGCTCCAACACGCCGTCATCTGGTTAATTACCCAACTGATTACAGCCGGAGTTAGCCACTTGCTTTATAGCCAGCTAAGTGGTATTTACGTTTTAATTTAACGCTTCTTTTGGCCGGGCGTCTGCGTGTTTGGGTGGTTCAGTGCTTGAGTGGGCTGTGTGATGGATAATGGGTGTTCGGGCAATGCGCTTTCGGTTTCAAGAAATGCAATACAAAGGCGAAAAAAAGCAAGAGCCAAAAAAACCAAAGCCGGATGCCAAGGCTAAAAAGCTTTAAGCACAAGTAAAGACGTTGTCTGCACTGGGTGAGCGGAGGCGGGGCTGGGCTGTCCTGGACATTACCGTCTGTAATTGCTGCGGCTGGCAGGCGAGTCCCTTAACGACAGGACCCCAGGACAGTTCGGCAACTGTTGCCTTTTGCTTTTAGTCGTTGGCCGTCCATTCAAGTGGTTTTTGATGACAAAATGAAAGGTAATTTTAGCGCAAATTCTCGCTCTGATTTCGACCAACTGCCGTGGTGTCCTAGACAAATGACAAGTTATGCCAAAGGCAGACGCATCTGGTGTGAGGCCCCATCAAGTAGGCTTTGTGAGGATCGCTAATGCAAAAAAATTGCCTGCCTGGCAATTGTGAGCGTAACAATAGAAACACCAAAATGTGCAAAAATTATAATGAAAACGTTTTTCGGCAATCGGAAATTGTGGTTACATTTAGGATAAGTGCCGTCTTCATACACTGAGAAAAAGCTTCTGCGAGCATGGAGAAAATAAAGTAAACTGCTGCAAATGTAAGTTGCCTTAATGTAGAAGAACTGCAGTACCAGTACCAACTCCCCAAGCACCCCACAAGCCTATTACTGGCTGATGAATTTGCCAGCTTTAATCAGTGCGCCTGCAGCGGGAAACCACCATCAAAAGCAGGCAGCACAAAAACAAAGGCAACCCTGCTAACTGGGCATATAAACGATTGCACGAGCATCTGTATCTGTGGCTATATCTGCAGCTCGAACTGTTGCCTGTATCTGTCTAACTGTGTGTGGCGGTAAATCTTTATAAGCGCGAATAATTGGTTTCCTCATTTAATGCGAATGGTTGGGCACCAACAGCAGCGGGAGTTTTAAGGGAGTTGGGGGTAGAAGCAGCAGGCGGCTGCCGTTGTTGCAATCGTTGCGCCGCATAGAAAATGCTCCACAATAAACATCAGATGATTTTTTTTTCCTTTTTTGCGCCGTGCCCCGTTAGCTGTCAGAGCAAACAGCAGGAGTCATAATATTGCAACAGCATCGGGATCGCAGTCAAAGCTGGGAGAGTCCAGAGTTTGAGTCGGTGTCAGCTTTGACTTGGGGGAGCAAAAAAGAAATTGCTGGAAAAAATTAATTGCATTTTCATTATGTTGACTGGCAGAGTCAGTCAGAGTCAAAGGAAGACCGGCAGACAGCAAGCAGTAGCAGTAGCAGCAACAGCAGACAGATAGACAAATGACGGGGATATATAGGCACTTATACATATTGTAATATGCGTACAGAGTCTCCCTTCTAACTAAACTGTCCTTATGATATACTTTGCTGATGGTAGTGAGTGGGCATTAGATATATGTATGTGTAAAGGCATTGGAGTGAAGTACGAAGGTGGTAAATGTCATAAATAAAATGACATATATAAGTATTCGCTTATATCATCATTCCACTTTTAAAAGATACTAACAAAACAAATACTTAAAAACAACACGCGCATTAAAAGTGGATCCCCTTATCGCGGTCTTATAAATTGATCTATAAAATATATGTGAGGTTAAACAACAATATGCAATACCGGAAAAAAACACCTTTCTTATCTTTATTTTTTGTACGGCGGGAAATTGATTTCACAAGGCAGACTTACGTAAACAGGTTTTGTGTTTTTCTAACCCAAATCAATGGATCGATAAGATCAATAACATCACATGTTTCCTTTACGTTGTGTGAGTGGCGTTTAGATAAGGTTAATACGAGGCTTTCTACTCAGCCATCGTGCTATATTTTTTGTATAATTTTAAGGTTCAATTTAACATTGAAGTTTATAAAATATAGATATGCATACACCCTTGTTTGTTTATGATGACGTTTTGCAGTATACCTGTAATATAGTCAATCCCCACGAAATTTAATTTAGATCGGCCAACCCTTCATTATAGCATTCCAGCCATACCCATTTCCATCATTATCATACGAAATGCATGAGTCAAACAGTTTGACTGATATGAAGGCGATTGCCGCAAAAAAAGATAAATACTTTACGCTTTATTTACATAAGATACGTCGCACAATGTGCTATATATACGAAAAGTATTTTTCAGGCCCTGTTATTGTCAACTTACTGCGGTTATCGTTTGGTTCGGCTGAGTTCGTGGTAAACTTAACTGAATGTGACGCTAGCTGGTGTTTGTCGAAAGTAGAATAGAAGAATCTCACACCATGTCGAATGTTACATGTGATAAGCCTGCTATTCTACTTGCCAATCCACACCGATCAGAGTAAAACAAAAACCATAAAACCTGCACACACGTGGAAACATATTTGAATTTACATATTTATTTATTTTTTTTCACTAAATCGATCACACAGAGGACGACACTTTAATCCGAGCACATTCGCTGCAATCACAGGTAAAAATCTATATTCCATTCAAATGATTTCACGAAAGGGAATACATAACAGGAGAACTGAGCACTTCGGAGTTCAATAACGAAATAATGGCATATTTTCATAGATATCGCTTTTTATATGATATGCCTTATCTGACGACAGTTTTTTATTTACTTTACCTTCTACTCAGGCAATATCTTATGTGTGTGTGTGTGTGTGTGGAGTAGATAACTGGATTTGGATTGGCCGCTGTTATCGATAGTGAGAAGCGTATCACATACATACATGTATATGGGCATAGATATGACGACCTCATGCTGAATGTGGCATGGATAAACACAGCCAAGTGAATAAAGCTAAAGGCTCCAAATAAATGTGACACATCAAGCGAACAGGTATTTATACAAATCTACATTTATTAAAGGTGATCTCTTCACAGGCTGTCTATTAGAATGCTTGTTCAGCCAATGTCCAGTTTAGCTCGCCGATTTGAAGACTACATCGAAAACGACGAAACTAAACAAACAGAACGAGCAAACAACAAACAGAAATTGTGTAAAAGGTCGTCAAACGTGTCGTTGGCACATCGTTGATAAGAAAACCCAAATGCAGACCATATACACAACATACATAGTTTATACATACATACTATGTACTCTGCCCGGCGTGGTTGGTATCAATAAATGCTTCTACTGCGGCAGTTACCAGCACATTGAGTCAGATAAGATATAGAAATTAACTGTGATAAATGACAATCAGGTGAAGAATTCAGGGAGCTAGCAACAATATCGGAAAATTTAGCTCATGGGATAATCAAATATTGTAAATTAGAAAATAATAATCGAAATTGAACGAACTCAATTCCATTGATGACATTGTGTGTCGATGATGGAATAACTTATCAGTAAGATCAATCAAAATCGATAGTTTCCCGTCGACTGGCAGAAGTCGAAGTAAATTAGTCGAATCTTATAAGATATACATATAAGTAAAAATGCTTTAGACGATAAGCTTTCGTACTCCATAATAAATAATACACAGAAAAAATAAACACATGACTTTAAAAGGCAGACAACACTTTCATAAATAACTTCATTATCTAGGATTTATATTAATAAACGTGATTGGTCAACAGATGAAAATATATTTATCAACTTGATTGCTTACGGTGATTACAAATTTATATACAAATTTACTATTTACTTTTTAATATATTTTCCAAATAACTTTCGTCATCATTTCGTAGAAAAAATGCACACCTATTGCATGTATAGCACTAGAAACATTAACCTGAATTTCTTGCCTTATCGATTTTATGTTTAAGTATTTCCGCTGGCAACACCAAACTAGCCATACTAACATACTTTGATTACATAACACATAACACCTCAGCGCCTCATGGTTAACAAAATTTAAGCGAATAAGTCAAAACTTTTAAATTGTTCTTCGCATTCGAAAAGAATGCGAGACATATCTTATCTTAGAGCAATGCATAAATATAAATACATATTGATATGTATTACTTTAAGATTTTATATGCCTGCCAACTGAAAGCAAACAAAAACTTCGACTGTTAACTTATTGTATTTTAACTTAGCGATAAGTTTTCGTTGTCAATTCCTTCTCGGGCACCTGCTATCCCTGTTTCCCTATCAGTCCCTTATATATTTGCGAACTTATTCGACTGCCAGATACTCAGTAATAAGGATGAGGCTTAATTCAGCTCACAGTTGAGCTCATTCATTTCTCTTAGTGACCTAAGCTTGTATTATAACATTGATAACAAACCAATAAGTGTGAATCATATGTTAAAATTATTTACTAACTTCAAGAAAGCATGACTGGCTAGGAAAAATAATCTATGTATGGCTTGCCGACATTTCATTCTCCCTTTATTTTTTTATAACGTTTTAAAATGTGGCGACAGACTAATCGATATAGACTTCAATCATAAATTTCTCTAGCCTTTAGCGTATAAGTTGGCGTTCATTAAGTTTATTTCATGTCAGACTATGAAAATGTATTTGTCAAAGCGAAGATCTGTCCGGTTTGTAAGTTTTGAAACTGGCAATGAGTAATCAATAATGCAAAACGTTTCATTTAAAATTCTAAGAATTTAATTAAATTGCACAAATGACAGGCAACTGGGTTGGGTCTACGTTCCAAGAATCCTTTTGGGGGCACCATCCAGGAAACATATTCGCACGTACAATTGATTAAAACTACGTGTTGCGATTGCATAATGAATGCACAAATGTCATTGTGCAATCGCAGTGGGGACTTGATTGCACCTCGGACAATTCAAGTTACTTGGATAATAGGCATCGAATTTGGAGGGAAGACGCATGCAGGCATCGAAATCCCAGCAAACTATTCATAAAGAAATTTGTGAAAATGGGTGAAAATTCATTGATAAAGAAATAATAATTTCCGCTCTTGTCGCCCACCAATGCACACAGGACTTTATGATTTTCAATTTCCGGACTCAGATTCTCGAGTCAATGGAAAAATATACAATTGCAATAGCAGCAGTTTAAAGTACAGTCGCCGCTTTAGGCCATAGGGTCGAAGACCGCTAAAAGTTAAACAGAGTTGTTCACCACGTGGATGGAGCTCAGCCTAGTCACATTTCACCTGCGGCAGCTTGCAATGAAAAATCGTTTAATGACACCATTCACACACTCGGGGACACACACACACACATACACACACACACATACACACACCCACACACACACAAACACACATACACACACACACACACACACACGTACAAGCCAGCGCAGTCCGGGGCAGACTTTTGCACTCGTTTCGACTGTCTGTCTATTTTGTCAGTTGTGGGATGAAGGGTTTTGGTTGGATGCCGTTTGTAGCTGTAGGCAACAATTGCAACATTTTCCAGCCGCCATCAAAAAAGGGAGCAGCCTGCAGGTAACCTTTTGTACGTAGCAGTCACATAGCCAACATCATTTGTCAAGCTCTACGGCAATTAGATGTGTCCTATGTTTCTAGTCCTATATGAAAAGCAGTTGAGTTCTTTTTTGTTGGGGGCGAATATACAATCAAGCAGGTCATATTTTTAAAGGGCGTCTTATCTGTAAATAACCTATATTTAAAGTGACATTTTTAAGAATCTTTATGAACTCTAAAATGGGTGAATTTCGTTGGAATTCTACTCTCCCTACGCAATCAATCACACAAAGTTAATTTACAGAAGAAAAAACAATGATTATGTATCTTTATCATATTTAAGCTATCCATAATCAAAGTTAATTCATCAATCAACTTCAGACTTAATCTTAGAGTCCTGAACCAGAAATTTCCCCACAGTCCTAGGCATAACTAGTAACTACTATTTCGAAAGAATCAAATCTTTGTTCACTTGCTTGAGACTGTACGTGCCGGCCCACATTTATATAGAATTTTTCGTTTTATTATATTCATTAGTTGTTAAAAAATTACTTTTATTTAGAATTCTGATAAGATATATCGAGCTACGCCTAAGTATATAGAATGTTGTCGCCAGAGGTATTGGTGCTTTGTGTGTGTGTGTGTGTGTGCCACTTTAAACAAGTGATTCGATTTATGATTAGGAATTTGAACATTGGTAAACAGCTTATGATAAGAAAACGTATTGCATACTATAAGTACCACGTCAACGTAGTTATTTCTAGGGCTCTGTTTTCTTGATTTTTTTTTTCTTTTTTTTGGAAGGGGAGTGTTGGTTAACACCAAAGATATTCCCTACAGTGTAATGAGACCTTTATTAAATTAGACCTCGACAATGAGTATGATTGCTAATTACCGATGCATCTCATGCCAATCGTTTGCATTGACCAAAACGCAAAATGCCAAAGTTTTAATCAATACCCAAAAACCGCAGTAAAGTCAACTCGAACTGCCACTGCAGCTAAATAGACCACGCCCACCTCATGCCATCGAATGAGGCCGCCCACAGGCGACAACCGCAGTAGGGCGGAGAACACTTTCGCATGCCGCAGCACGTAGAGCTCGTTAGACATTTTCTTAAGCTAATATTTTCACAGAGCACGGTGGACACAGACACGGACATGGAAACGGACACGGAGTGTGCTGCTGCCAGGAGGAGATTATTCAAATGATTGGAAATTATCATGTCCTTGCATCCATTTTTGGCTGCCAGTCGCTGTCCGTTCTCGTTGCCTATTGCCAGTGCAGCTCCCGTGTGCAAACAACAAATTGCATTTGTCATCTGCTGCATAAATAACGAGATAATACCGTAACATAATAACTGTCAGTGGGTGGCTGGCTTCTGATGGCGACGATCAAGGCTGGCTGTGAACTCCTCCATAGGTAATTCACGTCTCACCCGTTCGAGATTTGCATTGAGTGAGTGAGTATATTTGTGTGTGTGTATGTGCACGTGTGTGTGTGTGTGTATGTGTGTGGTGGTTCTGTGGCAAATGCGAATTTGTATCGTCGATTTGCATATTTAATCAAAATTAACATGACCGATAAAATCAATTACACACATTCGCACACACACACACAGACAAAGTGACAGAATGAGAGAGGGATGGGCATCTGGCAGACGTTGCAACGTAAGATACAGATACACACTCTCTCTCTATCTCTCTCTCTCTCTTTCTCTTTCTCTCTCTCTCTCTCTCTATCTCTCTATCTCCCTCTCTCTTTTCAAGCTACTCGAATAACAATTGCATTAGAAAATATATCGCCATTCTCATTGTCATCCTGCTCGTTCTCATCTTGCCTCATCGTCGACGTGTACAATTTTCGGTTCGTTTGGCTCTGAAATCCCTTTTGCAGAATCTACGACCATGTCGCTTTCAAACTGTGTAAACTGCAGTGAATGTGTGTACACGTATGTGTGTATGTGTGCATTACTGCATTGTTACAGACACTAATACGACCAACGGCTTATCCTGTCCAACGTGCTTAAATTGTTTCTTCCTGTCACACTGATTTTCTCTACTCGATTTATTTCATTTTGTTCCTTTGCTGTTTGTTGTTGCAGCTCATTGATATCCAAATGTATTTTTATGCTTTAAAATCCAAATAACAATATATGTGATTGCAACAATCTGAAATACGTATGTGTATTCTATTTAATTACATTTACATGTATTATATTGTTCCAGCACAAACGGATGCATTTTTATTTATTTACCTGCATTATATACATAAATATGTAGATTTATGTCAGCCAGCCGAGTAGTGGTAAACTTTTGTATTTATTGTTCGTTAAGATATGTCTGTTATATATGCAAATATGGTAAATCAAATTAGAGCATGTGGCATATTGGGAAAAAAATGCAAGTAATCTGAAATGAAAGCACGAACCAAGGAATAACGAATGTTTCATCTGCTGTCTGTCTTAAAAAAAGGAAGAATATGCCTATGTATATAAGTCGCTTTAAAGCTTACAAGTTAAAAACATATATTGTTTTAACAAATTCGCATTTATATATTCATAATACCCATCAGTTTCAGCCTGCAACATCTGGTGTAACTTTCAATTCCTTGCAGCCTCCCCTCCTTGCAAGAATGCAGCATCTTCTTCCTGCTAAGGCGATGCACTTGATTAAGTGCTGTCAAACTATATTTGTAATAGTATATGTATACATATAAGTATATCGTGTCTACAACACCTTTACTGAAATTGCAACGTTTCTGTAAAATATCTAAAATTCATTAGACACCCTAAAACGATTTCCTTTGCTCGAAAGCTGGCGTCCCGTTGAAATTCCTAAAATTTAATTACGCTTTCATTGCCGATATCTGGGACCGCGTTTTGTTGAACTCCTAGCTACATACATATACATATACATATATATTCTCATTGAATTGAAGCTAAAGGAAAAGTTGATTTTTCCATTTAGTATTTTCTCGCAGACAAATTAACACCAACTGTAAAGAGCTTCATAGGACCGACAAACTGCTTAATTGTCATTGGGCTGGCCGAAAGGGATATATATCTATATATATATATGTATGTGGGGGAGAGGTGAACGGAATCCATAAGTTCGCATTGATTGCGTTCAATTAAAATTCAGTTATGCTCCGGCGGCGTTTGGCAGTAACAGGAATATTTTAATTAATTTTCACGCGCTCAGCACAAAATTTTCGTTAGCTACCAAAGTAAATTTTGTACAGCTCTCGTTCTTTGCTGTTGTTGTTGTTTTTGCTACTGCTGTACAATATTTCCATTTGGTATTTATGCGCATTTAAGCTGCAGACTGCAAAAATATATTGACTCGTTCAATCATTCCGTTTTGTGTCACAAATGCTTTAATTATTGCAGTTTTTCCGAAATCAGCAAATTTAACGGGTATAAACACTGTTTAATTATTTATGTTGAACCTTAGATTGTAGAAATCGAATGCAAATTTTATAATGAAGTAGTTTAGTAGAATGGACAAGTATATATATTTAATTATTTAATGTCGACTGATATCAGTCGGTTCAGAAAAATAAAAAGAAAATAAATAATTAAAGTAAAGTAACATTAATTAAAACAAAAAACAAAAAAAAAGTGTATGGGATTTCTAAGGGTATTTAATTGCAAAATTGGTCCAACATTTGTGGCATGGGTTAGGGACATTTCAGAAGCAAACCCATTCAGTCCAAAATGTACTTACCTTCATTTAGATGGATCCATTTGATTACTATTGAAAGAAACACAAATTGTTTGCCTAAAATAACGCATGAATCAAAAAAAAAACTCTTTAAATGCATGAAATTAAATTGAAATATACAATTTTCTGAAGCTACACATTCGGAATACATTTAAATCGATTTAGCAAAATGAAAAGAAATAACCACAATCGAAAAGCGCAACGTGGCATCTTTAATACACAAAATCAACCATGCTTAAAGTGCACCCGAGTCTTCGATGCTGTGATCTATATATATGTAAGCCCTGTCTATCTATCTGGCGCACAGACATCAACATCATTATTGTGAGGGTCTATAGATACTTTGTCTAGCATTTCAATTGGCAAACATACTTCAGCTGGGAAGCTACACGGGCTTAGAGTAAAAAAGCCGCACACGCTGCGATAAATAAACAACAAGCTTCCCCGCCCCACTCAATCCTAATACTCAGGTCTACGCACTGGCAATGGCAATGGCAAAAGCCTTTCATCTACTTCAGTGCTCAAGTAGCAACAAAATACACAAGCAACAAAAAGGCGACTGCAGGGACAACATCAATAACAATAACAACAACGAGAAATGGCAACAAGCGTCTAAGTGTGATTTTCGAAAATGGCAAAAGTATGTTTTTCCAAATCTGACTTTAGCGTCAAATTTTCAAGGCCAACAACAATAACAACAGCAACAACTTGGGCGCAATTTGCAGCATACTTTTTGGCGCAAATCGTCGTCTTGAGTAGACACACAGAGAGAGGAAGAGAGACGCATCGTTTGAATGTCAGTGTTGATTTATCAAATTATTTACCAAGAGGTTTCCAAAATGATGATAAACCCCACCCCCGCATCAAACGGGTCGTTGATGACTTTGGTTTGTTTGCCTGCAAATATGCTGCACAAATGGCTATAGTCCTGATATCCTTTATATAGTTGTGTGTACCCTGGCAGCAGTTTAAGCTATTTTCACTGTTTATCCCAAACTTTGCCTAGTGCGCTCTATTGAAATTTATAGTTTTAGTTGCTTTGGCTTGACGGTTTCAAATAGCACGCAACTAATAGGTTTTCTTTGCATAAACTTGGTCTTACTAGTTATTGTTGTTGTTGCCTACTCAAATTTACTTGGCTCTCCTGTTGAGCTTCGGTGCCCTAGCCTGGCTTATGGATCCTTTTAAATTTGCAATGTGGCTGCAAAGTTTGTAGACTAGGAAGCGGGTCTTTAATTAGCGGAATTTTGTTTGTAAGCAAATGCAATAAATAAATATTGCATTTTTAGACAGGTGTACTCTGTGAAAGTTAGCAACATGTGCAATAATTGATGAATATATTTGTATTTAATTATTTCGACTTTTAAAACTCGTCTTTCTTCCCACAAATAATATGTTTTGATTTTGTTGACACGCTTACTGCTGCCTTGCAACTCAATTTTTTTTTTAGTAATTTGTTTGCCACTATTTGATTTAAATCTTTTAAGAATACTCCGACCATTTTTTTTTTGGCAGCATAACTACGAGGCCAACATTGCCGCTAATTAAACTAGCCCTAAAAGTATGTAGTGCAGCAGTGGCTTGACTTTTTTCCGCTACGACTAATCCATGGAAAAAGTTGGGTTCCAACAGTTGCAGTTGGCTGTTCCGCCACGAAAAACTGTTATGAAATTCATTTAAAGTTGAAGTCAAAAAGTCACGCGACAACAAAAACTGCAGGACAGCGGGAAACAAAAGTTTTGTTACTCGTTGATGAACTGCGGCATAGACGTGGAATGTGGATGTAGATGTGGATGTGGACGTGAATGTGGTAGTAGCATGTGGCCATAGTTCTGTCCGCACGACTCGAAACTGGTCAATGTAAGCGGCTTAGAAGCCGGCCCTTGGTAGCACTGAGATTTTGAATACTGCTGCGTATGCGTTATATTTGTGCATTTATTTTGGTTTCGGCTCGTAATCAAATTTACATATTTGGGCCACTGAAATTAATTATAATGCTACCACACACAAAAACCGCATTGAGAGATAAAGACAGGCGGGGAGAGTGAGAGAGGGAGAGAGGGAGGGAGAGAGAAATAGAGTGGGAGTGTGTGAGTGAGTGGTTGAAAGCTATGAATACGAAATGTGGCTTTGGCTTTGGATTTGCGGCTCAGCGCCAGCTCTTTCTCCACTGAATGTGTTGGTAATTTCATTTGGCCAGCTTCGTTTGTCTCCCGGCGCACCTCTTACCCACACACACACACATGCCAAAACTCATTTCATGGGTCACAGGGTACAATCATCTGAGAGGCCAACAAGCAAGCAATAGAAGAATAAAAAAAAACCTGGCCAAAAATTGATTATGGCGATGGCTGCAACGCCTGAGGGTCGAAGTAGATGTTGGTCAAACCAAGCAACTATCATCAAAATCCTATTAGTTGGGGGGGCCATGCAAAACCACGCCCCAAAAAACAGAATCCAGCTTTGTCCTTGTTCAGTTGCCTGCGTTTTGTCAGCGTTTATTTGCCAAATTAATTCCCAAAAAGGTAAGCCAAACTTGCGATTTGAAACAATCAGCGCTGGCAAGGTTAGAACTGGCCCTTTACCCTCACCCCATACACACACACATAAACACACACACACACAAAAGATATATCCTTTTGTCCTTTTTGTGTTGCTGCTGCAACTGTTGTTTGCCCAGCGGGCAGTTGCCGCCACCTCAGCCAGCACACAATTTGTGACAATTCCTTTTTGCGGATTAATATTTGCTCTGCTTCTATCTCTATCTCGCTCTCCCTCTCTCTCTCTCTCTCTCTCTCACTCTTAGCTTCTATTTGTAACTCTCCCCTTCTTGGCCTTCTGGCCAGTCACCCTGGGACCCTGACCGGTTGCGCTTTTGCCTGCCCTCCGTTTGTTTGTTTCGGCTTGTTTCCACACTTTATTTAAATTAACATGCGCATATTTTTTAATAGTCTCGTGTGTGGCCAAAGCAAATTCAGGGCTCTGCTAAGGGTTCCCTTTTAGGACAAGGTGATTTCGGGCAAGGGGTTTCTATTGTGATTTGAGGCCCAAGATAGTTATTTTTAATGCTGTGCTCATTGTTTTAGAACTTTATAATGTCTTGGGGTTCTGTGCCAAAGTATTATTAAGATAAGCAAAATTGGTTTACTTTCAACCCAAAAGTTTTTTGTCAAAATTTCTCAAGAGGACAAAACATAATTATAGCTTATTACAATTAAGTCATAAATACTTTAGTAGTCAAATTAAATCGACCCGATTTATTAGCTCTCCATCAAAAGCTGATTTTCGTTTTAAAAATGCAATTATATTAAAAATTGCTGGCATATCAATTCATATGCTGCCTTTCAATTGATAAATATATAATTTTTGTTATTACTATTGACTCATATAAATGAAATCATCGAGTGCCATACGATGCACTTTGGCAAAGTATTTCATTTTCGTAATTGCAACTGAAAATAAATGTGCACTTAACTTTGCAGTAATTGAAAAATGCGCTTAGCAGCAAACGCAATAAGAAATGCTTAAGCAGGCCAAATGTGGGCGGTTGCAAGGATCCATTGAAAGGAACACAAGAAACGGAGATGCGACCGAACGATAAGAGATACCAAACAGTCTTAAGGCGTGCAGGACCAAGTTCCCTGACACTAGAAAGCCCCACATACTTGCAGTTGCAAGACTCATTGTGAAATAAAAAAATATATAGATATCTGTACACATAGCATGGTCTAAAAATTACGCTTTTTACTCGCACAAGTTGTAGTCCTGCTACTGATTGGACGATGTCTGGGTGGGCATGACACATATCCTGATATATGGCTAAGCGAGTGCAAGCAACTCCTTTTTGTTGCACGTTGCACAATGTCTGACAAAGTTGGCGTCGTTTATTTTTTTGGTGAGCCTTTCGCTCCTGGTCAGTGTTCTTGGCGTATGCACTAAGATGCCACTTGAAGGACACTAATGCGACTATCGTACAGCAAGAAGGATAGTTGACTTGAAAAGTTGCAGTCCCTTTCTGTTAAAGATCCATTTATTTGGAACTGTAACAAAGAGCATATTCATAATATCTTTAAATTATTATATGCACATATTCAAACATCTGAGCCTAAAAATGTGTTTTCAATAATTAATATAATTTTTTTGGAGTGCATGTAAAATATTGGAGCGAACTCAACTGCGATATGGATTGATAAATAATAATAATGATCCCTAGCAGCTTATTTAACTAACAAAATTGTCTATAATTCGAAACTTATAATTACATATTGTCTTTAAATAATATAATAATTGAAATAGCTGAGCCTATAAATATGTTTTCAAAATTCTGCAAATTTTTAATAATTTAATGTATTTAAAATAATTTCTCGAACTTAACTACAGGCCAATTTGTCAAGTAAAATAAATAACAATATTTATAGATATACAAATTGTTGTAATAGTTTGTTAAACTTGCCAACAAGTTAAACAACTTGTGCATTTTGCCTGTAATTCGAGATGGGCTATTATAGCTCAGTAAAACATGCTTCCAAATGATTCTGTGCAACAAGTTCACGCCCGCCAAGCCCAATACTCAATAGTCTTAGAGCAGCGATTTGAATTTCAAAAGCAATTGATGTCGCAATTCAAGCGGTATCACAAGTGTCAACACTCTGCGTACACTTGCCACTTTTATTGGCGTCGTCTTATTTCCTCACCAACAAAAACAAGTAATCCAACTGAACAATCCATGACGAAATTGTAGCGCCAACTGCAAATGTGTTCTCTCTTCTCGACTCATTGGCCTACTGACCAGCTGTTCGCAACGAAGCTGGAGTTGCGACATTTGCAAGCCGCGCTCAAATCAAGTTTTTCTACAAACCGATTGCAACGAAAGTGAGGGGGCCAAATATTGAAAATTGTAAAATATTTTTCGCAAATTTCATTTAGTTTTCATTCACAGTTTGCCGCAGCTGGTTGTTGCAGATCGCAAAGAAAACGTGCTATTAACCAAAATGAGGGAACTCCTAGGGTCCATTGTGCTACTCGCAATGACAGCTCGCGTAGTTCGAGGCGACGAGGCTTTTTTGACGGAGCCGCGTAAGTCTGAGGAGTGGAGTGTTTAGTGGTTTCCTAATTGGTTAATCTGCTTAAAACATTGAAATAAAACAATTAAGAGTGCCTCAGTTGAGAGTGCCTGACCGGGCAAACCCCATTATCCAGGACTAAAATACGCAAGACGTACACAAAACACACACGCCTCAAATATGCTGGAAGCAATGCCTGTGCTTCTTTTTCTGAGCTCTGCAACAAGAATTTTATTCATATATTCTTCAGTGCTTATTGTTTGTTCGTTATAAAAGTTGATAACTAAAATGGATAAATCTAAATTCAAAATCATAAATCTTAGAGTACAAGTTTTCATATTTGGCAGTTGAAGGGAAGATATCCAGAAGGCTAAATATTCTTTGTCTGTGTATGCTGAAATTTGATCCCTTGTGATTTTATAACTTTCAAGGTATTTGCAGAATGCTGCTCATTTAAATTAATTTAGTGAAAACAAAAGATGTTCTCGATAAATAAAATAAAATTGATCTGCGTAGCATATTCAACAGCTGAAAAAAGTTAACAGAAGTCTCACACTACATTTAATTAAAAAAATCTTTTAAGAATCATACAGAGCTATGGTAGGCTATGATTCAAATATACTTGAATGGTTAATAAAAGCAATATAATCCTGGCGTGGCCGGCACACATCTGTAACTAACCCACTTAATGGCTTATTGCCAAAAATATTGCACCACTAAACCGGATTTGTTTCTCTGTTTCGTGTGTGTCTTTTTATTTTTAAATTCAACTCATCTGAACTCAAAAACCAAATTCTAATCGAACCGCAGCAGATTACATTAAACAATGTACAATAGCCGATAAGAATTTTGTCAACTGTTCCACGCAAAGCATTCAACAGCTCTTCGACAAATTGAATGACGGTGAGTTTCAGAACATAACATTAAAATATGTATGCACATTAAATCATATCCTGCTCAGGCATACCGGGGCTGACGAGCATCAAAAGTTTTGATCCCTTCCATTTGAATCGCATTCGAATATCGCAGGGCAACAGCAACGCCATCAATCTGAAAGTCGAGCTGGCCAATGTGAAGATCATTGGTTTTGGTCACACCAATGTGTTAGAGAGTGTGTAAGAAGCCAAATAATGATATAGCTAAGTGAAATCGAAGTATTTGAATGTGTTCTATCCCACAGTGTGTATAAAAAGGATTATAGCTGGAAGACAATATTCACGTTGCCGGTGATGAAGCTTCTAGGCGATTATAGTTTATTTGGTCGAATTCTACTCATACCACTAAATGGTCGTGGTCAGGTATTTCTGGATGCTGAAAATATGACCGTCACCATGCAGACAAAGACGCGGCTTTACTCCAAGGGCGGCTTCACATTCTACAATGTGACCAATTGTCACGTGGACTTCAAAATGGACGGCCTAAAGTCATATTTCTCCAATCTCTTCAATGGCAACAAGCAATTGGGTGAGTTGAGTAATAGCTAGGATTCTGTGGAAGCTCCGCTTAATTCTTGCTTCTCTTTTTAGAGGATAGCACAAACAAGTTCTTCAATGATAATTGGCGAATGCTGGCCGATGCTCTGTACACAGTGATCACACAGACAATCGAGGATATTCTACTTGATGTTCTGAAGAAAATTTTTCACTTTATTCCAGCGAATTATTTTATTAGCGATATTCCCACGCCAGAGCAGCTCTATGGCAAAATAAAATCGCTGCCAAAGTAATTATAATACGGAAATTGGGAATAGTAGAGTCATTTATTGGTTTCGGTCAGCGAAATAAAACTATTTAAGATAATATTACAAATTGTTTTCATACAGAGATTAAAAATCATAAAATGAGTAAACAGAAGAAAGGATTTATCATATTTTAAAATTCAGGGTTCTTACTAAATTGATAAATTTTGTTCAATCCCTCATAAAAATATCTATAATAAAATCATGGATATAAAACATCTACAAAGATATGCCATTTGGGTGGGTTAGTTAAATAAAATGAATTTGTCCAATTATTTATCTACTGCATCATCACATTTAATTAGACTTAATTTAAAAATGTTCTATATATATATATTTTACTACTGAATACAATTTATATATTTAAATTTGACGTCCAAAACTCTATTAATTCATTTAATTTTGGTTATTTGGCCAACTACAGGAAAACCCAGGTCAGCTGCAATTCTCTTCAATTAAGCCATAAGCATGAAAAACTAAGTTCGGTAGTAAGTTTGGGCAGTCGGGGAATGCGCTGGGGTTAACCACAAATACGGAAAAGCTAAAGCCATGTGTTTAAATTAATTGCCGCAAACAGACCCAAACCCTAAATTAATTTTTACCCTATTTAAATAAAAAAGTTTAGTAACATTGCTCAGGCGGAAGATGTCAAGTTCGAAACTGTGCAATATATTTACTATATATTCCTGTTTATCCAAAGTACGAATCACAAAGTATATTACCTGATATAATTGTGATATTTTAAATTCAGCTTTGTAGAGTGTTGAGTAAAGATCACATAATGGTTTGTGTGAATGCACAGTTCAGAATCAGGAATCTCATCTCAATAGAGATACATATTTCATTCCTGGGTATCCTCTGGTTGAGCGCTCGCTTGTATTGTTTTTTTTTTCTCACGTTGTCCCTTTGCCGCATTGGCTTTTTGAAGTCTGCCCATAATTTGCGAGTGCAGCGAATGTTCATGTTGTTGCCGTAACAATTGTTGTTGTTTTTAATTTGCCAGCACCACAATTAAAACGTTTGACGCAGTGCCAACCATTACAAATGTCCGGCAATTAGTTTAAATTTAATGGGCAGTGCGTTTTTTGGCTTGCTTCATACATATGCATATGTTTATATGTACGTATACCTATTGGATATGTATAGTTGCAGCATTTTGCGGTTATTGTTCGCCATTTCTTTTTTAGGCTCTGAATACCAAAGTGACAAATCCTGTGCGTGATTGCAATAAATTTTGGTAACTCCAGAAACAAGGCATGCCCCAAAATGCAGTTGCACACAAGGTAAACAACGGGATACGAAATGGCAGACAGTGGAAAATGGTACGCGAACAAAAAACCCAAAGACAAACAAATGGAAAAACTATCATTGGGACATGATAACTTCAATACACTACCTAAAACCAAATCGTTAGCGCAGTAAGATAGGACAAAGATTTTGGACAGTAAGTGTTTCAAGATTTTATAAGGAGTAATATAGATTGACATTATTTTGAGAATCTCTATTTGTCAAAAGAGCAATCAAACTTTCTATTTGACTTATACTGTAATTGTGTTATTCCAGAACTGTCATTTCAAATGAAAACGAAACATATTCTATCGACATTTTCTAGTCATACCTGAAGCTGAATCGTTCAAATGTTACGAAAAATTGCATAGCCCTTCGTTGAAGTATTCAAAGAGTTTTCATTGACAAAGTGTGTGGATCTCCGTATCCAGTGTGTTTTAGTACGTGTTTCAGGCAGGCAGCGAGCAGTTGAAAGTATTTCAATATTCGCAGCCAATGTTGTTCAATATTTGCAAGAGCCCCGGCTCCCTGGCACTCTCCATTTTTTGACAACGTGTTCGGATAGTGCTTTTGCAAAACGGAGCCTAAAGGTAAGCAATGCTCTTTTGTAAGTCACCGACTTAACGTAGGCTTTTAGTGTGCTGGCTATTGCCAATTTCCAATACACAATCAATATCCTTGGGTTTCCTCACAAAATAAAATTGGTTAAAATAATACAAAATGTTATATTGTCTAAGCCAACTTAATATCACTAGTTAAGGCCACATTTAAATCAACATCCACATTTACAATCTACTGACATTTATTTAAAATTACCATCATATTAACAAATCTCTAATTAGATCATTTGCCAGCTCGATGGATGCCCATAAATTAAATATTTAATTATTTTGTCCACTCAGCGCCGTTGCCCAATTAATTATAAAATAATTTCAAATTAAATGATGTCATTGCAAATATTAAACGTTTTTTTATGGATAAAAAACACAACAGTCTGTTGTTTAAAATGAACACGAACTTTAAAGCCAAAATAATAAAAATTTATGGCCAAATAATTGCAATCTCATTAGGACACCCCCGAAACCAGAACATGAACATGACACCAGTGCGATCCCAGCCAATTTGTTGAGCCAGAGCCATTCGGGGATGCGTAAATATAAATATCCGCATTTTGTAAAATATTTAACAATAATTGAGCGTAAAATAATCGCACGAAATGTGCCGGCCATCGATAAAGTCCTCGCTGCTCCCAGCTGGCCCCTCCAGCCTCCCCCATTTCCCCAGTTGCTGTTGCGCGTTAATTGCAGCGATTCTGTTGCCGTTGCTGATTCTGTTTCTGTTACATTGCCCTGCACATGGACACGGATTGCGGCGGCAATTGTAATTAAATAGACACCACACATGGCAGACGCTCCTGTCCTCTGAATATTCAGACAACATATGCATACGTGCAGCAATCGGCGGCGTATTGGTTAGGCAACGGGCAAAGCTGCAATGAAACTGCATGAGATACTTATGCGAGTCTTGCGACACAACTTTGTGCAGACAGTGGACTAAAAGCCAATGTTATTGCATAAAATTAAATTCAATTACGATATTACAAGAAAATCAAATTGAAAAGTAAACCATCAAAGTTCGTATGCATTAAAATATTTACTATTAAAAATAACGCCCAAAAATATTCTACAAAACAATGAAAGTTCGTTCAAATATGTTGTGGATTACCACAGTTTTTAAGCAAATTATATATAAAATACAAAAAAAAATTCATAAATTAACATTATTAAGGGTATATGGATGTATGTTAGCAATATTGATTCCTGTACTTTGACTTCCATTCTCTGATATTTTCGTTGTAACTGACAGGTGATTTTTTTCAGCGAAAAATCAGACAGCAGAGTGGCGCAGTGGAAGCGTGCTGGGCCCATAACCCAGAGGTCGGAGGATCGAAACCTTTCTCTGCTATGTGTAAAAATTTTCTTTTTTGTTTCGTTCCCTTTTTCATATTAATAAATAATTTAATTTTTATTGATTACCAAATTATAATTTAATCACTTTATTTGATTTCCCAAAAATGTATCTAAATCTAAGTACTCCGCCAACAGAAAGTTATGAAACATCTCATCTGTTAATTAAATGTATATTTGTGTAACATACTTTTTGGAGCCCAATAGAATTAAAAGATTTTGATTTAATTTGTGACCCATCCTAAAAGTATGCTATGGATATTATTTTCATCAATTCACACAATAAACTTGTTTAAATTACTAAAAATATATTTACATTTACAAATAAGCAGCTAACAATATTTTCAAATAGTGACAATTGTTTTTCATTCAAGCCAAATCACTATTAATTCACAAATCGACCATTTTTTTGAAAATATAATTTTCCCTATCTGTATGAAACCAGTTTCCTTTTTTATAACGAAAGCTAATTAAGTTACCTTTCCTCCAGACACACATATAAGCTATAAAAGTTTAAGCACGAAGCTTTTAGTTTAGTTTTTTAGTGTCAAACAATATGGGTGCATCACTTATTTGTACAATAACTATAATATTGCTAGATGGATGTTTAGCTCTTTTTAATTAATCCTTACGAATTCTAGAAATTTTTGAATTACATGCATAATATGTATTACTTATGCTTATTTAATTAAAATTAAATCATATATAAAAATTAATATCAACATAAATTATTTAAAATCTTATGACGTGGCTAGGATTTGAATTCACGAAGACCAAATATTTATAAAGCAGCTAAAATAAGCTATTTGCCACATGCCAAGCAAACAGCAGAGTGGCGCAGCGGAAGCGTGCTGGGCCCATAACCCAGAGGTCCGAGGATCGAAACCTTGCTCTGCTAATATGATTCTGGTTGCGTCGAATCGTGCAACACCTTTTTTTTCTTCTTAGTTTTGCCCATTGTACGTTGCTGACGTGGATTTTATCTCATTTACCATGAAAGTTTTGTTCATTTATTTAAAGTAATTGAGTTGTTGCTGGCTTTTATTTTGCTATGTACACTTTTGCACACATGCACGAATTTCCTACTATATGGATGCCTCTGTATGCGTAAAACTCTATTGATGCCATTTAAATAGGCATATTTGCGGTCAACTTCGATTTTGCGGCGCAATTTTCTCGTAACTTCATAAAATAAATATCATTCGATTTTAATTGATGCTCTTGTTGGAGTTGTTTTCAGTTGTTTAGTGAACCATGTCATTAACACGAAAACTACGTGTGTGGAGCATTAGCAGTTTTTATCGTATCTGGATTCGGCATATATATAAATATGTATATGTTTATGTATATGTATGTGAGTAAAAAGCGAATAAATCTTTGCTGATGCGACGATTATTACACTTACAATGAGCTACTTCAATTTGCTTGCGTAATTTGTTGACAATAACCCAAGTAAACAGCGTTCTTGGAAAAGAAAGTCAAACAATCAGCAGTGATGGCCAGGAGAAAAGAAAACCCCATCGTAATAAGAATTTTACTGACTTCCGTTAAGAACGCTTGCCAGCGGCAGCTGCGTCGTTTTACAAGATTTTATTTACACCTACTGTGAAAATGTTTACACTTCAACAGACAGCGGCAATAAGCAGAGGACGACGAAACTGAAGCTGAATAAAGGTGGATGCCCCTCTCTACCCCATTGAAATGAGCAATATGTAAACCTCCAGGACGCCAAAGGCAGCGCCCCCAAACAATTGAAAGTGGATTTCCGGCTTAAAAAATTGCTCAAAAGCCAGTGAAGACGCTGAGATGACGACGCAGTCAAATGCTAAAACTCATAAAATGAACGAGGAAGAGTCGAAAAGTAAAAAAAAAGAAAAGCTAACGGCCTGCATAATATACAGGTGTGGATAGGTGGTGGCAAGAACTAAGACGAGGACTGAGACAGAGGCAGAGTCCCTTGTTAGAGCGTAAATTTATGTAAAATTTGTAACAATTGCAATAAGTTCGGTGCCCAGCAGCAGCATAGCAGCATGAAGATTGGGCAATTTGTGTGTGCAGGAACAAATAAATATTTTTGATTCGGTCTGAATTTTATGCGTATTTTAAACCGGTTGAGGTAAACCCCAAATGCTTAAAGTGCTTAAGTCAAACGCTTTTACAATTTACAGAGCAGTTCAAGTATCAAAAATGGGAAGATGCAACGAACTACAACTCAATTTACTTAAATACAAGCATATTTTTAAATGGTAAATGGCATTAAAAACTTTACGAAAAACTGATTACAGTTTCTCCACAAGTACTATTTACCAAGCACTCCATGAGTCTGATTGTGAAACTGTTGGCACTGCCAAGCCAATAATGTACAGAGCATCTTAAGTAATACACAGAGTAGTATGCGAACCCAAACCTCAACTCCAAGAAACACCCTACCCAAAGGCTAAGACTGTCAAAATTAGCTCTCAGCTGGCAACGCCTCAAAGCGCAAATATTGAGCCAAGCTGGAAGGAAAAACTGAATGAGCCTCAGAGTGAGTGGAGCTTGTGCTTCAAACGAGGAGTTGGCAGACAACATTTCATTTCATCACAATTTTCGACTCGCCTATTTTTCTCACTGCCTGCCGACTGTTATTTTTGGCAATTTGTTTGTTTGCCAATTGTCTGCCGGTTATGCTTATCCTTTTTGTGTTGGCCCAACTGATTTAATAAGATTTCATTTCTATGGCTGTCTTTTTATGCCAATTAACATAATTTTTGTAAGTGGATTTTTCATAGTTGAGCGGCATCCGAATAGAAAACCTTAAAACTCGCCTGTGCTTTAGAGAAACTTTGCAATGCCATTGAACTCGGTAAATTTAATCAAAATTCGTGCGCTATTCGTAGCCCCAGCGATAAGGCATCTATATAAAAAGACCAAGTTGGGCTATAAACAGAGTTAACACCCTTTCGCCTTTCTTTTTGCTCTTTGCCGACCCAAAGGCATTTGCATTTGCCAGCACTTCAATTATGTGACAAAAATTATTATGCCAACTTCATATGCTATGCGATTGCGATTGCGATTTCGACTGCAGATATTGTCTGCGAAACTCTGAAAAAAAAAACGGTCAAAAACTTGAGGAGTATGCAAATTGAAAAGTCGAGAGCAATGCTAACCCACAGAACCAACAAGCAAAAACCGCTTCGTTTTCGAGGTTAAGGTCTTGAGCACCAGTTGGCATTAAAATGTACAAGTTGTCGTCGAAAAGAAGACGGTATACAGTTGATATTACAAAGTTACGATTGGCCAACCACTTTAAAATTATGATATAATCATAAAAGACGCATAGAAAAATGACAATGTGTTCTATTTATAGTTCAATAAACTCATCATAATTGGGAGTGGTAATCAATAAATCGCCTATTGCCAATATCTTCTCGAATTTTTCTTCTGGTGTTCTCCTCCAGTTCATTTCTCAGACTATCAATTTGCATGTCTAACCCACATTTAAGAGTTTTTTTTTTTTTTATTATCAAAAATGTTTAAAATAAAAGTTCGAAAGGCTCAGGTGTTGCTTAGAATGTTTCACAATATTTGAATTCTAATTTAGTTTTGTTTGTTCTCTTTGTTCTACCTCACATAATTTGTACCTGGGATTTCCCAATGGATCATTGCTTATTCGCAATTTATAGACGGACTATAGATTTTTTTTGTCCATGTCTTAAGACTGAGTCATTGAATTGAGTGCTGTATGTGATAAGAATTTAAAGATCAATGTAGATCTAGCTGCTCCACATTTGGCGCAGATTTAAAATATTCACCATCAGCTTTCAGTAAATAAATAGATTATCGTAACAATTATTATATATTATAGAAATAATGAGCTCAAAATAAATAAAAGTCAATTGAATTTAATTCCAATCAACACAAATTTGTTTCATAATAGGCCAACGGTTTATATTTTCATTAAAAAATGCGTAAGGTTAAGCTGGCCAAATAAATTCAATAAAAATCATTGAAATGTCAATAATTGAAACTCGAAAAATGCAATAAATTAAATGACCAAAGATCGAAATAAAAATAGCATTTTTATATAGTAAATTGAATTTGGACAATTCAAGGGGCACACAAATGGCATAAATTTGTCTGACCTGTCGTTGTCGTTTATGGAAGGACATTGAAATACGTGGGAACAAGAAGAAGAACAAATAAAATTAAACACCCAAAACATTAGCATAGGCTTTAAAACATGAACAAAGGCAAATGCCGCTAGTTAATTATTCAAGTAAGCATTGAAATATAATAAATATAATGTGTACATATAAAACTTGGAGTCTTTTCTAACGTATTGCACTTTGCAAGTGCTTTTTCAGAAGCAACTGTGACAATTTATTGCCGTCTTATGCTTAGATAAATGTATATATATTCTTTTATGTGCTGGCTGCTGACTCACGAGACTCAACGAGAGACATTAGTGCTGTCAACGACTCTTGGCTCAAGCGATGTGCAGTGCATCCTTAATTACAGAAAGTATAGTGGAGACTACCCTTCCAAACCCCATGCCACATACCTCATTCTCTGCTTTGTTGCTCGTTTTCTGGAATTACTTGGAAATTTGCAAAAGAAAAAACAGCAGTCAACTATTTGCAAGTTTTTATTATGTTTTGGAGAGATGTCGGCAAACTTTACGAGTATTTCTATATATTTATATATATATAGAGAGAGAGATATCTTCTTTGTAGGCTATCGTGATTACGTGGCTTGTTTACGAAATGCACGCATGAGTAATGAGTACGTTTATAAAGATTTGAACGATGTAAACGGCATTATTTAAAGGGGACAACAGCTACTACATCCGCATTATTTGATGCATCCTAGCAATATCAGTCTAAATCAACACGCGAGTTCTACGAACCATCCCAAAACATACCTACATACCATACAACAATCTCGCTCTAAATCATTGTCGTCTGTTGCTCATCGGGGTATATCAACGTCTTGGCCCCCATCTTCGTCTCTGTGTTCCTAGGTTCTTCGCTCGTCGGCGGCTATTATCAGCGTCATCAATTCGCTGCCTGCAGACAGCCTGTCACCGTCGGGTAAACATGTGAATTTCGCAGTCGAGCTGGCAAACACGTGACAATGAAGGTGACTCTTACCCCTGTCTCTGCATCTGTCGCTGCCTCTGCTTTTGTGGGTGATGAGCAGACAGGCAGGAGAGGACAACGTAGTCCAACTACCCGATGACGGTGTCTCTGACGATGCCTCATAGTCGACAATGACGTCAATTGTGCGACAAAAGCCATTTTGCATACTAAAATCAGACAAACACTGAAGCTAGGCAGGCAGGCGGGCAGGCATGCAGGAGACATGCTCGCATATTGCACGCTGACTATAATTCAAATTGAAGACCGAAGTTTTGACAAATTTATAACATTCAAGACACCTTTATTAAACATCAATTATATATAAATACATAAATACATACACACATAAATAGTAAAATTTGAAAAAATGCTGTCTCACTTAGCCCATGCTAAACATTTTGAGATTATTGAAGCCCTTGGACTTATCGACACGTCCATAAAGTATACCCTTCAATATCTGTTCGTTCTTTGGCCCGGAGAAACGGAAGCTGCTCTTGAAATTGGTCTCCGGCAGAAAGCTTGGCAACAACTCCTCATCCACTCGATAATTCTGCAGTGTGTAAGTGCCCTTTTTGACGGGACACTCAGTGAACCACTTGCCATAACGCATCATATCCTGATAGATACTGCGCATCAGCGGCTCGGAATTGCGCTCTCTTATCATCTTGCAAAAATTGAACGTCTTACTGAGCAAGTTCGTATAGTTGCCCGTATTCGTTTCCAGAGCAATACTTGCTGATAGATCTACATCATCTATGATCTCAATGGTGTTGAGAACAAGGCTAAGACCACTGCCAGTAGTGTTTATGGAATGTACTTTGACATCGACCAGTTTGGAATTCGCCTCGAAGTCGAAGCGCGTGAAATCAATTTTGAATGAACGCTGATGTAATATGAAGATGTAGATGAATTACTGATTTTCCAAAAATAAAAACTATTTTCTTCTGATCCCTTAACTTACCCATCCCAATGTTTTGGGGCAGCTTAGTAAAAGCATTAAAGCCGGGAAAGAAAAACTTTGAAAAACAACTGAACGCATTTTCGTTAAATTATTTACTGGTAACGCTTAAGTCAGTCAATGTCATAATATAATAAAGTACTAATGATCAAGCATCAATAGAGGTCAAATTGTATTGTACATTAAGAGTTCCGATCAAATCGCACAATACAATGGCAAATTTGGTCAACTAAGTGTATTCAGATGACTTTGAAACCATTTGAAAATCATTCAGGCATTTTATTTCAAGTCCACTTATCCGATAGCATCGATTTCAAATTATTTTTTTTTATTTTTCAAAACTATATATAGCGTGTTGTTTATTGAGAACTGACAGACATCATAAATCATGTTGTTCTACATAGTGCTTGTGGTCCAGATCCTTCTGGCTCTTTGCCATGGCAGCCTGGCTGAGGTGATCAATCAGAAAAATATATAATTAATTATAAATTGAACTTCACATAATCGATTTTGCATTCGATAGAAAATGATGCGACCCAAGTTCAAGGACATCAAGGTCTGGAGTGAAGAGAAGATGGTTAGTCACAAGATTGCCTACGACAACTCGGATCCGCATTTGAACTTCTCCATGGAGGTTCACCAGGAACTGCAGGATGTCGATATACATTTCGATGTGCGCATAACCAACAAACAGGATCCTTATTACACATCCAGTCTGAACACCACTCTCAACATTTGTCGCATTCTCAACTTTGCTAACAAATCACCGGTGGGACGATTTGTTCACGGTTTCATACGCGAATTTGGCAACATTGTTGAATCCTGTCCAATAGCGAAGGTGAGTAATTGTATCTCTCTTTCGCTCTTTTTATAGTCCTTTTGGCTTCCGTCGAATTTTTTAGGGTAAATACAAAGTTCATCACTTACGTTTTAATCGCCATTTGCAGGGCTCCTACTACATCAACAAATTCTGGTGGCCAGAGGATCCAACCACAGCCATTCTGCCTGATCTTGAATTCGAAATTCACTTCAACGCCCAACATTTGGATGCCAGCAAGAAGCGCACTCTCATCATGAATGATCAAATTGATGGCGTCTTCACAGTTCAGGATGTAAACAATCTAAAGCCCGGCATATTTGCCATGCTGCCCAAGAGGCGCTAAACCTATAACTAAAAGCTACCTTAAATGCTAAAAGTTTTTATCGTTATTCAACACATTCAATGTCTCAATGGTATTTTTTATTTGTCTATCAGTTTTCTTTTCAATGTATAAATGAGCAATCACATTTGCTAATAAACGCAAACAAAAAAAAAAACTATGTAGATTTTCTAACAAGGGTACAACGGGCTCGTTTGTAATTTGGACAAGAAAGAACATCAAAAATTAAATATTCATTTAAACTGATGAAATGGGATTTGTTATAGGTTGATATTGATATTTCTTTGCCAAACTCATAGCTAAAGCTTAAAAGTGCACAAAGATGCTATCGAAATCAACTTAAGTATTTAATATAATATAATACAAGTGTTTTTGTTTTTCTGTATTGGTATCCCTGTACGATAATTGCCATGAAGTTGTCTAATACTGTCATTTTCAAAATATTCTCATCCAACGTGTCATTTATCAACAGAATTGTTCGTATTTTTCAACAGCCGGAATTTGCATATTTTTGGCATATTGCACAAATTGAATTAAAATGGGCCGTCAAATGGGCCATCAGAATATAGACAGCAGGCAAGCAGGCAGCTCAAATAAAAAATTAATATTCAATATATTTGCAATGAAATGTTTTTGACTTGCGTCGTGTTTATTGTATACTCTGTGACAGTTTGCGAATTTTAAAATCGCTTTTGGCTATTTCTCCCCAGCGAGGTGACAATCGCTTTGATTTCGTGAACATTTTGTATGATTTATGCGACTTAAAATGGCTATTGAGATATTGAAGCTGTTAAGCTTATTGAGGAATTGACGAAGCTATAAATGTGTGAATAACAATTGCGCATTGCTAAAATGTATGTGTGCAAACATTGAAAATTTCCACAATACTTTTTAAATATCCCGATAAGAACTAAACCACTTAACTTGTATTGTAACTTAGTCGTCTGTTTAGTACAAATGCTTATATTGATTATTATTTTGACTGCAAAAGTCTGATTTGCTTTAGGCAATATATATACAATTATCCAGAATATCCGACGAAATCAATTATTTCATGCAATCAGGGAATAATTAACATGCACCTGTGCATTTAAATTTCTTATGAACAAAATTCTAGCTTGTTTGCTCATTTGTCGTACGAAATTCTTTTCAAATAGTCGAAATTATGAAAGGTATAACGCATTTAGTAATTATTCTGTGCGTTATGAAGTGTGCGACAATGGTAAAGTTTTGTTTATTTTTTATAAATAGTCTAACTGTATTCAAGTTCTTAATTCTTGTATTTAGGCGACAAAAGCAATCTCTTCCAAGCCACCGAACTGTAATAAATTTAATCGGAACTATTTACAAAACTTCGCACTAGCTATAAATAATTCCGTGATGAATTTAGATGTGGATCTGATACGACCACTAGACTCGGGCCTACGGCTAAATATTGAGTTCTTCTCCGGTAACCTTAAATCGAGTAACTACCAAAGCTTTTATCAATACTCTCTCGACATGTGCAATCTTCTAAATGTTCGAAAAATCAACTTGTTCAACAAATGGATTACTAATTTCATACAAAATGGCAATTTTATACGTGGTTGTCCCTTCCCAGCGAATCATTATTATATCAAAAATTACAATAGTTCGGGACTTGTTATTCCATCGTTCTTTTTTAAGGGGTCTTATCGCATAGCTATTACTTTGTTCCAGAACAAGAAAGAATAAAGATATCCTGACTTTATTCTAGAATGTATTCTGGATGTTGACGTTAAATAATAAACTTTAGTATTTAAAATACAACGAAACATTGGATATTTATTTAAGAATTGAAACTTGAACGAGATACAATCTCAATTGAAAATGGTTATTCAGTTAAATTTTTATTATGACAAAATGGTCAAATAACTTAACATTAATTTTGGCTACCATAATTACCCATTCAAATACGGTTACGCGCCGCTAAGCATTGGAGACAATAAAAGTCGGAAATATATTTCAATAACAATCTATTGTTGAAATTGTCTTACGATAAAGCACAATGTTTTCAATCACCAGTAAATTGCTTATCACTATAGTTTCATTGGGATTAACAAATATTATTTTGGTATGTTATTGTATTCAAACTATTATTTCACTTACTGAATTTTAAAATAATATTCACAGTCAACCAAACTGGAATTCAGAAGCGGCAATTGTAATTTTAAGCATGATGTCTTCTCCAACTTTACAATTAAATTCGCCAATAGTAACGCTAACATTGATATGATTATAGTAAGCATATTACCTTATGGCCTAAAGGTCCATTTGAGTTTTGGGATGCGTATGTCCAAGGAGAAGGCATATCAAATCGTTTTTCAACATAATATAAAAAACTTCTGTTCTCTGATCAAAGGCACGCAGAAATCACTTTATAGTCGCTGGTTCGCCGACATGCTAAAGCATGGTAATTTTGCGACTAGCTGTCCCATTCAGAGAGGTTATTACTACTTGCATAACTGGGGTTTGGATACGAGTTTGGTGCCCTCATTTCTATACATGGGTGACTATCAATTGGGTCTCCGTTTATATTATGGCAAGTACAAGAAAAATGACTATGCGCCAATCCTGGAGTGCATTATGCAAACGTTGTTGGTTTGACGACAAGCTCAATCGAATTTAATAAACATATTGCATTTGATTGTGCGTCAATAAGCCTGAAGTGTTTACAAGTTTTTTAAACAACAATTTAAATGATATTCTCAGTAGATATCCTATTTATGTAGCTTACGGCGGGCTCGAAATTTATATTAAAAATAGATCTGGTCTTGATAACTGGTCAAGTAGGATCAATAATATCAGTATATTTTCACCTATTCATAAACCCCTTTAAAAGAATATGAAAAAACCGGTGTAAAAATGTAAATCATGGTAAGCCTAAAAAAATCATTTCGCTCACAAAGGATTTGTTTTCACTTTGTTAAGCTTGTGAAACTTGTGGAAAAAAGTTGAAGGGTCAAGCCAACGGCCATTTAAGCTCCATTAGACAAGGATACACAAAAGGCTCTCACGCTCCAATGTACGAAAATTCATTGTTCAATATAGCCAGCTGCTCCCAAATCCACACTCACACTTTGATACACCAAGGAACACAGACATATGCTGGCAACTGCTTAGCTTATGCTCGCAAACTGATTCCAGTTGTAAATCTTGAAAAATTGCCATTCAATGCAAATATTTTGAAAGCATTCATCAATAAGTTGGCTAGAAGTTGGCGAGACTATTCGATGTGTATTATTGGCTGAGTATCGAGCAATGAAAATCTCTAATTTGGTATTACAGTACATATTTTTCAAAGCTATAACTGACCTTTGCTAAAAGTGTGAAACATTCATAACAGTGAAATATTTTGGATCGATTTGCTAAAAGTGTGAAACATTCATAATAGTGATGTATTCTTTTTATCGATTTACATCGACTGTTGAACCCACTTTTTTGCAGTGTAAAGACAGCTGAAATAAACATAATAAATTGTAATAATAAATTGTAAAAATTCACATTTTTAATAAACGCTAATTTTTAATTATTAAAATCTATTATAAATTAATTATTATATCTAACTTTCTTAATAAGCTTAGTAACTGCAGTCCCTGATTAAATTAAATTATCCCAAGCAGCGAAGGTAGTTCTTCAAGTAAAAATATTTGCGGAGCAGAAATGTAATGAAATTTCTTTCAGCGCATTCTTAGGGCAACACATGGCCCAAGCCACTGCCTGCCACAACCTTCACATATGGCACAGCCAGTCAGCCAGTCAAATCTGTCCATTTGGCTAATAAATCCTTGAGCAGCTTATTGAGCAACGTCTGCGCATAAATATTATGGCTGGCAACTGGCCGAGAACAAGGACGCAGGACGACAGTCACATAGCACTTTGCGATGCGATGCGATGCGATGCAATGCCTCCATTCGCTTTTCACTGGATGCCTTAAAGCACACTTTCCCGCTCCTCCGCCAGCCCCCTATGGCATTAAAGCGGCGCACTCTGTGACCGCCTCGTACGTGTTAAATACAATTCGACTCTGCTTCTGTTTTCCCTTGTTTTATTTTTTTTAACTCTGTCACTCGTCTGCAAATTCTTGAGCTGACATTGGATTTCGGTTGACTGTCGTGTTGGTATGCCTGCCCAGAACTTAAGTCGTGGTGTTATTGTTATTGTTATTGTTATTGTACTGCTGGTTGTGGTGCTTTCTTAAGTACGCTGGCTGCACTAAAAGGATATGCAAATTGTTTGAATAGCAAACGACATGCTAAACAATTTTTGCTCTGGTTTGTACTTACAATATACTGGTATAAAGAAAGAAATCAAACGTAACATTTCTCTTTAGTATGTTTTTTGTCTTTTTTTTTTTTTGGTCAACAATTTTTTTCTTCTGGCCATCGCATTGTTGTTTGCTTTTGCGCATTAAGTTGTTGTGTGTGCTGCAAGGATACGAATACAAGGCATGTCCTCTACCTCGTTACAATGTACAGGAAATGTTTTGCTGTATTTCACACCCCGCTGGATATAAATCACAGTGTCCCATGTTATTTTGGCCCAACTGCTAAACCTGCAGATTTGTTATTGTTGTTGTTGCCCCACACTGCCAACGACTCCTGTTGGATTATTGAATTAGTTGATTATATGCGCTCAAGTCGGGAGCGGGGCAAGGCTCCCAACATGAGGTGCCTGTATCATTTCTATTTGGGGTTTTGTGCAGGGCAATAAATCTTTTGTTTTCCAGTGCCATTTTACACATTTCAAATCTCATTTAAATCCGAAACAAGGCCAACTCAATGTTGCGGTAGAGTGAAACAATTGTAACTGCTTTTGGAGTTGTTATCTGCCTTTCTCCTCCTATTTATTTGGGCGGCAATTGTTCATTGAGGTGATTCATTAGATGAAAATCAATTCAGTTTGAGTATAACTTATGGTATTCACCCTGATGCTAATATCGTATTTATTTTGCTTTACTCTGTGTTGAAAAACTTTATGTCGACACAACATCAATATGCATGAGCATTAAATGAGTTATGTAAAATGCTGGCTGCTCTTAAGTCAAAGTTTTATTTGAAGTCGAATGCTAATTTCACATATCCAAAAGTTAATACACATCAAAAACTCTGTTTAATGCACAATCAAGCGCAAAAATTGACAAAACTCCGCAAAGCAGAAAAGCATATGCAAGAGCCAAGGATGCTGGTAAACTGCTGATAAACAAGACAAATCCGAGGGCAGGCAAGAAAAATGGTATCCTCTTTGGTATTATATATATATTTAGAGTTAACATTGATGGCAGATTGCGGCAGTCTATAGCAGGACAAGAAGACAACAAGCAACCAACAGCAGGCAGGACAGCAAAGTAAATATGACAACAATAAGGCTCTATTCACTCCACACCTTTGCCCACTTTTCCAAATGGCCGAAGGCATTTTTAGTGCCGGGTCTGCAGTTGAAGTTTCTTGTGAAATGCAATTTTGTAGCAAGTAAATCTGATAAAGCAATTGTAAGTGGATTGCATTAGACTGAAATTCAGTTATACGATATCAAAAAAAAAAAAAGAAAAGGATAATTGGGATGAGAAAACGTTGCCGCAAACCTGAACAATTAAGAAAACACAAAGCCATTCTGAGGTCCCTCGATTTTAAGTTTCGAATGCCACAGTGTCTCGAGTAAATCACTTAGCCCTAATCCCAAGTCGCAGCTATTCATATCAATTTTTCAATTCGCCTCCACAATAAAGAATAAAATGGTAGCTGGCAACGGGGAAGGGATACAATTTTGATACTGATTCATTCAGCGTTCAATCTTTTTCTACAACTTGCTATTTTTTTCCCTTATTCTTTTTTTTTTTTTTTGTTATTGTTGCCTTGTTACAAGGATATTGACGACGCGTCGTCGTCCTTGCCAGGATGATGATAAAGTGCGGCAACAAACCACATTTTTATACGTGCGTATATATTTTTATATGCTAGATGGCTGGCAAATCTGTGTGGCAGTTGGCGGGTGCATATTTATGCACAGTTCAAAGATCAAAATGAATATTTTATTTGATTTGATTCCTGCTTGGCTGCGCTGCTACAAGAAAAGCATTTTTAAGCGCACAATCCTTGGCATAATCAAGTCCTTAGAGAGTCAGCAGCGGGCCAATTGTCTGCCTGTAAATTGAAATGTTCTATGATTGTGTGTGTCTGTGTTATTGAATATGTGGTTTGATGAAGGGCAGGAGGCGGATGTAGGTTATTCTTCTAAAGCTGTGTGTTTAATGTGCTGATAAAGTGCCCAAAAGTAGGCAAAGCCTTACAAGTTGATCAAAAATCTTGGGGAAAATTCCGTTGTATTGAAAAAAAATCATCTGAAACCACTGAGAACAGAGTAAATAGAATAAGTTTATTAAACCGTTTACTTCCAAGTTCATTTCAAAGCACGAATCAACAATACACGACTTTAGCCAAAACAAAAAAACCATATTGAGTTATTTAATAACAATGTTGCTAAACAAATATCAACAAAAATATTCAAATAACACCTAAGTAAAGCAGCTGGTTATATATCTTTGCAATAAAAGAATTTCTCTATATAAGCCCAATAACACACTTAGTTTGAACATTTATACGTTGCGAAATGAGAGTTTCTTTGGTGCTGTTACTTGGGCTCTTAAGTGTATTGCTTTTGGCCCAAAATTCGAATTGTGCAGAGACCGATGATGATGATTATAAAGATGAAGATTATGCCGAAGGTGAAGATTACAGTGATGAACAAGGAGACGACGATGGTCAAACCATAGCTGAACCCAATAACGACGATAAGCCTGAAGAAGTTGATGAGGCCGATAATGGCGATAACGATAACGATAACGACGATAAGCCTGAAGACGGGGCAACAGAATCTAAACAAGTTGATGAGGCCGATAATGGCGATAACGATAACGAGGATAAACCTGAAGACGGAGCAGCAGAATCTGAAGAAGGTGATGAGGCCGATAATAGCGATTACACTGAAGAAGAAGAGGGAGTAGAATCGATTTCAGCTCCAGCTGGAAATGTAGCTCCACCAAAACAATCTAAGCCGAATGTAGTAATTAAACCTCGCCCTCCAAATCGCCAGCAGCAGGCAAATAAAAATCGACAGTCTAAACCTAAGGCTAAAAAACCAAAACAGGCAAATATTCGGAATCAGCAACCGAACAAAAACCAGGCAAGGAAGCAGAACCAAGCAAGGAACCAGAACCAAGCAAGGAACCAGAACCAAGCAAGGAACCAGAACCAGGCAAGAAACCAGAAGCAGGCAAGGCAAGATATCCCTGTAAGAAGACAGAACCCGAACAGGTCTCGTATGCAAAGAAGACAGTAAGCCCAGCAATGTATGGAATTATAATTTGTAACTCCGATAATTCTTTGTACACAAATAATAAATAATATATAAACAAAATAATAAAGAGTGTAAATTATTTTAAGTACTTTTTCATAAATCCGAAATTCTGTAATATTTTTATATTAAACACTCAATAGGTGAGTACAAAGCGTACTGAGCGACTTAAATTTGAACTCTTTCATTAGCAGACTGCAGACTACTCCTGCTCTATGTCGAAGTGCTCTCATTATGTGTGTATCATTCCCATATCAAAAACTATATTTGTTTGTGAATATATGTTTCGAGGTCATTCGAACCTAATTTTCGTTAGACTTCATATATTTATGTACATATAAACATATATCAACATATATTTTCAATTGAGAATCGAGGTCATCTAAGTTTAATCACACTGTTTGCTCCCTTATTTAACAGCTACGTCCTCAATTATTTTTTTTTTTTGTACTTTCTACCTTCATAAGCACATCAAGGAAAGTTTTGTTAAAGACAAATAAACAAAATTAAATAACAAATAGTTCTAGTTAAACACCTGAGCACAGTAGCTGGTTGTTGAATTACTTATCTAACGTATTTAATTTTTGTGTATATAAACCCAGCAATATATTAAGCTTCAACATTATTGATCGCAATGAGAGTTGCTTTGGTACTGATAAGCATTTGGCTTCTTTCCACTTGGGGGCTGAGTGACGATTACTACGATTACTATGAAAATGGCGAGGAAGGAAACGTTGATGACCTGGAACCAACATCCAACACACCAGAGGATTCCCAAACAACGGAGCCATCAAACCCACTCCCCCAACAAAAACCAAAGCAAAAACAACCAAACCAAAAACGTCCCTCGAAACCGAAAAATCAGCGTAAAAAGCCACTGAGGGGTAAAAATAATAAACAGGCTCCGAAGAAATCGAAGCCTCGGAGGCCTCAGGTAAAGAACAACCGAGGCCGTGGATAATTATAACAAAAAGTAGGTTCACAGCTATTTTAACGCAATAAATTTAATCTTCTTAGTTCTAGAAATCGATAAGTCGGACTCGCAAGCCCTAGAAGCAGATCAAAAGATAGAAGAAGACTCAGAAAAAATCAAAGTCAGCTAAAAAAAACAACAACAGAACCTGCGTCTTGGAAGAGTTAACAAAAAAAAGACAGATACATTTTCACAGCACATATACATTGCTTATCTTGTTATAATAAATGTGCTAAGTGAAACAAAATTGGTGTTTAAAGTTGCTCAGCTTCAATTTGTGGTCTGGTCACCTTCTCAGCTCATAGCGTTGCAATGCTTTCCGTTCTCATTTCGTGTTGAAAATCCATCAAAGTGTTGGTGCTCCAAGGCTGAGCTGCAACGCATTTCACACGCTTCGCTGGAGTTTTGTAACTAGAATTGGCCGACAGAGGGGACAAGAGGGTGCACAGGCCAGGACCATGCAGGAAACCTGCTCCAACCAAGAAGCAGCGGCGGCGGCGTCGACGAAAACTTTTTTGCCAATGCTGCTGGGCAAAACTTTCGCCGGCGTCGCTGAGGCTGCACAAAAATGTGTGCCCAAAATATGATTTGCCTGCTTAAATTGCAGTTGGGCTTTAAAAATGTTTTCACTCGTCATGCAAACATATATAGACATATATATATATTTTATATATGTATATGTAAATGGTATATGTATAGCTGGTTTTGGTCCTTCCACCTAACAGTCGCCTAAATGCGCCTAAATGAATTTTTACTAGTTGGGCTTGGCAAAAGTTTTGCCTGCACCTTTGAGCAAAAGTTTGCTCGTATGCCTCAAGTTTTTGGCCAAACATTGCCAAAGGCTGAGTTCTGGCTTGTTGCTCAACTTTTATAATTATTTGATTTGCTACACAGTCACTCAACTGTCTTAATGTGTGTGTGTGTCTGTGTATGTCTTTGGGAGGTTGTGTGCAAATCCTTTCTTGGCCCAACTACGACAATATTATTGCAACGTTTTTTTTGAAAACTTTGCACTTTTTTAGTGATTTGGGTTTGGTATATGAAAATCTGTTAAAATAGTGATAACATAATTTTCAATATACCCTTTTAAATAACTGTCACTTTATAATACTCGTCGTAATTAATCTGATGTGTTTCACTGCCTCAAAGACATCACAAGTTGTTAAGATAATCAAACAAATATTCAAAAACACCTGTTGTCTAAACAAACAGTTCAAGAAGAAGAACAAAAAAAGAAGTCAAACGTTAATTATAATTATGTGCGAGAATATTCGAAGACCAAAAATATTTTGAGGTCTCTCCGAACAACAATATCAACAGTTGATCAAAAACAGTTGTCGCGTAGCTTGTAAATATGCATTATACCCATATTTGGGTGCTGCTCTTGGGCCTCTGGAGTCTTGGATACAATCAGCCACATGCCTTGGTGACTTCGCCTACACAAGACAAAAGAGCAGCAAAATATTTACTTCGACATTTGCCTACACAAATTAAGCTTCTATCCAGAAGAACTGGAAATGGAAGAGTCAGTCTTGTCTCTGAGGCAAATAACTTTAGCTCCGTTGAAGAAATTCTAATTGCCAGCACAGCGCCACTTGGGAAAAATACAGAAATCGAGAAACCCGACCAATTGTTATTGATGATGAATTTCATTTTTACCTGGCCCTTATTTTATGCATTCTACATAGTTTTTTTGGCTGTTATTTTGTTTTAAATAAAATAAACACAATAAAATCCAAAGTAAAATGATGTGTTTTATACTGGCAACAATAAAATAACCCTATAAAGCTAAACTTAAAATAAAGTTTGGGAGAAACTAACTTAAAAATACATAAATGTTAATAACCGTCAGACTTCCTTCTACCTGTAAGTTAGACAATTCTGTAACGATAAACTAGAAAATTGTGAACAATTTTTGTATAAACAGCAATTGTTTCAAATCCAAACTGTAGTGAAGTTAACTGGCTTTCATTTCAAATAATTTGGAAAATACCGGCTAGTAAATTTTGAATGTATATCATCTTACCTCATAAATATCCGCTACATTTTCAACTTGAGTTGTCAGCATATTTCGAGAGGCATATTTCCCCGAAAAGCGCCCTCACACAAACTCCATTTGTAACAGCCGTTGAACGGGACGCACATATGTTGTCCATATGCTAAGTATGCAACGAGTGGCACTCAGACCACCCACAGTCTGGGAAACTTGCTGGCTCGCTCGCTGTTGCTTTCGTCAACTGCAACATAATTTATGACGCTTTCATTAAAAGCGACAAGCGAGACAAACGCCCACATACACACACACACACACACACACACACACCTCCACACACACACACACATACACATACCAATACGAGTACACACCCACAATCACGGCTTGAACTGTCCAGTTGAGCACGGACTTTGTTTATGTGTGTTTCAAATGTGTTTTGTGCCCCAAACGTGGCATACCCCACCGACAACTTTAACTCGGTTACGTGCCAGACAGTTGTCAGGCGGAACGCCATAGATGTCGGCAACATTTCACCCCGAACGGTGTCAATTTTTTAATGTCAAGCGTTTAACTGGCCAAGGATCGTTCCCGATCCTGAAGCAATGACCAGTGGTTGGGCAGTTCGTCGACGTCGCGCTCTGACATAATTAAAGACCATTAATCACGTGTGCTGATTCAACAACGCCCACTCGCAAAGGACCTCCTCAGTTGACCGACCCGCCACCCCGCCCCATATCGTATCGTTTGGGTTAATCAAGCCACTTGGGCCGCTAGTCTGGGGCTGAATTTAAATTGTGCAGCCAAGAAAGGAGAAGAACGAAACCACCTTGGCGATATTGCACCTCGTATCGCCTCGTTACAAAATGTGTCCAACTGGACAAATTTTTTTTACACATTCTTCGTTTTCGTTTTGTTTTTGTTTTTTTGTCTGATTTTTTACAAGAGATTTTTTGTATTTGCTTTCAGTTTAACTTTTTTTACAGCAGCATTTTGGCGTCAATTAACGTTCTTTGTTGTGGCGTTACATTGGACACATTTTCGGCACGGACACACACATAGCCACAGTCATAGCCAAATCTATAGCTCTACGTAGATTGGATGTTGTGCTTCAATGGGCCTCGTGTTGAGTCTCTTTAGACGAGGGAGACTTCTGAAGCTCCTAAGACTAGAATAAAGGACAAGATTGACAACGAGAAAAATCATGTTGGCTAAAATTCAATTCATCTAGAATCAATTTCATATTTATATTAAAATGTCAAGAAAATCGTTGAACAGATTTTAACAACTTATAATCAAACATTTTAGATTTTTGATAGAAAGAAAAATTATACGTTTGAAAATATGTTTTTTTACTTATTGTGTTACCACCATTTCTAAATTAATTATTTATTTTTCTCATTGTTGAGGTGCGCTTTTCCTGAAGAATACGTTAAAATTTTTGAGTAAACAAAAAGGAAAAGTTCTTAGAATGAATTTATATTTTTTTTTAAAGAGAATAAGTTAAGAATACTCACTTTACAAAGTGTCCCTAATTTGTCATATAGCTCTGCTTATAGCGCACAGTCCATGAAAAATAAAGTAAAAAACACAAATTCGAGCGAAACGATATGACAAAACAAATTCCCATATATTCACAACAGCAGCATCCTCACACACCCACACACATGTCACATGTCACACACGCAAACACAAACACACACACACACAAACACACACACACAGATACGTTAGCGAAAGATATCAGCTACATGGCTATGGCGTCGGCGCTTATATAGACTTATAGTCTCGCATATTGACCGCGACGGGGCAGAGTCCGCGACACCTTCGCAACAACACGCTGAACAGCAGGAATCTCCCTAAATACCCACATCCCTTTCCACCCAGTGAATACCACTACCAATACTGAATCCCAGCCCGTCTGGGCATGGGACGCTTGGGGATTGATTTTTAACGAGCGATGCTAGTGAAACAGTCGATGCGAGCTATGAATGTTTGAATGTTGGGCAAAAAATTATGGAAAAACAATTTTTAATGGACTTAAACTGCTGCAAATGGTGGCCATGTGTCTGCATTAAAGGGTTAAATGTGCATAAAAATCAAGAAAATATTTTCTACAAATTGCCGCACGGGCTTTTGGCTTTTTGAAGTGGCCAATTAAACGAACCAAGTTTTTATTTGGCGCAGGGCTTTGTATGATTTTGTTTCCATGGCAGCTTACTGACTTACATCATGATTGATGCATGTTGAGTTACAACTGGTCAATAGTTTCTGCTAATCATGTTTTCCTCTTTTCAGCCAGATCTAATATTCTTTGAGCATCACTTTAATATGCAAATCAGTTTCGCCAGCTGTGATCTACACTTATATTTTAAGTATGTAGCTCTTGCATTAAATATAAATGAGATCTTTTTTTATTTAGTATTAGTTAATATACCCAGAAATATTCTAAAATTGTATAATATTTTTAATATTTTAGAATAATAACTTTAAATTTTTAAAAGCTGCTTCTAGAAGACTTTTCACTTAAATAAAAAATTAAGGCAAATTTTGGATATAATTCTCTGAGTGTAGAAACCAACTGGCCAACCAGAAAAGAAACTAGGACCAGGCCAAAATCAACACGAGCGTAACCCAACCAATCAAATCTTAAAATAATACACAAAACACCCAGCTAACCACAGACACTGAATACAGAACATAAAGTCAGAAACTGAAACCGAAGTAGACACAGACATCAGGGGCACTGTAGTTGGATTGTGTTCTACGGCTAAGCCAGGGTAACATTTAAATTTTGTGGAACCAAAAGCTACTTTGTGGCTTTAAGCAACAGCTAGGCCAACACCAACACAATCACCATCAACAACTACAACTGTGGCTAAGTACCAAAGTAAACACGGCATAGATGTCGCTGAGGGGTTGGCCCAAAAACTTTGACCACATGAAAGGCGAAAAGCGGGACCCGGCGAAACTTTATGCAAAATGCCCGCGGGCATTGCAATGCACACACATGATGTGAGAGGATGGCTGAAAGGGGGCTAAGGGGTTACTGGTTGTGTGCTCTATGTGTGTTAATTTAGTTGGGCGGCGTTATTGTGACTTGGCATGCGAGGGCGCCAAGTGGAAAAGTGTTTTAATTGAATTATTTTCATTGTCGCCCCAGCCGAAATCCAGCTGCAGCTCCTGCTCCTGCTTCTGTTCCAGTTCCTGTTATGCTACTACTACTAGTACAACCGATGCTTGCCTTCTGGCATTATTAACTCTTTTTGTTGCTTCAATTTATGCAAACTTTCTAAAAAAAAAAATAAATAAATAAAAAAAACTTGCAAAATAAAAACAAAAGAAAAAGAACGAAAAAAGTTAAATGAGTTAAACGAGCAATTTTATGAGCATGTCGAAAGTTTCACAAATACCCCACAATAAAACAAGGCGACCAATTGTTTGGGTTGTTTCCGCCCTCAGCCCGTTTACCACTTGCCAGTTACCAGTTACCAGTTACCACTTGCCAGTTACCACTTGCCATTTACCTCTACCGTTGCGGAGCCCGTGGGCTTTTGCACCTCTTGCTGCGAAAATTGTACGTGAGTTTTACTTGTCTAATTGTTTGTAAATGCAATTTGTATGGCCAGAGGTGGGCGAGCATCCCATTCACAATCAATGGATAGATTTACATTTCTGTCTGAACAGAAAGTTTTCAGTGTGAAGTTGACCACAAATTTCATTGCGGCGATATTACATTTGTTAGTTCATAGTTGCCAAAATCTATACATCTTATTAAATACAAATATTTCGGTGTTTGATAAATCTTTATGCTAACCAATTTTATCAAGCTCACTAACTATATACAAACCATAGAAATTAAACTAACTACATATAAATCATAGATAAAGGATGTGATTTGTGGCAAATGGGTCTACCTATTTTAGAAATACTGTTATATATAAATTTCTGAGTTCACTTGTCTATTTGAGTAAGTATCAAAGAGAATTCTTCAACTTGTGAAAAAATTTTAATATATTTTTAAAAACGAAAAGGGAATTAAGAAAAAATTGATTCATACAATGCCTAATCTTGAAATCATTTCCATTTGAATCTTATTACAATATTTACCTATCGCTAATCCCCAGACTCAAAATTTAGAGCAGCGCTTATCAGGTGAAAGTTGCACATCGAGATCCAATTATCAGAGCCCACATACATGGTCCCAAATTTGTGACCCATAACTTTGCAAGCCATAACAAAGTTACGACAAGCCCACACACATACACTATAATCCGCTGCACATTCTTATCGCATCAGGCAAAAACATTTTCAATTTCAATAGGCTAACGAGTTGTTTTTTATTTCTATCAGCAGCAGAGCAAAGCGTGCAAAAATTGTGCGCCAAAAAGGCCAAATGCAAATGGAAATTGGCGAAAAGCGGTCAAAAGAGCAGGAACAGCAGCCACAACAACAATAAATACAACAAAAGCAGCAGCAGCAAGGAAATAAGCCATTCACACTTTCAGATGGGTCGACTGTGGGTATGTGTGTGTGTGTGTGTGTGTAAATTCTAATTCAAAGGCCAAACAGCAGCCACAATGGCAACACGTCGCCACCCATCCCCCCAAACTGTCTCACATCCAATAGCGACCCAATCAAAAAATGGCAACCGGTTGGCATTGCAGGGATGCAGGGCTGCAAGGATGCAGGGGGGTGTTGCCAAAGCGCAGGACGATGTGCAAAATGTTCTTAATTCTCAATTCATATGCAAATTTATTTTATCGCCAACGCTGCTGCCTGCCTGCAACAACAATGAAGGATTGTGGCTGCCAGGCTGACTGCCTGACTGACTCACTGGGCAAAGTGGTAACCATCCATCCGCACACATTTGCACACCCACCCATGCCCATTCACACACACACACACATACACACAGACACACACACTTGTGCATGGGGCTTGACTTTTGTGGCTCAGTTTGGTTTGACTGTGGGAAATGCAGTGGGTTGACTATAGGGAATATATGTGGTATGGAGTGCACTCGAAAAAATATATGCCCCAAAACCCATTATATTTAACCAAATTTATAAGTTTGGAAAAGAAAATTCTTTAAAGAAGCACACTTGATTGGTTTCTGGCTTCAACAAAAAGTATTGGCATGTTTTTTAAGTTTCTTTCTTAAATTATTAATATAATCAATTAAAAATTATAGCTCCTAGTTCTATTGAGAATCTCTACTAGCATATTGGTCTGAGTTATAGTAATATTGCCAACAAGAAAAAATAAGAAATTATATAATAAATAAGGTAATAGCAAAGACTTAAGAGACATTGCCCACAGATATGTTTCTCTATATTTAACTCAATAATATTTGATGACAGTTGAATACAGAAATAAATAATTAAATAAAGACCGAATTCCTTCAATAATATTTAAAAATATTTTAGCTATCTCTAAAATGTTCTTTCTTTCTGCATTTTGGAATAAAAAATGTGAAAATTGTAAGCCATATTTGTTTTTTCTGAGTGTATGCCATGTGGCGAATTGTGAGGCTGCTTCACAACTCGTTATTGCTTGTAGCACTGCCGTTTTCGGCTTTGGCAATGAGGGTACGCATTCAGTTGTTGTAATTGATCGCACACATTACAAATTGCATAGCCATTGAAAAAGTGCTTAAATGCTAACTTTTAAGTAGACAACAATAATTGCACGAGTCCCACACGAGACCCGCTGTGCCATTTATTGCCTTGCCACACTTAGTTAGTTATGAGTCGCATTTTCCGTTGCATGCAAGTATTTGTCAGTCGCTTAGTTGTGGCCATAATCAGCACTTGGCCATAATTAAGTGCTCACGCAACATTTGCTGCCGCATCTTGGCTTGTCACTAATTGCCCGAGTGCGGAACTCACGATGCAAGTAATGATTATGGCCAGGATCTGGCTACTGGGGCTGGCCAGCTGTCTCGGCGCTCATTCGAGCACAAAGCCGGCAATGCCAAGTGCCAATTAGCAAGCAAAATAGATTGTAAATTTTAATGACATACACGACTGCTCTTTTCTACATGGCTCTGTGCTTGTTTTGATATTTTTTCTGCATTTCTTTTTGCTAGTGGCCACTTTGAAAAGGCAACTCCTTTAGTTGTAACGGCTTGCAAGAAGTCAAAGGCGTTGACCGCCTGTTGTGCTTCATTGAATATAAAATACACTAACTGTGTGTTGAGTGTGTGTTGGTGTGTGTCCACTTCAATTAAAAAGACTTTCACCCGCTGCAAAACACAATAAAAAAGAAAAAAGATAGAGGCTAAAAGACTTGAAAAACACTTCCGCTTTACTTTACTTTACTCGTACTTTACTTTTGTGTGCGCCTTAGTAAACGTTTGCAATTGCTTTGAAATTGCGCAGACGTGCAGACCCCGTCCAGAGACACACAGAGAACGATGACGACGACGGAGAAAAAAAAGCTGTCTACCTTCAGTATGACGGCCATTGCAGCACAACATGACTTCCGCTTCCGCTTCATATATGAGTGCGATGGAGCAAGCATACACACACACACACACACACTGTAAAGTGAAATCAATTCAAAGCCTTATACGAGTTGCTGCTACTGCTGCTGCTGCTGCTGTTGCTCCTCAATTGCCCTTTTTTCGTCATCAACATCAACGCTTCCTCATCGCCATCAGCAGCCCGTTATCGTTACCATTCTCATTCTCATTCCCATATCCATTCTCATTCTCCTTCTTATTCCCATCATGGCCACAATTGTTGTCCCTTTGCTTGTCCAGCCAAGCCAAGTTGGTAAAATGTCGCCGATTTCTTTCCCAATTGAAATTTGCCAAACGATAGACCCTTTTTTTTGGGTCTGGCTCAAGACCTTGGCTTTGATTATGCCTTCAACTAAATTCCATTTTAAGGCCATATAACAGCATCAAGGGTAAAGTACTCAAAAATATCACAGGAACAATAGTCATAGTAATAAATTATAAAACAAGACAATATGCATATTGAAGTATAAACATAATATCAAATTCATTTTAAAATCTAGAAATTTATTTTAAATTTATTTTTTATTTTTTCTAATGCTGTCAATAATTGGCTTGAGTTTAGTGAGTAATAATTCCAAAAACAAATTTCTAGATTTTTTTAAACTTATCACGCTTTTGTCAAGACAAAATGTTATATTTTTTACATATATTTAAATATTTGTAAGATTAAGATACATATTTGAGTGCTTTAAGTTGAATTGTTCACACCAACCAATGGCAATCAGAACAGAGTTAGGCGGAAGCAATACACATGCAATTATGTATGCTTATTGTGTTGCATCCTGCAGGAAACAACCAGCCCCAAAATCCGTATGAGGCTCATTAGAAAAGTTTTTCGGCCACAATGGGCAAAAGGCAAAACCCCAAAAATTGACCATAAAATAAATTGAAGTGAGTACAATAAAAACGAGAAACAGGTAAAACAGTAGACAAAAAGCAGCAGAAAAACAATTGCACTGTGACAAAGTACAATGGGACAGTTGAAATGGGTTTTAGGGTGGACATATAATGCTCCATCTCCAGCTCGAGCTCGAGCTCCTGTGACTGCTACTGCTCCTGCTCCTGCTCCTGCTCTGGGCATGTGTCAATGCAACGGGCTGCGACTCGGACTCCCTTGGGTTGAATCGGGGCGATAAGAACAACGAATGGCGACAGTGTCACAAAACAAATAGGTTGCCTAAAAGCCGCAGCAAAACCAACAGCAACAAACTGGACACGAAATGGCAACAACAACAACAACATGTGACCACTAATGTTTTAGCCGCACACAAATAAATACAAAAAGGGGGCGGGGGAGTTAAAGTTGCACGCGGTTGAAATGGCACTGTCAAAGTTTTACGGGCATACATGCAAAATTGCTGCAACTCTTTTCAACCAGCAACACTCCGGGGCGAGTGGGTGTAGAGAATAGTGAGTAGGGAGTAGGGAGTAGGGAGTAGGGAGTAGGGAGCGCTGCACTTTAATGTCATTGCCTACTTGGAGGCGCACACAATTTTTGAAGTGCTACGTAAATATTTTCTAATTAATTTTGCGCTTGCCATTAGGGGAGGACCAGCGAGCGCCTGGCTAAGATTTCATTACGGTGCACTCGAGTGATTCCGTCTATCTAGCTCCGCCCACGTAATGAAAACTCTTGCATCGTAATTAGCAATGCAGCCGGCAGCGGCAGTTGGGCAGGATAAGGAGAAGGAGCTGGGCTTCGAGTATTTGAGTGTGTTTTTAATACGCATCAACAAAAGTGGGCAATGGCAGGCTGCAGTGGTGGAGGTGTCATCATTGGCACTCCATTCACACTTGACATATGCAAATGTGCATTTTAAATGGATTTATAGTGTACGTGGTCTCTGCCATCACACTTGATGTGCTTTCCTTTTCTATTTTTTGTGGGTCGACTTTATTTTAATAATTAAAGGGATTGCCCATATTGCAGTTTCAATTAAAGTTGTGAATAGTAGTGATTGATAGCTTATAGAAATATTTTTTTAAAGATTTCAGACATTTTCTCTTCCAAGCAGAAATTTTCGTTTTTCTCAATTAGAAAAAATAAAATGTTCAGCATGGGAATTTTATGTATATTATTATCCAAAATTAACTTATACAATTAAATCATAAGGTTAGGTTGTATCGTGCTTGTAATTTATAAGTCATAATTCTCTGACAATTCTCAATATTCTATGTCATATATTTTTTTGAGTGGATGCGGAAACAATGCAGTTGTCCAGGAACAGCAACTGCGGCACTTGCCAACAGTTGAACTCATTGTCTGCATTCAAATTATTTACACATTATCTGCAGGAGGCAGCCAAACGATGGCACAGTCTCCCCAAGGACATGTCACACTCAGGCACACACACACACACAGAGAGACCGAGAAAGAAAGAGAGACAGAGACAGGGAGAGAGAGGGAGAGTGAGAGAGTCTCGGCATTGTTATTTTAATAGTTTAAGTAACCATAATATGTTGAGTACTTTTTAATAAACTTGAAACATGAGCAAATGTTTTGTTTGTGCGCGTGCAGCACAAGGACACTGGGGACGACTGTTTGGGTAACAGCCAGCCAAAAGGCAGCAAGAAACTACACCACACGGGCCCAAGATTTATGCAAACCGAAAATGTTGCCAAAAATTACAATTTAATGGAGTAGACAGCACTCTGCTTTCCGTATCCGGTGTGCGGGGCACATAATGAGCAGCGTTGCAAAGTTGGACCCATGGCGGCAAAATACAACTCGAAAGGTTACCAGAGATCAGAGTGGAGGACGAAGAAGTTGCTGCAACTGCCGAGTGGCCACCACGCAATGTTAGCAAAAGTAACTTCTCTAATTTTGTAGGAAATATGAAGCCATTAAAGCTGCTGCAGACATGCAAAATGGCAACATCTTGACTGCGCAGATATATATATATATGTATATATATATAGGACCTGCGGCCATGTGGCACCCTTGCGAAAGTTGTCCTCGAGAGTGTGAAAATAAATTCTGAATAAGGTGGAGTTGGCAACTGCTTTGCATGTGGCGCCTCGCCTTGATAACTTTAGTCCGGAGGCACGCTAAGAACATCTGTTGCATTTTTATTTCGGAACAATTTATATCCACAAAGAGACTAAAAATAAAAATAGGCAACAACTACAACAAGTGCATACAAATATTTAATTGCCAGCTTTCAAGTGACAAGCAGCGAGAAAAATGACCACTGCTGACCACCATTGAAAACGAGCCCGTCCAACTAGAAATCCTCTTCCTGCTCCGCCATCACATATCCTGGCCACGCTCTGGAACTGGAACTGGTTGTGGAACCCTGTCCTGCACTTAATCACTGCTGTGACCAGCTGTGCAGAGTTTCGCTCTGTGGTTGAAGTCGAGTGTGAAGTTACTTTTTTTTATAACGCAATTCCATTGAAATTTATGGGTTTTGAAAAATGAGACACCTGCGTGGCTTAATTCAATTACGTTTTCAATTGTAATGCAACTGCGAACTACTTTAGCGTAGTTTCTATTTCAATTAAAAACAATTTTATAACATTTATATGTTGCTCAAGCTTATGCAAATCTCACGAATAATTGTCTACAAATTTATATTGAAATTTAATGATAAACTTGAATAGCAGACTTGCTACAATACAATACAATATTTATAGAATTTCAGTTAAAATTTACTTTTACTACCTTAGCACTAATTTGAACGATTAATGTTTCGTTTTGGGATTTAAAATAAGAAAACGATTGCTTAAATTGCATTCACCGCAATGACGGCTGCATAAAATTAAGTTTATTTTAATTTACGCTGATTAATTGCATTCTCCGTCGAGATGAAATGTCGCTCACCAGCTCCATGCCACATGGTCACACAACCATTGTGTGTGCTGCCTGCCACCCAAATGAGGCCCGTTGAAAACCGCACGCCAAGTGTTAAATGTCAGTTACGTATTTTTAATGCAATTTGAACGGCATGTGCCATTTAATTGTAAATTAAAATATAATAAAATGTATATATGCATGCATGCATGACTTCAAGTCTGAACCAAATGTCATCCCAATTGGTTTGCATTATAGTGTACTACCCCAAAAAGAAACTATCCAGAACGGGTGCTCGATTTTTGGCATCTGAACATTTATCTCCAAATTGCTTTTTAAGCACCGCGTAAATGCCATTGAAATTCCGCTTGCGTATCGCCAATAATGTCGTACATTAAGTGGGTTTTTTTTCTCTGTTTTCTTCTCACTTTGCATGTTTATGTGCGTATACATATATTTATTTATATATTTATTTGTCAGCTAGAAATACAAAACACAAAACACAAAACATGTTGTTCTATTTGTCGAGGAGGTTGGAGGTATCTAGTGCATTCGATGTTCGTTTTAATGGTCTTGGGTGTTCTAAATGCGCGAATTAAATGAAACGTAAAATGCTAACTGCCTCGAAAAGTGGCCGGCGATTTGCATAAGTGCCCAGTGGCGGCAACAAATAAACAGGTGTTCAACAGGATATTAAGTGTGTTGGCTCTGCTTTCGTTTTTCGGCATCTTGTGGACTAAACTATTGCGTAGAACCCACTTAAATCTAGTCATTAACATTCTGGGCACATGCCCCCCTGTTATTTTTTTTTTTTTTTTTTGGGTCCCAAGCGTTTTAGCCATTTGAATAAAAAGTTGGTAATTAGGCATGGGTTTTGTCCAAAAATCATAAAACGGGCTGGATAAATAGAAATGCCCATTCATAATGTGTCTGGGGCGCCACAAGGCAGAGAAACCAAATAGAGCTTGCAACACAGCACACTTAATAATCTAAATATGAGCATCATAAAGTTGGGTAACCTTTTCTTGACCATCACTTATTAAATATTCATGACACTTTAGCTTTCTAATTTCGAATTATATATGTTGCTACATGCTCGGAATTTAATCCGTTTCTATTATTTTCAATCAGACAACGTGCTTTAATTTATGAATAATTACAGAACGAAAATAAATTCGTTACACGCATTCAAATTCAGTTGGGTAAACTTACCAAATTATTTTTCACAATCGTAAATGGCATCAGAAGTCTTCTTCCTGCGAATATATACAAAATAATAATCAAATTAATCATATTCTATGCAACAAAAAAAGCATATGCGAATAAAACGAAGAAGAAATTTCTTATTTCTGTCTATATAGAAACATTATTTCAATTTATCATATCTTTGCTTAGAAAGGTAAAAAGTAAAAAGTAAACTAATCAAGTTTACTAAATTGCCATATTGCCAGTTGATTTTCAAAGGAAAAAAGTAAATGTAAAAAATTTAAGTATAGCTTTACCCATGTGAGAGGTGCCGCATTGCGTATGATTAATGCATCTGCAAATGGGAGCCAGCAAAAAAAGCAGCTGAAAGTTGGAGCCTTCAGCACAAGGCAACAGCCGTTAAGACTGTGCCTCAGACACAGCTCAATTAATGATGGAATGCACGTCGTATTGACGCTGGCGGAAGGGAGAAGGGAGGGCGGTTAGCAACTGCAATAATTGACTTTTAAAAGGAAACAGGTGGCGCCCAGGCCAGAAGTAGAAACTCCAGCGAACCTGACAGCAAAGTGGTGGTGGTCGAGAATTACTATTTATATCTGTATCACAGGATGAATCACAGAGTTCCACATCGGTTTCCTCTTCCGTTCGGTTGGCGACCATCTCGCCAGCTATTTGCTTATTTATGCACTACATGTCTTTGGGCTTTATTTTAATTCTCTATGCGGCTCCCTTTTATCAGCTACCATAAACGGCACACGCACCCGCAAAACCTCGATTTGTACTTGTTTTTGTTTTTTGTTTTCTACTCTTTTCTACAAATTATACAATGTTCAAGAGGGGTTCACGAAATGACCTTAAAATTCAATTGGCAAATTTGATTGTTATTGTTAAAACGCGTGACAAATAAGAATATAAAATGCCATCATTTAAAATGTAGTTCAGCAATTGAGAAATTCCTTCTGAAATGGATCATATTCGTCTGACGGCATTAGGAGATCCATAAACTGACAGCTGAAACGTGCAATATGCCGAATATAATGACACCCGTATCCACACAACAAGATATATACTGTACCTGCTGCTCTGCAGTTCAATAATGCAAATTCAGTTTCAGGCAACACGTTCGGATCGTCTCGACTCGACTTGACTCGACTCGGCTCGACTCAGCTCCAGGGAGTGCCTATGATGCATACTAAGCAGATGGAGCTGGGGCCTCACTTTGGGTATATCCGAGTTTTTAGCAAAACGCAGCTCATTATGCTCGTTTTGTACGCCTCTTTTTTGTATTTTGCCAATCTGATTTCGTATATAAATCTAACGCGCTGCGCTATTCAGCCATCACTTCTTTGGTGGAAACTTAACTGTCAAGTTTAGCTCCTGCTGTGATCAGTTCGCGTTTCTCTAATCAAGCATCAACTAGCATAATTTGCCAACACCTACACAGGATTTAACATAAAGAAATTAATCAAAACACAACACAAAACATCGAAATCAACATGAAGTTCAGTGTTGCGTTTGCTTTGTTGGTGATCGTCGTCGGGTTTGTGGCCAGCGGCGATGCTCTGCCTGCCAGGAAAAGTGAGTTTAACACAAGTGCCACTGATTTCGCAAGGATATAAATAGCAATTAAGGATCATTTATAAACAACTTAGCATATTCTCACTATAACTCAAATATCTATCTATGCACATGTAATGCAGAAGGAATCCATTGAATTTCAGCTTGGTACACTTGAGAAAATATTAATTCCAGTTCAGCGATTTTGTAACTCAGATTTGATTTCAATTTGACATCGCATATCATGCTCGCATCTCATCTCGTTCCATAAACATATCCTTCGCATAACCATATCACTCACCACTGAAGATCGGCAATACCTTGTTCCAGGAATGGCCTACTACCAGCAACCCGTTGCCGCCGAATGGTACGGAGCCGCACCCCAGCAGAGGATTATGTATATGCAGTATGTGCAACCCGGACGCACACATGCCCGCTCCACTCAAGCAGCCAGCGCACTGGTGGCTGGTGAATCCGTTGCCACTGGCACCTATCTGAAGGGTAAGTGGCAGCCGAACTCAGTCCCAACTAACAATCCCAACTAACTCAAATCGATATTCTCTGTGGTTATCTAACAAAGATTGCGATCACACAGAGACCGAGGTGGCACTCAGTGTGGATGACAGCAGCGCGGAGAGCGCCCAATCTGATGATACCCTGAGCGCTGCCGGTGCTCACGGTGCCAGCTCCTTGGCCGAGGCCTATCCCGATGATGTACCCGTGGTCCAGATTGCCATCGATGGCGATAGCAGCAGCAGCACCGCCGATTTTGAACCTCAGCCCGCTGTGGTTTCAGAGAGCGACGATGCCGCCAAGGTGCCACGCGATTTCAACTTTGCCGCCGAGGAAGCTGCCCCAGCTGCCCCCGTTGTTCCCACTGCTGAGCAGCCCGCTGTTGTCCAGGTCGCCTTCGAGGAGGAGGAGGATCTGCCCGCTCCAGCACCAATTGCGCCCGTTGCTCCCGTCATTCCCGTCAATCGTTATCTGCCCGCCAAGAAGAAGGTCATCGTCGAACTCGACCAGTCGGCCGAGGATGCTGAGGAGGCTCAAATCGCGACCATCGAGGACGAGGAGACAGATAACACGGTTGCCGACGATGTCGAAGAGGATGATGTGGACGTCGCCGAACCCGTAAAGCCAGTGGCCAAGCATCCCGCTCGCGTGCCCAACGCTCGCCGTCCAGTTGCCAAGAAGCCCGCCGCTGGAGCTGGGAAACCCGCGAAGAAACCCGCTCCTCTGCCTGCCGGCACCTTCTTCCCAATTGACTTTGGCGGCACCAACGGTGGCGCCATCGCCATTGCCAACTCCTTCAGCACGGGTGAGGGCGGTTCAGCCACCTCGCATGCCATCGCCTACGGCTCCCCGGATGCTGCACGCGCTCGTGTCCGTCCCGGTCCCAGCAAGCGTCGCCATTAAGCGGCAGCTGCCCCAAAAAGCCGCCCGCATGCTGCACGACTGATTCTTATCATTCCACTTGAAGATTCACCACCAATTCTTGCTTAACTGCAGCAAGTCTGCGCCGAGTCTGTAAACAACAAGTCTTGTAACTATTAGTCAAATTGTCAACGTTTTTCAGCGCATTTTAATAAAATTTCTATCTGTTTTAAAAAAAATAAAGAGTTTTGATTATAATAAACAATAGTTTCATATTTTTGCCATACGCATTGAATATCGTGTTTATTTCATATGCTCTTTTGTTCCTTCAAAATTACAAATTGTGAACAAAATAAACGCAGATCAAACGCAGTAAACGGACCGAAAATTTAAAGTTTAACAAAAAGATTACAAACTTAGCAATTTACAAATGCCTTCATATAGATATAATAATATTTAAAAATTAAAGAAAAAAATTAAAACAAAAGTGGCATACAAAAAACATCAGCGTAGTTCGATTCGACTTAAGAGCTAATGGTTGTTCCTCAATTGTGATATCATCATGGGTTTAATTAAATTTACGTTTCTTTCAACTGCATATAAGGCGCAAATTGTACAATCTTTAAATGGATACTAAAGACACTACTCCCAACTTTGTGGTCTATATTATTGGATTTTTTTTCAGTTTTTCCTTTTTTTATATAAGAATCTTGGGGTTATCGATTCTTAAACTGAACGCTCTACACATCTAGCGGCTTGGAATTGTTTATAACTTTTGTTTTGTTTTGCACATATGCTTGAGATGAGAGCGATTGGATTTGGCTCCGCTATCAGTAACCATATTTATCCTGCAGCGATGTCATCACATCGTTGGCCAGATTGCTCAATCTGCCGGCCACCTTGTGGACGCCCTGACGCACACTTTCCTTCACATCATCCAGATCCGGCGCATTGAAGTTGACCGCTGTTGAGTAACCGCCGCTGCTGCCTGCAAGCGCGATTAAATATATATTAATGATCTTTTACAATAATTTGCTAATTAATTTATATGTAATTCTTACTGCGATTGCTCATACCGCCGCCCGGCGTACCATCGCCAAAGTAGTCCGAGGAGGATATGGCCCTGGAGCCCTGAAAACGATTCAGATTCGCGCTAATATCAGCTGGCGATTGTTCGCTCGCAAAGAACTGATCCGATCCAAAGCCCTTGGAGTTGCCAAACTTTTGTTGTGCCGCAACAGGATCATTGCTGCTATTGTTGCTTATTTTGCTTTTGCTTCGATTGGAGGCGGAGGCGCTTGCTGATCCGCTGCTGCTGCTGCTCACCTTGGGCTTGTCATAATCACTGCTGGCCGCGAACATTGAGGTTATGTTGCTGTGCGTGCCGCCAATGGGCTCAATCGTCTCATAGCCCAGAGCGTCTAGCTCAAATTTGTCCAGCTTGCTGACACCGCTACTGCTGTTGGTGCTGCTCTCCGGCTTCTTGTCGCCATACAAATTCAACGAGTGATCATTGAAGAAGTTATCGCTTTCGAGGGCGGCCAGCTTGCTCTGGGCATTGGCCTTGGGTGCAGCCGATTGCTGTATGGTCTCCATGTCGCTGATGGCCGAGTGCGCCACATCAGAGCCCCTCAGGCTGAAGCCCATGCCCAGTCGCTCCATTTGCTTGGCCTTGGCGGGATCGATGCTCTTCAGCTTGGCCTCCTCGCGCGTCTTCTGCAGCGATAAATCCTGATACGCCAGACGCATGCTGGCCACACTCTCCATCTCCTCCTCTGCCGTTTGGGGCTTATCGATTGCCCGGGCAGCAGCTGTTGCCGTTTTACTTTCATTTGCCGCATTCGCACGCGCCTCAATGTCCGCAAAATTGGCCGTCACTTTCGTTGCACCCAATCCGCCCACCTTGCGTGCACCCAACTAATCGTTGGGGATGTGTATATGAATTAGTTATCGTTTGAGATTATCGGCATTTACTTACTGCTCCCTTCTTGGGCTGAATCTTGCGCACCCCAATGGATGAGGGCATCGCTGCTGGCGTCACAAGCGAATTCAGCAGATCCACGCTGGGTGCTCCAACAGCAGACTCCGTCGGAGCCGTAGCCGATGTAGACTTGATATCCAGCTGTGGGGTATACAGATTAGTATCGAGCCGAGATCACCTTATGAAGGCATGCAAACAAATCAACTTCAACTTTAAACAACGAAGAGAGATGCGTGTCTTTTTCTTGTTCGGTTTACCTTCACGTTGCTAATGTTGTTGTTCTCCAGCTGGGCGTTGGCATTATTATTATCGCACTGCGCAAAGAAATCCTCCTCCTGCTCCTGCTCCTCCGAAAGCTCCTTGGCAGCATCATTTCCCTCGCTCTTGTCCAGGGTTGGATCCAAATGCAGCTTTAAATTTGATGTTTTGGTTTGTGAGTGGAACAGAATAAAACAGATAAACAAGACACAAGCGAGGCGCAAGCGAGAACAGCAAATGTTTTGTGTTAGTTTTAAGCATAAAATCCAAACAAAAGAACGAAAAAAAAAAGACAAACAAAAGTAAATGGAGGCAGCTGCTCACCTTGGTGCCATGCACTTTCATTGCCTGCTGGGCGAGCGACGATAGCTTATCCCTGTACAGCTGTGCCGCTCTAGAATTGTACTTGACCTGGGCATCGCTGCTGCTGCTGTTGTGGGAGCGAAAGAATTGTGCTGCATTTGCATTGCCGCCGAGCTGCATTTGTCGCAGTTGCAACCAGGTCCAATTGGTGTCCAGATTCGTGCTGCGCACAAAGGTCAAATGCACGCCCAGATTGCGATGCACCGCAGAGCAATCGATGCATATGAAGATGCCATAAGTGACTGACGACCAGGTGGGCGCCTTTGTGCCACAATCGAAGCAGGACTGCAACAACAAAATAAGACATCCATTTTTTTTTATATAAACTTCACAAACTGATTTTGACTGGCTGACCTTATTGGCTGGCTGCGCCCGCAGGCGACTGAATACGCCTTCGATTTCCTGTTTTGTGGGCCCCGCTGCATTGTTAGACATTATTGGACTGATTTGTCCCCAATTCGTTTACGGATTGTGTTTTATGGATTATGGATATGATTATAGATTTGTAAACTGATTTCGTGGCTGGCTCGTCCTCTTCGCCTTCTCGTTCACTTTGGCTTTATTGATTTGGCAGTTGATGCTGCAATTGCTCGTTGTACGTTTCTTATGGCAATTTTATTTATTGTTTTTTTTAATATTTGTATGCAAATTGAAATGCTTGTTTTCGCTACTTTTGTGTTTTAGGAATTTTTGACGTGTAGTTTTCGTTCCAGTTTCTTCCACGTTCACGTTAGAGATGAGCAGTTTATGCTTAAGTGTTACCCGTCACTAGTAACTTACAGTGACGATTAACAGCTGTGTGTAAAGTAGCAACATTAATTGTCGTTAATAAATCATAAGCTCATATTTCGCAATTATAAAAAACATAATTCAATTCAAGATTATGGTTAGTTCACGTTTCTTTTTATCAAAGATTACATTTTATTTTGATGCCAATTACGGGTACTGTTAATAACATGGGTGACCAGCTGTTAATATTGTACGTTGTTCGTTTTGGTAGACCTGTCCACTCGTTCGGTTTTTTTTATTTAGTAACATTTATCAAAATATTTGAACATATTTTTCAATTACTATTGATTATTTGAAATTGAGAAGCAGAAATGTTGCCACCACCCGGTTCAAAAGCTCAAAAATATTTAAGCATTTTATGTATAATATTGATAATGATATAAATATACTATTTTAAATCATAGGATCACCACCATATTTGCTTTTTATATTTTAGGTTGTTAAGAATTGAAAGTAAATAAAGAATATCGTGGGAAACAGCTTCGGCCACTTTGAAATGGAAACCAATTTTTATTATTTTATAATGATCAATTGATTTAATAAGTTATTGGTGACTAGCCACCTTAATGTCTATCCAGTAAAACGTCGCTTCGTCGTATTGAGGAATCAATTAACATCAGAAGCAATCAATTTGTATTAACCACAAAATCAAAAGGAAAACTGGTTATAAAAAACTCTATATGTGTTTATAGTATTTATACGATTACTATTAAAAAACAACAAAGTAATATAAAGGATAAACAAAGTAATATAAAAGATAAACAAAGTAATATAAAAGATAAACCAAGTAAAATAATAGATAGTTCCTGTACAGCAACAAAAGATAGATCCTCACTTATCCTTAAATAAATTGAAATAAAATAAATCCCCAAGCAAGAGCATACAAAGCAATTAAAATTCAATTCAGTTGCCCGATTGCAATCTCAGCAGCACTGGGGTCAATTTGGCGAGCTCATTGATCAAGGCGGTGTCTGTGACGATATTGTTCTCAATATTACGCATTAGTTGCTGGATTTCCTCGATAGTTATGTCATCATTGGCTTTTAAATGCTTCTCCTTCTCTTCTGCGTTGAATTTCAAATGCACTTTAGACTTTAGAGATTGATTTTCTTTATCTACAAAAAGTTGACATAATATTTGTGTTTGTTTTTCTCTACCTTTTCGAATAATTTCATACCGTTTTCGAAAGTTTTGTCCTTGGTTTCCTTCATTGACAACTTAGGATAATTTGCCCGTTTTCTAATGCACAGTTGCACATGCCTATTGCGCATACACAGACTCTGAAAAGTACTGGGGCACGTGAGGCAAGTGTACTTTTGGAATCCGCATCTGTGCTTCGACAACTGCGACATCATGAGGAAGGTTCGACCACAATCTCCACACTTTATCTGCTTCTCGATGTGGCAGTTTTGATAATGTTTCCGCACCTTGTGCAGACCGTCACTCCGATAATCGCAGTCTAGGTCGGGGCATTGATAGTATTGATATATATCCTTGATGACATCCCCATGCATCTTCTGCAAGTGCGAAATGTAAGGCATGCGATTCTTGTAAGCCTTCCGGCATCCGTATTTGCATTTATACTCGCGAATCGGCAACAACTCCGAAACGTCCGGAACGCAAACAATATATTTCTTCTCCACCTTAGACATGACGTTCAGTTTTCAATCGATGTGCCAATCGACGAGTATATGTATATATACACACACATATATATATATATATATATATATATTTATATATATATATATATATAAGCATATTGAAAAGTGTTACCAATCTGCATGTTAAGTGACAAAACTTTGACCAACACTTTTCAGTCGCACCATATTGTATACGTAGTGATTAAAACATTTTAGGCTTGCCTTGAAGCTAAATGAAATTACAGTTGTTACTTTAGCGAGTGCCAATTTATGTTAATAAATATAAAAGCTGCTAATTCAAATTCAACTGATCACGGTGAAGTGTTGTAAAATGTATAAATCAAAGTCTTTAACAAAGTCTAACGCATACAGCCAGGGTGTCAGAGCGGAATCGGAACCGCATCCTCACTGATTGAAATTCAGAATCTCCTGTTCAGAACCACAATTCATAATTTATTTAATATAGTAATACCCGTACTGGTATTATTTGTCCCGAAAAGAGAGTATCGAAGCCACAATAACATATGCTTGAATAATAAACCTGATTCAAATTCAGATCGTGAAGAGTAAATAAAATTAAGAATTATCGAAGTTACAAAATTTGTTTCCTTACATTTCTGAGATTATTGTTTGATTTTCCTTTCGCTTCCCTATCGTTTCCTTGCTTTACGGTTTCCTTTCACTTGGCGCTTGGCATTAGTCTTGTGGGATTTTTTTTTCGCCTGCTTTTTAGGATTATTCTTCGCCTTTCTCTGGGTTTTGCTATTTGCCTTGTTGGGAACATTTTGTGTTCGCCTAGCTCTGGGGGTTGTTATTCGTCCTTTTGCGGGATTTCTTTTCGCCTGGCGCCGGGATTTTTTGTTCAGCTGACCTGAAAGGGTTGTTGATTTCTCTTTAATGTTATCACCATTATCGGATTCAGCAACTTTGTCTTACCTTTTTTACTTTTCTTAGTTTTTACTTTTTCTTTTTCAATTTTTCCATTCGGATTAGATGATGGGGTGGTAGCGCCATTATCGGATTCAGGAACCTTACCATCATTTCCAGATGGTATTGATGATGGAGCTGAAGGGGGTGTTGTGTCCCGTTCATTGTTATCGCCATTATCGGATTCGGGAACTTTACCATCATATTCAGATGGTGTGGGTGATGGAGCTGTAGTGGTGTTGTCCTTATCGGATTCAGGAAGCTTATCATCATTTCCAGGTGGTGTTGATGATGGAACTGTAGGGGGTGTTGTGTCCCGTTCATTGTTATCGTCATTATCGGATTCAGGAACCTGACCATCATTTCCAGATGGTGTGGGTGATGGAGTTGTAGGGGGTGTTGTGTCCCGTTCATTGTTATCGTCATTATTAGATTCAGGAACCTTATCATCATTTCCAGGTGGTGTTGATGATGGAACTGTAGGGGGTGTTGTGTCCCGTTCATTGTTATCGTCATTATCGGATTCAGGAACCTTACCATCATTTCCAGATGGTGTGGGTGATGGAGCTGTACGGGCGTTGTCATTATCGGATTCAGGAACCTTACCATCATTTCCAGATGGTGTTGATGATGGAACTGTAGGGGGTGTTGTGTCCCGTTCATTGTTATCGCCATTATCGGATTCGGGAACTTTACCATAATTTCCAGATGGTGTGGGTGATGAAGCTGTAGGGGTGTTGTCATTATCGGATTCAGGAACCTTACCATCATTTCCAGATGGTGTTGGTGATGGAGCTGAAGAGGGAGTTGTTTCCTGTTCATTGGTATCGTCATTGTCGGAATCAAGATCTTCATCAGGTTCTTCTCCTTGTTCGTCATCAGTTTCATCGTCAATATTGTTTTCGCCTTCTTCAACTCCTTCGTCATCAGTCTCTGAGCAATTAGAGTTTTGGGCCATAAGCAATAGGCTTAAAGCCCCAAGTAGCAGTGCCAAAGAAAACCTCATTTCGAAACGTATAACTGTTTATACCTCATACATTTCAGGGTTTATATAGGCAATTCTATAATTTAAATAAGTCAGTTGCATTACTTAGGTGTTTTTTAATAATAGGTATTAATAATATTTGATTTGCGCCATTGTCATAAAATAAGCCGAATTGTTATTTGTTTTTGCGAAAAGTATAGAAAGGTACGTTGTTTAAATATGAATTTGCAAGTAGACTGTTTGATAAATTTATTCAATTTGGTCTGCTGTCAGTGTTTTCAGCTGATTCTTATGCTCTTATAGGGTCGACACCCTTAAGGCTAGAACCTTGAAACTTTGGACAAAGCCAACTCACGGCACCAACGAAATTTGAAAGCCAACTTGGAACCCTCGTCAAAGAACGGTATTTCTTGGCAACACCCACTCTGTTCTGTCACACCGTGTATTAATCATTGGCATCAGAGTATTTTGAAGTCGGCTACGCCCGATAGCAACTTTCACACTTGTTTTTTTAATAATTAATTTAAATTTGAGCGTCAATGGAGGACAGCTCCATTGACTAAAATTTATGAGCGAATTGCAATTTGGTCTTTTACGGAAGTTAGTCCCAACCCCATCAACAACCTCGTCAGAAACTGGGTGTCTTTCTCAGCAACAACTGGTCGATTTGTTTGAAATGTATCCCACTGGAGAAGGACCATGTTTGCAGACTGTTTCCGAATCTGCGTACCAACTTTTTCACATAGAACTACACTCATAAATACATAATGTAGAAATTTATAGATGTCTCACTCGGTCCAACTGTGCGTTGCGTTACCCGAACATATAGGTTTATATCCGCCATTTTTGATTTGTTTCATTCCTGATGACACGCCTCTTCCACCTTCAGAAGTTACATATATATATATATTCATATTTATTATGTAGTTATGTTAAATGCCTAGTTTTTATAGTCATATTTTGTGCTTTATGCTAATCTTCAGTTAATAAACTTAAAATATACGTAATAAATTCATTGAGGAATGTTTTGAAAAATTCAGAAATTCTTTTAGATTGAAAATGTCATCAACGTGTCATGTTGAATGCGTCATCAAAATCGCGTGCACTTCGCTTTGCGGCAGGAACATTCCAAGCGCCTTTCTGGGGCGGAGGATGGCGATGGGTTGGCTTGGGTCTGCGACCACTCAAGCTGGGAAACTCCTCCGTTGCAGTTAAATTGGCCGAGAACACGGAATGATCCTCTGGCGTATAATCCGAGTCCGGCTCTTGCTTCACATCCGAATGCCACGAGCTGACCGAGTTGTACGACGTATTCCCACACATAGACTTGTCCGGATTAGTCACGCAAAACTTTTGCTCCTGCACAGGTGGCATGTGCTTCCCTGCCAACGGCTTAATGGCCAGATCCCCACACATATAGTCGCAGAACGTGTAACACCAGCGGGAGACCATTGAGTGTGTGCAATACTTGCCCCGATCGTTGTCCTCGTGAAACTACAAATGGCAAGCAATTATTATATACATTTATAGATATGGAATGGGTACCACTCACCTGACACGCGATGTTCGAGTAATATTCGAAGAAATCATTGAAGAAGAAGTTGTCCGTGATGCACTTGTTGATGTTGGCGTGCGGCAGGTCGGCAATGTCCATGACCTCCTTCTTGAGCACGTAGAAGAGGTACAGGATGTCGTAGACGTGAATCTGCTCGCCCACCTCATCACTGTCGCTCTGCAGGTACCTAAAGCAGCCACTTACCACAGGCATCAGTTCAGCGGTGGTGAACACCACGAGGGGATTGCCTGCGCCTTGGCAGTCACGCAAATACTTCACAATATTCACATAGAGACTGCCCATGTTGGATTCGCCCATAGCTTTGGGCGGAAGGGGTAACTGGTGCGTCGTCGACGTGTGATGCTGTGCGTCGCTGGCCTGGCCAAAGATCAGCTGGCCCGGATTGATATGCGAGCTGTAGACGGGGCCCCTTCCGGACCGCAGCGAGAACTTGCAAGCGGCAAATTCGGCCGGCATGTAAATATCGTTTCCAATTGCTTTGGTAAAGTAATTAAAGGCCGCAAATATGAACTTGGTGTTCTCCAGATCTGTGAAGCAACGGATTTCGATCAGTAGTCAGTAATCAGCAGATAGAAGGAATATACCCCATAGATCTCACCGTGTTGCGCCTTTCCTTCCAGCACAATTCGCTCGATGTTGCGTTTCATATTCATCTCTCGCTCAGCAGCCTCGCAATTCTCACGCTCCACGGCGGACAGAGGACGGCCATGGCAGTCTAATGGCTCCACCTTGGCACGGGCCGAGACGTTGGCGTCCTTTGCGAATCCATTGTACGGCCCCTTCTGCTGTGCACTCATATTCTGCATTTCAAAAAACCGACTGTTAGGTAAAATTAACGCACTTTCTAACACTCACTTTCCAGATGTCGCCGCAGTGACTGACAGCCTGGGCGATGGAAATGTTGCGGCCCTTGCGCCACTCGTTCACGAATATCATGAATCCGTTTGTTTTCTTTGGTGCCATTTCTACAAGACAGAGAGCGACGAAATGTGTTTGTGTGTCTTTGCGTGTGTATTAGCGGCGACTTGAGCCAGAAAAGTGATCGATGCTATTTACTATTCAGATAATATTTAATATTAATATATATAACATATTTTCAGCAATTAATAATACAACTTACCTTGTTAATTGAGTACAATTGAATTCAGCAAATTTAAGCTTGATTTGCCTTTTCTTTTCCTTCTCAATTCTAATTAAAAGTTAGACGCGCAAAATTGAAGAGCTAACAGTGAAATACCGACAGCAAAAGCAAAGATAATGAATCGCATACAATGACAAATTATGAAAATATACATATGTATATATATATATATATATATATATATATATATGTGTGTGTGTGTTTCGATGCTCGACTTTGCTTTCGATAACTGGCTTATGCGAAGTAAGCAATGAAATAGAAACAATCGACAATAGGAAAAACACTGACTGATCAAACATTTTGTACAAAACATTTTGAACAAAATGACAAAAGCGCGGTATTGGCCACACCAAGCAGAAGCGCGGTATTGGCCACAACAAACAGAAGTGCTCCTCACTTAACATATGCCATCTGGAGTTGGTGTACCGATATCACTTGATAGTCAAGTTAACAGTGCGTTAACTTTCTCATTTTTGCGTTAACAGGTTTTATAATGCCGCCATCGTTAATGTTACGCTGTTTAACGTAAGATAAACATTTCTTTTAGATGCATAAACAACACCAAACGGGACGGACGTGTAGCGCGTAGTTAAAAGTTGTGAACTTCACTTCAAGTATAAAAGTTATGTTTTTTTAAACTCAACGCTCAAAATGTTGCATATCGACAGAATAAAATAACAGAAATTCAACGCAAATTCAAAGGTGGGCAACTTACAAATCTGTATATGATTATATATATCTGATTTTATCAGTTAAAAGTTATAAAAAAAAGACGAATCGCCGTTTTAAGCTCGACTTACAAATGGAAAACATATGCATAAATAATACACATACATGTGCAGCTTGCCGGGCAGTGTTGGTGTGTTTGTGTGCATAGTAAAATGCCACGCGATTTAAATTTCGTTATCTAAAGCTACACACGTAAATGCAAGTGCAAAAAGTATCCGCGAAAAAGTGTAAACTTTAAGAAAAAAAATTACACTCACATACATGACGATCATTCATTCTTGCGAGACGTGTTGCGCCTAAGCTTACCTGGCTGTGTCTCTGTGTGTGTCAGGGAGAGCGCCTCTTCCTATCTGTGTGAGTGTGAATTCGTGTGTGTGTGTGTGTGTGTTAGCGAGAAGAGCGGAGCCGAGCTTTCAAGTTAAGGTTCTGTGGCTTGCGTCGGCGTAAGCGTTGGCAGCAGCAGCACCAGCAGCAGCAGCAACAGGTTAGACTTGTCTACAGGTTGGATGGCATTTTTTCGCCTCTGTTTTTTTGTTTGTTCTTTTTTGTTTTGTCTCTTTTGTTTACTTTTGCATGCATTTGCATTTAATATGAGCTTTCCTAATCAGCAGCAAGTCGTAAGTACTCAGTTGGAGTCTCGCGCTAAGCTTTTCAACGGAATTTGCCTGTTATTTTTACCTGCCTGGCATTTGTTTATCCCGTTTGCTTATCTGATGACTCAGCTAATAAATCACTCTCTCCCAGATGGCGCAATCTTTGCTGACCAGTGCAGATTTGAAGCTCATGGCAAAGCGAGTACAGTGAACACTGGATAATAAGAAACTCAGGTTTTATCCTATTTATTTTTTTTGTCAAATCTTAAGTAGTAAATATTTATTAAGTTGCGCATTTGATTTGATGGCAGTTAAAAGCATTGGCGCTTGCGTGTTTTGTTCTAATCCCCCTCCGCTCCCCCTCCTTCTCTCGGCGTTTATAGGTCACCTGGATAGGTCATCTGACTCTCACACACATGACAGAGACGGCTGCACCCAAAACACACACACAACTTGGCTAAAATGCGAGTGGTAATTAGCTTTTAGGTCAGTATCTAAATGCGACCTTTTACCACCCGAAATGGAACAAATTAAATAAAATCCACTTGCGTGTCGTCGGGCTGAGAAACCGTTTTCTCCTCTTGCCAAATTAAAGCATGCGAGGCTTTTAGCCAAGGTTAAGTTACAATGACAATATGACATCTAAACACACCCACCAATGGGAGCTGGAGTGTGTTGGGTGACGTCAGCGTCTGTGAGTGGTTTCCTTTCTTTCTGTTATTTTTTTGCCTGTTAAACTGTTTAAGTTGGCCCATTAAAATGCCACTTTGGCAGTTGCAATTTTTTTTTGCAAACTGCACTGCGACATTTGGCGACAATCGCTGCGAAAGCAAGAAATCTAAAGTTTTCAAATTGCTTGGCGCTTTTACTAATTACAATTTACGGTTAGAAAAACTCACGGCTCTTATCACACAGAACTGCACATTTTCGCCGCAAACTTTGCAAACTTTTGCATTTTTCCCCATTTCCCATACTACTGCGCCCCTTCCCCTGCCCTTGTTGCTGTTGCACTTGTTACCTGGCGTGACTGAGGGTAATTTAAATTGCTTTAATTACCGGCTAGCGTTGTAAAATATAATTATCTATATATGTTTTTTTTTTTTTTTTTTGCAATGCGTCTCTCTTGGCCGCCTTCCCAGCCCAAAACAGATAAAACGATGTAAATTTTAAGCCGTTCTTTTTGTGCATGAGCACACTAAAAGGTAAACTCGACGAGCTGAATTTTAACCACTTTTCGTTACACTTTTTTTTTGCATAAATTATGAAAAAAATCGATAAATAAATGATTTAAGTACAAGAATATTAAAACTTTTAATCAGATACAAATATATCTGAAGATCTACAGTTGAGTCTTCAATAACTAATACTCAGTCTGAAGTCCTTAAATTAAATACATAGAGTGAAATAAAAAATGGCAGAATACGATAATATGCTAAAAATATAACATAACGTTGTAAGTAATAATTAAAGGTTTTTTTTTCTGTGTAGCGCCCTCAATTCAAAGGAGCCACATATCTGTCTATGTTCCGATGCACTGTTATTTTCGAATGCATATTCAATGAGTTCTCCGATAAGTGGCCCATTATACGTATATTTATATATATGTATATATATATATGTGTTGCATGAAAGGCAGTCAAATTTATACGGAAATATTTACGGAATCGGAGTTAATTCTCAAACTTAGTATCTAGTTTTATCAAACGAATGCAGCTTTGACACTTCCACATAAATACTTGATATATATACATACATACTTACTCTACAAGACGTTATCTTGCCCCTTTATATGAGAATACAAACATTATTTTGTGCCATAGGGTCATTTAGATAAATTCTTGTAATTCTGATACATTTTAAGTTACGAGATTTGTATCTTTTTGCTCTGGCAAATATTTAAGTAATTACGAGTTTTTGAAACAATTAAACGAAAATTGAGAATATATGTTTTTATATTATATTATATTCTTGTATAATAACCATTATTATAACAATATTTGCGAGAATACATTGGAATTTGATGATCTGACCATATGGCCATGGCACGCGCTCTTCAGCTGACAGGCAGACAGACTGAGAGACAGACAGACAGACAGTTTCGTTATTGAGTTCAGTCTTCCGACTACAGAAAGACAAAGTTTTGGTTATGGGCACGTCTTGGCGTCTTATCGCTCACATAACTAAGCCAAGTCACACGGAGTTGGCTAAAATATGCAAATGTCGACTTTACTTAGAAGACAGCAGTCAGTTAAGAGCGGTAAATATAGAATGTAATAAATATAATATAATATTCATCTATTTACTACTATAAAAGCAAATATATTGACTATTGACAAGCATAAGAAAGCTTTTATTGTACGACCCAGAAAAGGGACATTCGATAAGTTGGATAAGTTGGCCAAATCGCAGCGGGGCCACTCAACTCGGCTTTTTATATATTCAAAATCATTTCGTTTTCAATGCACAAATGGTTCGAACCGGTTTGACAGTTAGAAGCACACATACACACACACACATGAGGAATGAGGTATTTTATTTACCAAAAACTGAGTAAAAAGTAGGTGACGTTAAGCACCGTTAGCTCTTCTGCAGTCGAAAACAAAACCAACCGAAACTGGTTGTTGTTGCTGCTGCTGCTTTTGTTTCACTTCGTTTTGTTCGCAACACGCTTCCCCAATAAAGACAACTACAACCAAATTGTAGAAGAGCCGAAAAAAAAACGAAATTTATAAAAGAATTCCTAAAGTCTGCGACGCCCACTCCTCATATAATTGTATGTGTGTATGTGTGTGTTTATTTACATAACCTGAGCGAGAGAGCGAAGAGAAGGTTAAAAAGCTTTGCTAGCCAGACTCGTAACATCAACAACAACAAAAACAGCTACAAAACGCGTCACACTTGCGTGGCCAGCTTTTGTGTGTGCGAATGTGCATGAGAGTGCAAAGGAGAGCGAGCGACACGCATGCATCGCATCGCAGCCAGTTTGGGCGTCAGCTTAGCTTCATGGCCATCTGCATGGAATGAAATAAAATGAGAAGCGAATGCGCAACTTGTTGAATGCAAATTTTGAATGATTGCGTGCGCTCTCTCTCTCTCTCTCTCCCTCTCTCTCTCTCTCGCTCTAGCTTGGTAATTAAGTGACCGGTAATTGAGTTTTAAAGCATCGAGCTTTATGCAGACCCCTGTAGTGGTCCCTATTTGGCTTTGCTTGTTGTATTCTCGGCACTTTAATTGATATTTATGCAGCTAGTTAAGTGCGCTGCGAAAAAAGAGAGCGAGAAATAGAGAGAGAGAGAGAGAGAGAGAGAGAGAGAGAGAGAGAGAGATGCAGCTATATGGAAGAGATCTGCTGCGCTTCAGCGATTCTTTTTTATGTATTGTTGTTGTTGTTGTTGCTGCTGCTGCTGCTGCTACTACTGCTGCTTCTGTTCTGCTTTGTTGTTTGTGGGTAGAAAGGTAGAAAGCTTGTTCCACTGATTGGAAATGAAAAGTGCAACAACAATCAATTTAAATTGTAGTTGTGAGCAGGAAATTAGTTCGTTTCGTAAATGGAAATGGAATCAGATTCGCATTAACTAGTGAGCTGAATCATTAACTCTGAGAACTGTTACTATTTTTAAATAAATACTTATCGTACTCACAGCTGATCACATCTCACAAATGCCTGTTAGAGGTCTGCTACAACTTGATTGTTGCGACTTAAATGTATAAAGTAATATCTAAATTCACACGCCTCAAGTTAGATATGTACTGCATTTCCTTTAATTAAGTTAAAGTTATTAGTCTCTTATCATGTCACATCGTGCCTTGAGGCAACTAAGCACTGCGTAAATTACAAACAACCAAATCGCATGGCAATTAGCCGAGAGACTCACATAGAAGGTAGCCTAACTAACCACTCATTTAAAAATCCCAAGACGCCAAGCAGGCCAATGGGAATTACCACCCGACTGCTAGATTCTCTGTATTAATTAATTAATTCATTTGTATTCATTCATTAATATTTCATACAGCTCGGTGAGAAAACTAAGAGTTGACTTATAGATCGTGCTTTAAATTTACACTTTAGCTTGAACATATAATAATCATATTTATGGCAAATGAGTTTTTTCTTGACATAATTTACCTGTTGCTTGGCGCAATCCAAATGTGCCCCTATTTCTGTTGCAGTACAGGGTATGTCAATTTAGCATTGAATGCGGCAATTTGTATGCACGCGTCGAAACAACGACAAATATTTATATGTAGTTGCGAGGATTGGGATCGGCGGCACATGTGCACACTGTGTCATCAAGTTGGAAACTTTAGAAACTGCTTGAATCACGACAACAGTCTCAGCAGCGAGCGTGACAATGGCACTGCATAAAAAAGCACTTGAAGTGAGGGGGGAATAAACCACAACCGAAATAATATTGAGTTAATGGTTTTTCAATTTCCGTACCTTTGACTAATCACCTTTGTCAACAAGCACAGTAATTAAGAAAGCGTACTTAATTAAAACATAAGTAAACAAAAAAACAAGTAATAACAAAAACAACCTTAACTTCAAAGCAGATAACCCAGCAACCCTAACTAGCCCACCCACCTCCCTTCGCCCAGCTTTCGGGCAACTTGCCATGAAGCAGCAGCTTGTGAAAAATTATAAATTAATTGTACAATTGACCCCATTAGCCAAACGAGTAGAAGCTGAAACTATGCGCACGTATTCAGTGGCCAGCACTCGTTTTACTCTTTTCCTCATCGAATGAATACTTTGAATACTACTCGATTATGAAAGTGAACATCAATTTGCTGAGTTTGCCCAAGTTCCGCGACTTTTCACGACCTCCCAAAAAAAAGAAAAAAACATATTTCAAATGGTTATGTTCTGTGTGCAGATCGCGTTGATTGCTTTAACTAATGCCTTTCGATCTGTGACCCCAACTATGCATAAACTACAAATTATGGACACTAATAAATTGAAGTGTCTTACAAGCAATGTTGCGTAAGGGTTTCGGGAAGAAGAAAACCCCAATTTGAGACATCAATTGAATCAATAATTATTACATAAGTAATAACTATCATTTGATTATTTTCTTTTCACTTAGCTAGGAGCCAAAAGCTATTTAAATTCTTGGGCTTTACCTAACTTGTCCGCCCTTCGTTAATTAATTTGGTCACATTGTTCGCACAGCATTTTTTTTGTTGAGACTTTTAAGTAAGCGGCAAACTTGAAAATATTCTCACTCTTTACAGATATTCGCGGTCAAGGTTGTTAACCTAAACCGCGTCACATTTTTTATGTTTTGTATTTTGACTCAGCGTGCGTCTTAAAGAAAAGGCAAACGAAATTATGTATACGCAGTGTGAGACATTCACATGATAATACGATGAGCAGACGCATAAATACAATTGGAATTTACAGCGGCTATACATATGCATATATGGTTATGAGAGTTATGCCAAAAACACAAACAATAACAACCGGTTCAATAACTGCCTGCCAGCTGGAAGGCATAAATTAAATTACATTACAAGAGCAGCGACCAGAAGTTGGTATTGTTGATGAGCTGATGCCTGTTTTGCTGACTTAATGCCCATTCCCAGTGTACGCAACGTTCAAAGCGTATTTAATGATGCAAAATTATCGAACAAATGACAAAATTATTGACTCCGCAATTCTCAGAGTACAATATAAATGTACATATAAACTGTACGCATCTGGGAAGTAATTGCGATCTCATTAGTAACTGGCCTGTTTGCATTGCCGACCTTTGCCTCTGGGACACCGCACAATGAAAACTTGTTTGTTTCCCAACGAAATACATTAATCAGAATCTCAATTGTGATTGTGACGACTATTATTTTTTGCTGCCATGTGGGAGTCGGGAGCGGGTTTTTCTGCATTTATAATACAATATTAATTTAAATCATACAAATAATGCATAAAAACAATTATAAATATATATATTATATTCCCAGCTTTGCCTTAGGGGGAATCCTCTCAATTTGCACATAATTAACAATAACCATAACAATGCCAAACAAACCCGTTACAAAGCTACAGTTAAATCACACACACACACACACACCACATCAAAGCGCAGACTCGAGCACGTTGTTAGCTCAGCTCAGGAGCTGCTTTGTTGTCGACTGGTCTTTCGTCTAGTGCCAGCTGATAAATTGCAAGATATTTGCAATTTCACGCCCGTAAATAAGCAGGCAAAATGCCTGATTGGCCGACTACCAATTAGGCATTGGCAGACAGCCGGGGGTGTTTCAGTCCGATGCAGTGATAGATCACGTGCTGTGCTGGCAACCTTGGTAAGCCGGTGGACCCTTTAATTAGCGGACTGTCGATATTTGATCAGTGATTGGCTGTTAAAGTAAAGTCAACAATGGACTTTCCTTATACCAAGTAAAGATAGAACAGAAAGTTTGAGTTTAATTAAATTAATTTTTATTTACCAATAATATAATCATAATAGTAAAATTTATTTAAAATTTATCACTTCACATTTATTTCAACGTAAATATGCATACAGAATCAAACAATATTTATTGTCCTGCCTGTCTGTCTCTCTCTCTCTCGCTCCATCTAGAATGCTACTTAGTTTTATCGATGATGAATACAACAGAATCAGAGATCTTATATTGCTTTACGTATGTTTCTCTCAGTAGAGCTTAAAATCTTCCGTTGAGTGAAAACAAATTGTTTGTGACAGTCCACGCAGACAGCCAACAGTTAGTTTTGTTAAGTGGCAAAATGGCAACAACTTCCGCTCGATGGAATTGTAACTGAAATCAGATGTAAAGTCGAGTTGCTAGTGCTGCTCTTCCTGTCCCATTACAATTCAAGCGCTGCTTTAAATGCGACACAAGTCGATTTCAGCCAAAGGTTCTCAGGCTAATCCACAGCCAGAATATACAGTTTATGGTAGCTACGAGACGTAGGTAGCAGCTAAGGCAACAGTCTCATCGAAGTGGGTCATCACACATCAAACAGGGGTGGGGAGGGGAGGGGGGAGACCTGGGAGGTGGAGCAGCTGTCTGAACTATCGTCGGTGGTTGTCTAACTGAAGGTTTGAGCCCAGTTGTGTGTCGCTGTCATAGTTGCCGGTTATGCTGCTTATAATTGTTGGTGTTCTTGTTTGAGTTGTAGTTACCACATTTCTTGGTTTCGTTACGGAAGCTGTTGACGTCTCTCCGACTATCAGACACTGCGGCTCTCTTTTCTTCTCTGGTCTTTGCTTTTGGTTTTGTTTAGTTTTGTTTTGTTTTTTTTTTTTCGGTTTTCACGTTTGGTTGCATCGTGAAAAACTTTTTCTTTGTGATATCTACAACTCCCTCGGTATATTTTATTTGTATACCACGTAGACCTGAAATTACGGCTTAGATCGGGTATGATAAGCGAGGTAACTGTGATATCTGTGGGTATATACATATATAAATATCTTATCCATATGCACTATGTGTGTGTATTGAAAATGATGACGTTTGTCATTCTAGCAACTTGGCACACACACAGTATCTGCAAGCCGAGCACTCTCGACTTGAGCATTGCTAAGCGCTAGATTTTTGTTTTCTTTTTCGGCTTCGGGGAAAGTTTTTCTTAAACGCTTTTTAGGGTTTCAATTAACACAGCTGCTGCACTGACTAAAACGCTCCTCTTTCCTGCTTCTCTCTGTCACCCATTTGGGATGTGCCGTGCCACATAAACTGTCAGCTGATTGTTATTTTTTTTTATTTTGTTGCAAGAGGTTGTATTTATCTTTCGTTGTGACAACTTGGACAAAAACTATATATGCAAGTTGTGTAAACAATCAACCTGCCAACGCCCTCAGCTGGACTGCATGAACACATTGACATGCCCCCGTGCGGCTATCTGCGCTAACTGCCCCACTGCTCCCCTAACTGCCACATAAGTGTGCATGTGTGTGTGTGTGTATGTGTATGTGTGTCGTTTCATAGACATTGTTATTAAGGCAACGCGACGCTGCCTCGCTGGGTGACAATGGCTTTTATGGCTGTCAAATGTTCGTTCCACACGGCAACTCAATCTCTCTATTTCTTTTTCTCTCTTTCTCTTTCTCTCTCTCTCTTTCTCTCTCTCTCTCTCTTTCTTTCTTTGGCACATATTTACATCACATGTGATTGCATTTTACTGAAAAAAAAAAAACAAACAAGTTTTTCCCTCTTCTGTAGCAATTTCATTTAATTGCTGCACACATTTTCCAGTGTCATTTTGCATACTTCTTAACAGAATATTCATTAGCCAGATTAAGTTGAACTACCACTAACCCAATTTCTGTCATTGAGTACGACCAAATTGCTGATAATAATGATGATGATGATGATAGTGATGATGGTGAATGGATGGTGGTCCGTTCTCTATTCATTTAAGTTGTCCGTGCTAATTTGTGCGCTTGATACGCAAAAGTCACCCAAAGAGTCAAGAGACTTGGCGTTGCCAGCTGTTGTTGTTGCTTGTTGCTTGTTGCTTGTTGCTGTGGCAGTTGCTGTTGTCGCCGGCTCGGTCGATTCAATGAAGTCATTAGCTAAAGTAGCCAATGCATTGGGGACGCATGCGGCATGCGGCAGGCAGCAGGCGGCAGGCGGCATGCAGTTCACTGGCTTGGCAAATAGAAAGTGCAACGAGGCGTCGGCAACACCGAGTTGCAGCTTCAGCTTCCCCAGTCATACACACAGACACACGCAGAATTAGCAGAACGTGTCCATGACGATGCATAGCAAATTCTAACCGGCATTTTGCTAGCTGTCTAACGCCTCGAGCGTTTGGTAACAGGCCAATCAGCCAGCTTAAAACAAGCAAGAGCCGCGGAAAGCAGAAGAGATGGGAATGAGACGATTTATTGGCTAATATTGAGTGCAGCACAGCAAAGTGAAGTTTGGCAACTACTCAGTTGAGACTTTTTAATAGTACTATAAACTGAGAAACTGTCTTAACAGCCTCTCGGGAGAGTATTTTATTACTAAAAAGAAGTTTGGCAACACTGCCTAACGGCACTTATGCATATGTATGAGAGGAAATTAGCTGGCTGTCTGCCGTGTCACTCAGCCACCTGCTCCTAATTTATGTTGACTTGCTCTTTGCAGTGCTAAACAACACTTAAACATGTAAATAAGTTTGCGAATAATTAAGCTGAGCAAATCCATAAATTCCAAGGCTGACTAAGATATTACTAGAGAAGTAATAATGAGCACATTCCCATTAACCACAAAGGTAGATAGTTTTTTTTTGAATAATTTATTTTGCAATTTATCTTTATTGCTGCCCACATATTTCTATATATATTTTTCCAGTTTCTTATTACCTAAGAAGGGTTGCTAGATTTTTAAAATATTTTATTTTGCTTTTAATGGATATTCCAACTTTACTTTTAGCTAAATTCTCTAAACATATTTCTAAAAACTTGTTTCAGCAGACTCAATTATCTCGATAAACCACTTTTAAGAAAAAACTAATTTTATCACAAAAATAAACCAAATTTGACAACATTGGCCCTTTGGGTCTTCTGAGAAAGCCCCGAAAGCCGACTGCATTTTCGAAGGCGCTCAATTTATGAAAATTTTCAGGGAAAAAGCATGGCAAAAATTGAACTGCACTCTTGGCTGAGTGTTGTTGTTGCTGCCTTGTTTGGTGTTGTGGCCCAAAATGTTTGTGCACATTGCCATGGCAACAAGTGCAAGCAGCCACGTTGCCTGGTTGGCTAGTTGGCTGGGCAGGCCCAGAAACTATGGCCAAGTCGCGTTGCCAACTGAAACCAAACAATAAACAGAACACGATTCTGGTGAAAATCAATAAATAGCTACGGGCACTATGCATTAGGCTCTAGGTGGAGCACAGTGAAAGGGGGCAGGCAAGGTGGTAGCCACGGGGAGGGCGAAGCGCTCTAGGTTAGACGTTGCGCCCCATTTGAATGGCAAACGTTTAATAACCCCGAGTCCGAGTTCGAATCGGAGTTGGAGTTGGAGTCAGAGTCGAAGTCTCGTGACCACGACACGTTTTGCCATTTGATTCCCAGGCAGACCGACAATTTGAAGTAAATTTCCTGTTGTGTTTGCCTGCCTTTTTATTTTGCTGCTATTTGTTGACCCAATTTGTGTGCGGAAAAGCGACTTTTCATTAGTCGCCAGTTACCTTTTGTATCGATGTATGTTGTGGGCTTTGGGCTTGCTTTGGCCAACAGATTTGGCGCATTTGATTAAGTGACGAACGTTTTTCTTATTTGTTTGGGGTTGTTGGCCTGTTGTGTGTAGCGAATTTACTCTATTTCTTGTTAATTGATTTTCGCTTGCTGTTGTTTAAAATACTAATGGCTTTGAGCCACATAGCCTAACAACTGATTTATGTGCTTGGATCACGAAATCGCAAGGAAGTTGCTAAGGTTAAGCATATCTTTTTTGAGGGCAGGGATTACAAGATACGATTTTTGACAAGCGTCGTGTTGCACTTTGTTGTTGTATGTGCAAATGTGGGCTATATAATTTATGGGACAACTGAATGCTGTCCCTGACACGACACCTTTCAACCTACGCGAAGTGGCAGCCAAGTGCCAGGCTACAATCGCAAAGTTGGTCTCTACCCGCCACAACTCCCTTGCCACATGACGAACACCAACACGGTCTGTGTAAATCATATAAACATAAATGCTGCTGTGCGCAGCAGCTGTGAATCACGCGCGGATTACCAAAAGAAATCAAATGGCCAACACCGCTATAAACTGCCCTCGTTGCTGCCCACACAGAGGCAAAGTCGTTGTTGTCGTCGTTGTCGTTGTCGATGGCGAAGACGAAGGCGAAGGAATTCTCCTCTCCAGAATTGGTAACTTGAAAATTTATGCAAGTTGAAAGTCGTGACACAATTGAGAAGAGAGAGATAGCGAGTGTGTGTGAGAGAGGGAGAGAGAGAGAGGGCGAGAGACAAAGGGAAATTATTGTTTGGGTCTTTGATCTATTGATCTATAGATCAATGCTTGTCATATGTTTTCTGTGCCACACACACACACATCGACTAGATACCTTTCGAAATTCGACAACCTGTTGCCGGTTGCCCTCAGCAGCTAGTTGCCACATAAACATGCATACATCTTTCTATCCACATCTATAAGTAGAACGCCGCACAGTTATTATGGCTCTTAGCTCTTGGCTGTTGGCTGTTGGTTCCACACCAGCGAGCGCAGAGACCGGGCCAACGAGCAGAACCAACGACGAGCTTCTGTCTGTCTTTCGCCTGGTAATTTAAGAAGCTTGCCTGACTTTTTGCATTCACTTTATTGCCGGCAAGAGGCTGATGTTGTTTGGCTCTGTTCTCTGCTGTCCATTTGTCTGGCTGCTTGCTTCTCTCTCTCTCTCTCTCTCTCTATATATATATATATATATACATTTACCGCTAAGAGCAACAAACAGCGACGCCGGCTTCAGGTTGGACACCCTCCGCCCATCCGTCCAGCTGCCGTTCCGCGTTCAGCTTCAATTTCTCGGTACTCTGGTTCATGTTTGTTTTGGCGCTGTGTCTATGGCCGTATCGGCTTTGTCATCTAAAGTTTCTGACTACGTATTCGTTATGTCATTGAAGAGTCGTAGAACTCGATAGCGGCTTTTGTTTATCGAAGGCATTAACTTAATTTACTAGTGAAGTTGCATAATGATATTGCCATTGCAATTCTGATAAGTAAGTTCCTTATTAAGCATATTATGGACAAATGTTTGTTTGAAACTTTTCACTATTTCATTCTACTCATATTCAAAGAAGCACAAATGTGAAAATTCCTTGGATTTGTTTTTAAATCCATTAGAAAAATTCAATTATTAGCGGGAAATTAAAAGCCAAGGTTTCTGATTTATTTATTTAAAACTGCTTTAGTTTAATTTTCAATTTGTAGCAAAATACAATTCACATTCTAAATTTAAGTTACACTTTTGACTATTGGCTTTTAATAGCCTCCCAATTAGCATGGAGCCGTCAAAAATTGATTGAATGCCTTAAATGCTTGCACAAATACAAATATCGTGAATGTGAACAAAGATTGGCATTTAATTACAGGAAATCGGCTTACTCTAAAATCGGCTTATTTTTTAAGAAAAACAAATATTTGCAGTATGTCTGAAAATGTCGAACAGTTGAAAATCATTCTGTGCCGTTCTGTGGATGGATGCACACCCCAAACACACACACACACACAAACACATACACACACTATATATGTGTTTTACGTGTGTATCGAGGCATCTTCATATCTCTGAAATGAGGCAACGAGCCACTTCTGCGAAAGCTTTTCCGCCTTTCAAGGTCAGCGGCAAGTAGCTCTTTATTCACAATGAGATGTATGCATCAATGAGGTCTAATTGTTCGTCTTGCCGTTGACGCTGACTATGACGATGACGATGGCGATGAGGAGCTCTACTCGGGAGCACCAAAGTGTGCCACTTCTACTTATGTAATCACAATGTCAAATATTGGCTTACATTTGTATTTGCCACCCACATTGAAACGCAGAGCGCGTTAAATGGGTGAATAGGCCGGATTTAGTCTCATGTCATTGGATGTGGATCAATGTCGCTTAGCTTGAAGCCCACACAGCGTTGGCATTCCATAAATGACTAAATTATTACTTAATTGGAAATTGAGAATTTCGTTTGCATTTGAGTTATTTTTGTGCGTTAGTCGTGCAAATATTTGCGCAATTGTTTCTCCAATCATTGTATTCGCTTTCTCATTTGGGCTCTTGTTTTATTTTTTGCAGCAGTTGGTCACACAATCGGATACCCTGGATCTCAGTCTTTAGCGGGTATAAACACGCAATTCATCGTCATCGTTATGCTGTACAGTAAAACATGGCAACGTCGACACTTTATGTTGCTGGGGTGACCTGTCTGGGGTTTGTCTGCTTCGCTTTGGCATCTGTCGCCATTGGCATACCCATTTGGGGTTACTACGATAGTCCATCGGGTGAGTACCCACTGAATATTGTCTCGGACACATATATGAGATTGAATCTTAACTTGTTTCTTGCAGGTGGTTATGACTACGATCGCGGCTATTTTGGACCCTTCAAAGTGTGCAAGCAATTGACTTACAATCGCGAGAAATGCGGCAACGATGTCTCCAAATTCCGGCTGAGCAGTAAGTATAGAATCACGTTTATTACTATTTGAGAGAGGGTTAAAGATGACACATATACCACAGACCAAAATTATATCTTTAAATATGTAAATGGAGAACGTTGGACTGTCTTCAAATGATAACTGAGAGCTTGGATTCCAGAGGAAAAGGGAAAAGTTATCGCCAAAAATTAAAAGCCTCGCACTGCATTTGAAATAAAAATAAATTGCCAAGCGTTTGTAGTTTTTTTATACGCTGAACCCATTCGAAATTTAAATAAGAGAAGTAAGCAAGAGATGGGAGGAAGCAAATCTGAACGAATAAACTAAATATTAATCATTAACATCAATAGCTGAGCCTATCTCAGAGACTACGTTGAGAATGTAGGCTCTTGTATACCATACACAGATCTATATCGAATCGCAGATCTCAAAGACTATAAGAATTAGAGACTCCAACATAAGTTATATTAAACCATTGGCATTTTATCCATAAATAAAAGAGATATAGATTCTAAATTTCTTTAAGATTGAATAAGAAATTCAAATTTAGTTAGCTAAATCATTTTTTTTCTTATTAACACAAACTATTATTTACTCCAAATCTGGGTTCAGTTTATCTCCTGGTGGAGCTGCCCCGCCTAACCTGATTTTAATTAACTAGATGCTGATGGTTAGCTGCTTAAGCAGCCCTTTCAAGCCCACAGTATTTCAATATTTGCACACTTTTTTGTCTACAAGCTTAACTGATACTATTAAATATTCGTCGTCCTTTTACAGATGCCGTCTTTGTCAGCGGACTCTTGGCCATTGGCAGCTCAGCGGTGCTGGGCATCTTTTGCATATTGTCCGTCATTCAGCACGCGATGATCTCGTCGCGTGAGAAGGTCGTCATGTCCTACACATGGCTGGTCATTGTCAAACTGATACTCGCCCTGCTGGCTGGTAAGACTTATTCTCTGATCCCTCCAAGTCTCCGATGGTATAGCTAATTATAATTTGTCGCTGCAGGTTTGCTGGCAATAATTGCCACAGTGCTGTTTGCACTGCAGATCGATGAACAGGAGCGCTTTGGTTTCAAGATAACGCGGGGCATTTCCTTCTATATACAGGTGAGTCTGAGTCACCTGCTTGGTTAAAGTTCGCTGAACTGATTTTGTTTTATTTGCGGATTGCAGATAGTTGTGATTGTCTTATCGCTAGCGTTATTTGTTGCCGCCCTTTATGACGTGATCTATTCGCGCAGCTCGGGCGGCGATCCAACAATGGCGCTGGACGCTTCGTCGCCAGCTAGTGCGACCACCTTCAACAATCCCGGCTTCAAGGAGCCGCGCAGCCGCAACGGCAACATCTCGGTGACGGATGCCTCCGGGAAGCCGTATAGCGGCATACGAAATGGAGCTGGAACCGCAGGCAGTGTGGCGTCGATGAGCACCACGGTGACGAGCGTGTCGAATGGCTCCACACTGGACTCGGTGACCCGCTCCCCGCTCCGCTCCAGCCTCAAGAAGCCGCGTCCCCGACCCGATCCAACGCTGGGCATTCAAAATCCCGGCTATTCTGGATCGGGCAGTTCGCCTCCGATGCGCCGCAATGGAAGTGTGAAAAAGGTGCGCATTCAAACGCACAGTACGGAGGTTTAAGGGCCGGTTGGAGGGGGATGGGCTCCAATTTGATCCGATAAACCTCGAAATATGAACGACAACAACACAAACAACAACAACAACTACAAAGACTGTGTACAGTAGCAACAACACAAAAACGACACTTGAAGCAAAAAACTAAAAGCAAAACAAAAACACTCACAAAACCAATGGAAAAGTTTTAAAGATTTCTTTTGAATATGGAAAATGAATTAATATTTGCAACAAAACAAATTGTTTTCATTTGTCTTCCAATTCAGCCGCAATGTTAATTTATTTTCTAAACCAGGGAGAGAATTTAAGTTTCATTAAATTGTTTATTGGAATTGTTTAAGCAACGGTTTCCGTCCAAGGGCAAAGTCAAAGTAGTTAATTTAATTTCCATTTGACATTTTGTTTCATATATATTAATATATATATATATATATATATATGTATCCTCCATCCTCCAAGTGTCCTTACGACCTACTCCCAGTCCTTCTACAAACTACAAATCAAATAGGGAATAATACTTTTCCATTTCGATTTAGATTTAGATTTAGTTTCCATTAATTTGCAATGTAAAATATAAACAATTGTTGCTAAAGTTACCATATAAAAATACATAATACAATTAAGCTTGTTTGTTTATAAAATACGTTTAATGTGTTTCGCTGTAAGTTACAAATATAATAAATTAAATGCAAATTTAAATTAACGATTAAAACAGAATAACCCAAGCGGTGCTCACATGTTCAATTATTTAATTTAATTTAAGCAAATTTCAAATATGGATGAAGCCTTGATATATTGGCTCTGCAGCAACTTAATTGAACTTTGGTATTTATTATTTCTTGTTTTAAGTTGATTTCTTAATTCGCCGAGCTTGCTTAGTTTAAATTAGCATATTTCGCGCCTTGGTGGATGACATCCAGTGTGACCAAATCGTCGCACAGATAAAAATACTTACAAATACCAGTAGTAATAAACAAGCTGTTAACGCAAAGCAGTGTATTTGGTCGCAAGCAGTTCGTCAGGCAAACTGTTATACTGATTCGAAAACTTTAACATGTCAATGAAAATCACGGCATACTTTCAGGCGAAATCAAATTTGGTCCATGTTCAATTGCGCGCCAAATAAAAAACATACTGTTAAGCGGAAAATTTAAAATCAACAGTGCGACAGTACTCGAAATTTTCAAAGCATACTTTCAGGCTGATAAATTAATGCCAAGAGTCAAACTAAATTTAAAAAATCAAGCATAATTTTAGGCAGAATTTGGAGTTATTGATTTGAGATGAAAACCTAAAATTGCACACAGCATAATAATCTGAAATCATCATATTCGCTTCATTCAAAAAATAAATTTGAAAAATAATATGACATAATATTCAAAATAAATAAATGAAATGAAATTAGTTGCCAAATAATTTTGATCAATTATTTATTGTATGCTGATAGCATTATTATTAATTTACTCGTAATGAGTTTATTGCACAAATGCTTGCTCAATTTATTGGCGGTGTCCGTGGCGCAGTGACCTCAGTGGATGCCACACAGATTTTCCTTTGTTGTGCTCGATTCGGGTCTCTATCAGCAGCAGCGAGCTGGCCGCAAGCGTCATGTTCACAATTAAGTTGATATTGATACAATCAAATGCTGAGCATTGTTTACAACTTGACAGCCGACAATCTCAAAATACATAAAATGAATACACTCAAAATGTGTCGCAGCTGCGATTGCAATTGAATTCGATTCGATTGGATTAGATTGGATTGTATTGATTCATTCAAGCCCGACGAGCTGATAAGCGCCACAAAACTCGCCAGGTGAGCGAATTCTCCCAGACACACAGAGAGGAAGAGAAAACAACAACAACAACAAAAAAAAGACTTATTTTTAGAGAGAATGCGACTGAATTTGAGTTGCTTTAGCTTGAATCGCTCAAACCTCGAGCAGTTCGAGCTGAGATCGCTCCGTTTCAAGACGTTGCTTGATAATACGAATAGCAATAGAAATATATACAAATATTTGAGTGTGTGTGTGTGTGTGTGTGTATCTGTGTGTGTGTGTCTGTAGAGACGCGTGAGGCATCTAGTATATAAAACAAAGCTGAGTTCTTTTCGATTTTTGTTTTTGTTTATATTTTCTTCTTTGAATTAAATAATGACATCAAAACTGCTGCTGCTGCTGCTGCTGCTGCTCGTCTCCGGCGCTTGGAGCTATCCGTGTAAGTGCAACTTTATTAGATGCCCAGAGAAAGAGAGACTGACTCTAACCAACTCCAACAATACATCCATCCAATTTGTATAGCAGCTGCGAATCAGCAGCCGGAATCTGTTGCAATTGTGGCACAACGACCCATTTTGCTTATCCAGAACGAAATGAGCCCCGAAGATTCGAAGAACTATGAGATAACCATACCAAAAGATGTGAAGCCGGGCGAGCCATGTCTGACCATCAGTTGGAAGACCAATCCGGATGGCACTGGACCGGGTGATCCCAAAATTTATATGGTCAACGGTTACTTTAGGATTGTGCCGGCTTCTGCCCAAATGCCAAACCAGCAATAAAAAGTTTTCTTTTTACTGATTCATCTGCATTTTAAGCTTAAAACTGAACATCTGTTTCCCATTTAGATTAATATTAATCACTTTTATTTCTTCGAATTCTTAGCGAGCATTGATGAGTAAGCCAAGGAATATTTCCCTTGCAAAACATAAATGAAAAGTTCTGTTGCATTTCACAAATTAAGTTTATATTTGCGCCATTCATATTTTATTAAAATATTCCAAGCTGTGATTCTGTTCTCCAAAAATTGTTAGCTCCTCCTTATGTATTCTTGCAATTAAAAAATATTATTTAAAATTATAAAATATGAGTAAATGATTTCATACTGACTTCAGGATGGGATTTTCAATCACGATATGAATATATCAGCTATTAGTTCGAGATTTGTTTAACTTTGGCATTTGAAAATCATTTGCCGCAGCCGCCAGTCGAAATCATTTTGTCACATTGTTAATTTAATGACTTGCCCCGAGCAATAAAGTTTTAATTGACAAAGTTCTGCCAATTGCCTGCCCAATTTTGGCTGTAACGCAAGAAAGTTGGCTGTGGAATAAGTGAATCAACATTTTGTTGCAATATAATTACGTGTGTGCATTTTCATATTTCACACAGCTTCATGCCAATTATGAGCAGATCTTAATATTCTTTTATGTATATATGTAGATATATATATATATATATATATTAATGTATTTACGTAGAGATGTGACATTAATATACACATCGGGACAAAATGGGATAAAATCCTGGCTCTCGCATTCTTCATATAATTGCCACTGGTGTCGTAGCCGAAATTTTCCGGAAAAGTGCGACTCGAGTGGCTTTCATTTTCATTTTCATTTTCATTTTTTATTTTAATTAACCAACTTTAGGAATTTATTTTCATTTGCCAACTTTTGCCGCAGAGTGGCAACTTTTCGACTCCCTGGTAAAGCACAACACATATATTTTGCCGAAAAACAGCAAAAGTAGCCTTTTGCGGTAAGTTTTGCACCATTTATAACTGGTATGAATATATATATATATATATATATTACAGCATTACAGCATTAAACTATAAATCAACTTGAAACTCTTTTCAACTAAAATCAATTCTTATTAAGAGATTATTAATATTTATTGTTTAGCCTTGGATTATTACGGACTTAAAACTATTTCACAGCAAAACAAAAACTTTAATTTGGCTTTAAATTAATGATTCAAATTGTTCAGTTCTATCTCTGATAAATTTAATAAACTGTCGGACAAATGTAAAGTTACCAAATCATTAAAAAAAATATAAAACAATTTAGGGAAACTTTTATCTTTTTTAACTTTTATATTAGATAAAGATTCAAGGACCGTAATTCGATGATGAAGCTATTAAAGCCAAGCAAGTAATGTCTGCTATTTAATATAAAATAAAAGTAATAAACAAATTGGAAATTCTTAAATTTATAAAAAATATGTATGTATTTGACTGTACAATTCCTAGTTTAAAAATTGCATTTCCTTCGCAGTGGCTCTGTTCAAATGCTGTTATTATTTACGATGTTTAACTTTGGGATATGGATGCAGTCCGCTTAGGAAATGGATAAATGACATCATGTTTGAACAGAGGGAAAGTGTGCACACAGAGGAAAATGTGCCACGTGTTTTCATTTGCCACTCATGCTTACATGGATTACTGCATGTATGTGTGTGTGTGTGTGTGTGTTTGTGTGTGTTTTGTTGTGTGTTTGTATTTACCATTTGCCATGATAAATATGCAGCTTGAAATGTTTGAGGAATTTTTCGTCGACATGCTGTTTGCCAATTTATTGCATTGCGCCTCGAATTACGTTTCCAATTTACAAAAGCTTCGACTCGCTGGCCCATTTCTGCCACATGCATCCAGCAACATTTGTTGCCACAATATACCAAAATGCAAGAATGGAAACGTGGTTTTCAACTGGTTGCAATTGGGTTGGGCCCGCTTAGTTGCCGCATGCCACCAATTTGTTACTGTCGCTTGGGGCAGCTGCACATAAATATTACCTAAATCTATAAACATAGGTAAGCTGGCAAAAATATATAGCAAAATATGCCAAATACTTTTCGAATACTCAGCTCAACATTTTTATTTGGATAATGTAAACACAAATATATATTTAATTATTTTTCTTTCCAAATAATGGATAATTTTATTTCTTTCAAAGTCTTTTCTACATCAAATACAATTTTTAGTCAGTAAATCAACAGAAGTTCGACACAAATCGTGTTTTATATATCGCCCTCCTCAACTTTGAATGTGTCGTCGTCCAAGTCGATGATGAGGGGCTCATTCTTGGGATCATCTTGCTCCTCCTGAAGTAGGCAGTAAATGTTGTTCGACTCCTGCTTGATGATCTCATCGCCCAGCTTTAGCCAGAATGGACGACAGCGATTCTTCCACTGGCGTAGATTATAGAAGGCGCAGTACTGAGAGCTCGATGCCTTCAGCATGGCCATATAAAGTGGAGTAATTTCATCGGCCAACAGCTTGCCCATCAGGAAGACAGCGGTTTTCTTGCTGTGATTATCGTTGTAGTCGATGTAAATGCTCTTGGCCTGAATGTAGCACTTCTTGGCAATGCCCGTCGTCTGGGTGTCTCTGGCAAACAGCTTGCCCAAGTTGAGCAGAATTTCGGCCTCCTGATTCTTCAGGTGATACAGTCGGGAAATACGCAGGGCTCGCTTAAAGCTCGAGATGGCCTTGGCGAGGTTGTCAAGGCTATGTGGATGCAACGCATTAAAGAAAGAATTATTGCAGTTGCAGTTGCAGTTACTCACTTCTCAGCGCATTGGCCCAGATACAAATAGAACTTGATGTTCAGCTTGACAAACTTGTACTCGGTGCATGCGGTTATTTGTGGCCTAAGCAGCTCAAGACATTGCTGGGCGGCATGATATTTATTGCCTTCCATAAGGAAGAAGGCCCTTTCCAGGAACGTGTCGCAGAAGATGTCCAAGTTTCTTTCACGACCAACTGCAACACAAATTTATTACAAATTTTGCAATTTATCTTCGTGTTCCAGCTCCAACTTACTCTCGGCAATTAAAACCGTTGCCTTCCTGGCGATGTCAACCGCCTCCTCGGGCTGTTGCCGCACCGTTTGTCGGCCAAAGAGGAGCATTTGGCGTGCCAGTTGCTGGGCAACCAGCACATGCATAATGGGGCTGGCCGAGCCCATCTCCGGCTCCGACAGCCACATATGTCCACGGACCAGCTCCAGAGTGGCCTTCAGATAGGTAATCGCATTCGCTCGCTGCCCAGTGCGCTCCAGAAATAATGCATACCTGTGATAGATGCGAGCAATCATCTCGGCGGCATCTCGCTCCTCTCCCTCGACGTTGTGGCACAGCGAGACAACATGCTCCATGACCGCATTGAGCACATACTCATACTTGAGGCGATAGGGCTCGAGGAGCAGCAGCGTCTCATAGAAGAGAGTGAAGCACTCCTTGAGTCCGGCCACCTTGCGCTTGATCACTGCCAGCTCGGCCTGCTTCAGCTTCTCGATCATCTCGTAGAGCAGCGGACGATCGTCAATGATGCGGGCCCGAATGCTGATCGACTCAAACAGGGTCTGCTCCTTCTCGGCCAGACAACGCACAAATTCCGGCATCACCTTGCAGCCATCGTGACGCAGCTCGGCCTGCAGAGCATCGTAGATGGGACCCCGACTCCTGCGTGCCTCAATAAGACTCAGCGGCACAATGCTGGCCCTTATCTGCTCCCTATCGAAGGTGATCTCGCGGAAGGTGCGATAAGGTAACTTGGCACGCACCTCTCGCTCAATGCGCTGTATTTCCTGCTGACGACGCGACATTCTTTAGAAAATATTAAGGAATCCAACTCGACTTGTTTTAAGCACTATGTCTGTAATAAAAAGACTGTCAAATTTTCAACTTGTTTGTCTTACTGATCTGTAGATTTGTAACTTGACAGGTTTCGCACCGATTTTCAAAAATCAGTGCTTTGTCATCAAGGTTTGACCTCTTTATGAGAACGGCATTCAAAGTTGAAAACGCTATGCGAACTCTAAATTCATTTAAAAATGCTCTTTGAGGCAACTTAAAACTTTAGTGGTCCATAACTTGGTCAAAAGTGAGCCCATTTTAAATGTTGAACTCGAAATTCATGTTGAAATGATACCCTCGAAAAATGGTCTTTAGGACTATTTAAAATCTACTCTAATTTAAACTTACACTTAAACGTAATTTTTATAACAATTTTCATTTGCTGTCAGGTAAATGGACTTAAATCCAAGATTACCTAATTATTTGAGTTGAAAGGAATCTGAACTCGGAGCGTAAATTGAAAGAGCTCGTTAGGTGCAACAACAACTTGCTTCAGCTTCCACGTGGAAAGCCAAACAGATTGCAAATCATTTCTTTTTTCTGCCCTCTTCCACACTTTTAATAGACATATGTGTGTGTGTGTGTGTGTGTGTGAACATGTGTGTATTTGTATGGGCAGACACACTCGGGAGGAGCGCAGACGTCGAAGTTCATAAGCGAAGTGAAAGAGGGCCAAAAGTGGTTCTAAGAAGTGGAAACTAACAGCGGATAGCATGTGGCGCAAACATGAGAAACACTACGTTGTTGTCTCAAACATAAACTGAATTTCAATTCAATAACTTTTGCCTTGCTCGCTCTTTGTGTTGTAGTGCTGTTTGTTTGCCTGGACTTTTGGCTGTGCGCCGAAAAGTATGCATTTGATTTTTGCCAGTGCCATATGAGCGAGGAGAGGCTGAGGCTGGGTTGGTGTTTCTAAATTTTGTTACTGTTACACACATCGTGGCTCTGGTGGAGGAGTCGATTCGATTTTGGCTCGTTTACTTCAACATCGCCATGAATGAAATTAAATGCAGCGCCGCAACAGGCGCCCGAGCTGCCCCCCAAACCCCGAAAGCAATTCCAACCTCAAGCCCAACCCCAATGAATGCTCCGTGACCCCGGCCCAAGTCGTGGCACTGACGGTCGCTTGTTGCAACTTTTGGCTTTGCCTGGCAGCAGCTTGTTTCTGATCTAGACTTTTGCCATCCGGCCTGTGCTTGTGGCTGTGCCGCACAAACTTTGCCAATGCTGTGTGTGTGGGCGTTTCTCAGCCCAAAAAGCCTGTACACAAACAGTGGAGCAGCGGGCTGTGCGGGGGAGGGAGGATGTGAGCTTGGTGTTCTGCTTGAATTTATGGCTTGCAGGCAGCAGCGACAGCGACAGCAGCAGCAGCAGCAGCAACAGCAACAGCAAGAACAGCAGCAGCCCCACGACAATGTACATTGCAACGAAAATTTGTGGCTTGGGCAAATTAGGTTGCATAATTTTTATTTTAGAAACTACTATATTTTCGCTCTCACCCATTTAAGTACGATAATAAATCAAATATGGCAACTGAGAATATTCGCGAGTTAATGGGTACCCAAAAGCAACTTGTTACAAAACCACAGTTCAAATTGAGATGGTTGAAGCCAGTTTCATGAATTATCAATTGTCTAATTGATTTTATAAATGCTTACAAGTTATTATGGAATAGTATTAAGTTCTTAAGAAGGGAAACTGAAAAGAAATCATTGTTTTTATTTTGCAAATAATCTGGTTTACTTATTAATTAAACATTGTTAATAGTTAATGTGTTTCGCAAATTATCTGAACAAGCAGCCATATTAAATGTTTAATTTGTATTTTAATGTGTTCTTCAATAAGCCAGCGTTAAACAATTTATGTACTTTTGCTTTCAGTATTCGCGTTTGTGCATTAATAATTTGCAAAATTCTACATTAAATATTTACTTATTGTGCTGTGTTCTTCTCAAAATTTGCATTAAATTTATGCTAATTGCAGCATAGTTTACATACATAAATTATGATTTTACATTAAACATAAATATGCAGAAGTACATAAGGCCTGCAGTCAGCAAAAGTTAGCTTCAACCAAATTATCTATTAAAATATATGTAATTATTATAAAATATTTAATTATATTATTTAGAATATTAGCCCTAGAAGGAACTAAAGTAGGGCGAAACTCTGATTTGATCGCTCTCATTTATACAAATCCACAGCAGCTAATTGCACATCACATGTAAATTTAATATTTGTTACAATTTGACGCCATAATTTTGTCTTCTGATATTAAATGCTATAAATTTAATATATTGTGCTTTTTATGTGGCAGCAACCTTGCAGCACACAAATACGTGTGCATGTATATAGTATAAGATCTGCTTGAATTTCATTAACACAATTCGGTGAGAGCAGCTAAGAAGTGATGGTCATACATCAAGATGAAGGATGGGCTCTCTTGTGAATGCAGCTTGCACAGCATATAAGTATTTGCAACACACTCGTGTGTGTTTGTGTGTGTGTGTGTGTGTGTGTGTGTGTGTGTGTGTGTGTGTGTGTGTGCATACAAATATATGGCCAGGCCATTGTAACATTTGCGGATGTCGTTGCTGACATTAAAAACTGTCATTTTGCCCACTACACAATGGGATCTGGAATGAATATTTGAGCATATTTCATAGTGACAGACATTAGCATTATGTCATTAGCACTTGCCGTGTTGTGCCCAAACATATATCATATGCACACACACACACACACACACACATACATACATATTGAGAGAGTCCTCAGTCAATTCATTTATCGCAAATGCAGTGTAATTATCGTTATTGTGACAATAATTAGTAACTTAGGCAATTATTTCCTAATTTAATATACCTGCATACTAATGTGTTCCAACAGGCTTTTGCACTTTGAACTCGAACTATTTTGTGAAGCACGTGTCGCTTTCAACTAAAAGCCGATTAATAAAAATCTAAGCCTTGACCCATGCAAACTTGAACCCTTATTTGACACCCGCACGAATTGATTTTCAGACAAATTCAAAGCATGCTTCCAATGAATTTACACATAGATTTCTCAAACTTAACCCCCAAATGGGTCACATCAAATCCTCGCATCCTCGAGACAAGTTGGTGTGTAAATGTTAGCTCAATAGCATGGGCATTTTTCAACCAGTCATTATTCATGGTTGGATTCGCCGATAATGATTAATAATATAAGTGAAATATATGTAAATATAAATTTGATATCATTTATTTGAAGGAGCTGGCGAGAACGAAGGCATTTTCTCAGTGCAGTCGATTAACAGAGCGACACACTGACTCAAATGTTAAGCTAGGTCACTTATGTTCCACATTGTGTGTGGATGCCATTTAGCATGCTGCCCGCATGACCGTTATAAAGTAACGGTGTTGCTGGCTGCCAGTGTTCAGTGCGCCAATAGCCTTGTCTGCTAACGGTAACCAAAATTGTTGCGCGTCAAATCAAGCGCGTCGCCAAAATGTGAGTGTGAAATTGCGAAACTTGGCTGCGTTCTCAAGCAGAATACTGTTAGATTGAGTGGTAAGACTGTGCTGGGGTTGTCTGTGATTGTGTTTATGATGATATCAAGTGCTTGCCACCGACAATGACATCTGGGGAATGGGATTTGCGTGCGCTGAAGGCGCTCGAGGAGGAGGAGCAGAAGGAGTTTCTGGCACTCAGCCAACGGAATCTGTTCGAGGCACCCCTGCCAACAGGTGGACCAGAAAATGGCAGCATTACTAACAGTTTGGACAATGCCAAGCCGGCGCTATCCTATGCTCAACTGCATCCACATCTGCTCAAGCTGCCCACCATCGACGAGTGCCACCTGATTGCGGCTCAGCGCCAATCCGCCGGCAGTGTCGCCAGCAGCGCTCGCTTGAAATTTACCCGCGCGCTATCCCTCTCAGCGCACTCGTTGTCACCACGTCCTGGGGGCAGAGGTGGTGGTGGAGTGGGCTTCGGCAAGAAGCTAAAGGCACGCCTGGTGGGTGCCAAATCAAGTGGATCTCTGTCGCCATCCCGCCATTCGCACAGCTACAGTGTCTCACCCGTGTACACACCACCGCCAATGCGCCGTTGTGCCACCCTGCACCACACACAGCCCGTACGCAAGACCTTCAAGACGCTGCAGCAGCTAGAGCGGCAGAAGCAGAAGCAGAGCAATGCAGCCCAAGCACAGGCGACACAGTCGGCCTCGACGACGCCACAACTCCAACGCATCGTTGGCACGAATAAGACATATTGGAAATATGGCGCCAACTCTACGGCTGCCTCAATAATTGGTCAGCGTGCCCGGCTGCAGCAACAACTGGAATTGGACTCGAATAACTCGGATGAGCCACCCAATGGAGAAGCACTCGAAGCGGACGCAATCGATAGTGCCACAGAGACGGGATCGTGCAGTGTTCCCTTGCCGCCAGCTGACTCCAATGAGCTGCTGCGTCTCAGCCTAATGTTAACTGCTGCCAGTACGGCAATGACGGCAACTGCGACAGCGACGGCAACAGCAGCAGCAACTGGTGGGCCAGTCAGACGCTATCACACACACAGCGATGTCGAGGACGAAACTGTTGCTTACGAAGCTTTTCACAGGCCCAAAAGCTTTGAGCGTTCTCTCTTACGCGGCGCAAGCTTAACATTAACAGCGCAAGAGAGTCCCAGTCCCAATCGGAATCGGAGTCGGGCAATGCAATCCACAAACGGCAAGCGCATATTAAAATCCACTTCTCTAGAGACTGGCGCTGCCTGTGAGAGTGCTCCAACTGACATCTATCAAAAGCAGCAACAACAACAACAACTACAACAACAACAACAGCAGCAGAAACAACAGCAGCAACAGCAGCAGCAACAGATTATTGGTCAGCCACTTGGCATGATGGGTCTGTCAACGGCTACAAATCAGTTGGCTGAGCAGCAGGAAAGGGAGAGCGATTGGGAATTCGGACTGGGCTTGGGCTTGGGACGTGAACAGTTCAAATATCATCAGGATTTGGCAGTTGCCTGTTATGGCCACAGTGCCGCATTGGATGATGAGCTGGAGCATCATATTAAGCATTGTTCGTGCTCCTGCAATCACATGGGCTACGGCAATTCAATGGACTACCAGGTGAGTACTCAGCGGCAGCTGTTGTTTTTAACTTTCATTCTCACATTAACGTTAAACGTACTTTTCTGCCTTGGCTTCATAGCAGCTGCGAAGCTGCGCAGTTGGTGAGTTGGCGAGTTGGGGAGTTGGTGCCCTGCAGAAACGCATTCCTTCGTAAATGGTTCTGGCATGTATTCTTAATTGCACTCCTGAACCTGGACATCTGGTCTGGGTGTGTGTAGCTGCTTTTATGTCCAGTTATGCAGCAAGTGTAATGATGGCACATTCATTGCCCTTTATTTTCAACTTTAAGCTGTTCAGTGGAATCGTCCAAGTTATATACTTAGCCATACATATTACATATATAAATATGTCTGTATATGCAATTCAAGTCATTATTGTCACGTCGCTCTGTGGTGCATTTTTGTGTGTTCTTGACTTCATGGATTTCAGTTCGTAAAGCTGGCAGATTGCCGCCCGGAGAACACTTTGTGGTCTAGCCCCCATGTAGGTTTGACTGCGCTTGAAGGCTCCATTGTTTAAAACTTGATTGGCCAACAGTAGTTGGTAACTAGTTTTGGTCCACATTAAATGTTTCTCTGTTGACAAATAAACTGCGGGCAAAGTATAATTCTGTTTTGTTCTGTGCTGGGAAAGGATTGTTAAAAATAATATCTTAATCATGATTAAAATATAAAATTGAAAAAAAAAATCGCCCATTCCATGGAATAGCTCAAGATTAGTTGAAGAAAGAGAAATGTAAAAGAAAAGTTTGTGTTTAAAAAATGCGTTGCGTAAAGGAAAAATGAATATTTAATTGCTTAAGTTAAATTTCATTAAATTGGGTTGGGCTGTTGCAGATTGAAGACTACAGCATTTTGCATTAAAAACGTTTCTACTTTTCAAGATATTCTCAGCAATTTGTTACTTACTATTTACATTTTGACAAGCTATTATTGAATTGGTCGTAAGTTTTTTGGAAGAACTTTGATAAAGTAAGTAAGCATATATTTATGTGTAATTTAATAAGAACATAATGGAAAGTCATGTTACATTATAATATTTTAGAGTGAAATATTTGCTATAGTGTACTTTGCATGCTGGGGTACTAGTAATAAAGGTCTTAAAATCGAACTCGGTCAATAACTCAATCCATCCTAAGGGTTCATGCGTCTAAAGGCTGGGGTGTTTGCTGGCTGGCTGTATGGCTTTGTATTTCTGCAAGTCATCACTGCAGGGTGCTTTGAGGTGGTGTTAGCGGTGTCCATGTGTCTGCACTGACAGCGGTTACCACAGATGTGGGCACCCCTGTTGGCTGCAGACTGGGCACAGGTAGGGGCACAGGGACGGCAGGAACAACGCCACGATCCACGCTGTGCTCGAGAGACTCCAGCTTGATGTCGTTGCTGTGATTGTTGTGAGTGGCCTTTAGACTGGCACTGGCGCACTCCAGAGTGATGACGGAACTCTGCTCTTCAGCTGGCTTATACATGGAGTTCTGTGACTCATCGAGTGTCTTTGTGACGTCCACTGGCTCCAGCGGGTGGGTGGTGGCATAGCTGTAAAATACATAGTTCGCGATTCGAGAGTGGAATCATTGATAGCTACTTTAGCGATATGAGTGCAGAGTTCGCGTTTCAACTGGTCGCCCCATCACTTACCCAATCTCAAGTGGTATATACTCGGGCTGGTAGTACGCAGGAGCCGAATTCTGGTAGAGTCCATAATCGGCACCAGAGCCATTGTGCCAGCTGCTAGTCGGGTAACTCAATGCCGAGGATGCATTCAGCACATTTGTGTACAGCTGGTGGGTGGGGGAGGTGGGCGTGGGATGGTACACTTGATGTGTGGTTGCACCATACGTCTGTGGCGAGCCCGATGAAACCCCTCCACTCGCATACAGATCCGTCTGCGCCATGTTGTACTGGTGGCCATGCGGCGTCAGATGGTGTATGGTATATCCCGGCGAGGGCGTCGTATAGCTCGGTGAGCCATTCGTGGGCGAGGGTGAATTGTGAGTGGCTGCCAAGAGGATTATAATTATTATTAGATTGATTATGATCAAATGTTGGATGTGTGGCACATACAGATGTTGCGACTGCTGCACACGTTCATGGGCATTGGACCAGGAACACTTGTCGTACTCCAGTAGTTGGTGTTGCTCTGCCAGCTGCTGGGATACGAGAATACCGATGCCGTAGAGCCGCCTTCTACGGGTATAAACCCAGGCTGAGAATAGGAACTGGTGAAGCAACCACCACTGGCAACACTGGCACCACTGCTCGCATTGGTATTTATGCTGCTACTGGTGCTAACCGACCCAATCGATGATTGGAGACTGGTCGGTGTCTGTGGTGCCGATGGTGGCTGCGGCGATGAAGAGGAGCCATTGCCTATGCTGCCATTCGAACCGGAACCGGAGACAACGCGTGGCCGGCTGTAAGGTGTGCTCCGATTTGGCGCTGGATTGCGTGAGGACAGTGTGCGACCGTAGCGATCGCAGCTGCCCGAGACTGCAGCCGATGAGGAGGAGGAGTTGGATGCTGATGGGGATGCCACTAGGGTATGCGGCTGGGCCATGGGCAGCTGTGGTGGTGGTGGTGGTGCCGCAACAGCAGCAACTGCGGCACTTGCATAGTGACTTGGTGGGGGTATCAGCCAGCCATAGTGGGTGTCGTGCGGATAAAGTGTATCCGGACGCTCCTTGGCATCAAGAAAGGCCTTGGCGAATGGATTGTACTTGATTTTGAGTGAGGTGACTTCCTCGTTCTGGTACGCAGTGACCGCAATGAATTGCGTCTCTGGGAATGGATATGTGACCACGTGACGCTGCTCGGAACCAACTCGAACCAGGTGCACCCGCGGCTCGTACTTGTGCAATGAGTTTAACATTATCTGTATAAAGATGGACATTTATATTGGGCATATAAACACATAAAATTGCTTGACTTAAGCTCACCTGTCCGTTGCCATTCGTCTTGTTTGTCAGCTTGACCTTGGCAAATGAAATGGGTTCCTTCATCCAATGGGCACCGAAATTGGGTGACTCGGGATGTACATAAATGGGATTGGAGGGTGGCACCTCTGCCTTGCCACCTGGAACCTGTCAATATAAATAAATAAATAAAAACATTTTAGACTCAAGCAATTTACACAGTCAGATATTTTATTGTCAATTACAGTTGGAATAAATCGTGACAAGCTTCTAGCAACACTTAAATCTCAAAATATATCAGTTGAAACAATAAACTAATTTGTTTATTTCATTGGCATTTATTTCACCATCTTTGCAGACTTAAAATCTTTCTCTCTAATATCAATTTTTCACAATTAAATTAATAAATTTAATTTAAAATACAAAAATGCTATATTTTTAGTAAAGATTAAAAGTGTTACAATTCTTTAAAAAGGTTCTGGCATTCAAAATACTTATGGCAGTCAGTTTTAGATATATTCAAAAGTTAATTATATATCGTTGAACTATATTCAAAAATGAATATTACAAAATCGGACTTTAACAACATGATTTTATCATCAAATTTTTAATTAAAAATTGTTTTCCAATTAAAATTTGCTGGCAAATTGGTTCATATACATACCCATTCACCATTGACGTACTTCCAGCGATGTGAGTCCACTTGAACAAACTCGAGAAGAACCGTATACATGGCTGCCGGATCCAAGCCAGAAGCACTGATTTTCACAACCGGAAACATTCGCCTGCAAGAACAATACCAAAAAGTATCACAATTAAAATGGGTGCAGTCTTGAATATGAATATTCTATGTGGCAAACAGACGGTCGAATGCCAAAGCATTTCCATTTTTCCACTTTTGCATTTTGTTGCTCATGGTCTGGTCTGGTTTGCCTGGTTTGCCATGGCCCGTTCACAGGCTCTACTTATAGAGTGGCCAGTAATGCTGTACTCGTGTTCTGAGAGTGGCAGCAACAGCAACAGCAACAGAAGCAGGCAGCAACCACTTGAATGGTTTTGCCTCTCAGCCCACAACTCCCCGTCGGTGTCAGTCTCTGTGTCAGTTTCGGACAAATATTGAAACGCGCCGTCCGCGCACTGTTCCACAACAATTAGTACAAGATGGCGGCTGTTGCCGGGCCGCGTTAATTAGCACCTATCCGGGACCAGAGACCGGACACCGGGGCGGTGAAGTCCAAGTTCTAAGCGCGTTTCGCACACGAACACACGCACTCACAGATATATATATATATATATATATATATATATATATATATACATGCACTGGTTGGTAAATATTTTTAGTTATTTCGACAAACGCTCGCATGTAAATAGATACATACAAATATGTGTAGATGTGTATTGTGAGTGTGCTCATATTTGTATATGCGGAGCTATAGAAACGTTAACGCTTCATTATAAGGTGCAAACAGCACCACATGAAAATTCATTGCAGCAAAAACAAAAGCGCAAAAAAAAAACTCATTGCCAATTTGCATAGGAAAACAAAATGCGCCGCAATCGCCAGCATCGATTTTGTTGGCCACGTTAACTTCCATTTAACATGTTCAACTGCAAAAAGAAGGGCCTCGGAGCACAACAACAACAATAACAAGAACAACAACTACAACAACAATTGACTCACAACTAACCTGCCATTCTTGGTGACGATCATCTCGTTGGTCAGATTCTGGAAGCGCAGCCACAGCTCTCGATCATCCAGCGAGACTCGCAGATTGCGATCAAGTTCATTGGGACTACCAGCACCGCCGCCAATGCGATGTCCACCGCCGGCACCGCCTGCCGATGCCATGGCAACTGCACCGCCCACACCCCCTAAACTATGTCCATGTCCATGGCCATGTCCATTGTGCACAGCATGCTGGGGGGAGGGAGAGCCGCTGCCGCCGCCATTGCTACCGCCAGCTGCCACATTTCCATTAAGGCCGGTTGTGGGATCCACGGCGGACAAGATATGGGATGTGGTCATTTCTGCTGTAAAATGAAAACAGAATTAGTTTCATAAAATTAAATTTGATCTATTATCGATTATAAAAAAATTTAAAACTATGTGTGTAAAATCGGTTTTTTTAGTACTTTATTACAAAACGATGTCAAAGTTGCAATCCTAAAATCAAGTGCCGTCCTAGCTCTATACACAATCGCACATGATTGTTTTTTATACAAGGCTTCTTTCTCACCATCGATATAGCCATGACCGTCTGTCCACTTGTGTATCTGTTCAACGTTTGTTGCTTAAATGAGAAACTCGCTCAGTTTTTAAGTTCTATGGTTTTAATGGATTAATTGTTTATTGTTTGGTGACCTAATTTTTTAACTGAAGTATGTCTTTCGCTGGCCACAGGATTTTTTACACTCCTATATACCAAGCTGTTCACAGGATTATGAAAACATTAAGGAGATTAAGCCCATTGCGGTAGCATAATTAGCCAAATATGGTGCAAGTGTGTCGACGGGGCTTACTCCCCGCGTACAGCAGCCCTAATCCGATATATTTCGAGCATCGGGATTTGTACGACATTCATGTCTGATACAGAATATTTAGTTCAGAGCCAGTTGTAAAACGGAAAACCTAGAATTAAAATTATTATAAAGCTGCTGACTAAAATTTAAATGCCAATAAATTGACTCTATTCACCCTTGTCATTGAATCCTCGGCGTAACTAAGATAGACATTCTTTATTGTTTATTATTGAATTACATTTTCACTTTGTAAGTCTTATTTGAATTTAAGATTTGACTAATAATATTTTGATCTTTCCTTAGATTTATTATTTATCTGAATATACTTTAATTAAAAGCACGTCAAACAGCTTCCTGGGCATAGATTTTAGATAAATTAATTTTTAATTTAATATTTCGTTAGAGATGCTTTAACAACTCACAGAATGTGAATTATTCGAATATACAGGGTTTTTTAAATTGACATTGGAATTACATCAAAGACGTTTGACCTGCCTGGCCGACGCATCTTTCAAGCACTTTATACCTTTACAGCGCTGTGTCAGCCGCATTAGAAGAATGGGCAAGCCAAGTCTGTTGTCGGCTTTTAATTATATTGCACACTTTAGCTATGCCTTGCCCATGCCTGAGACTCCAATTCAATCTCAGACTCAGACTCAGACTCATACCGACTCTCACAAACTCTGACAAACCTCGGACAGAGACTTGGATGCTTGCTGGCCATAAACAGCGGGCACCCTTTTTATTTATGGCCGTGGCAACAGCAACAAACACCTCTGTTTACTCCGGGTAGGCAGCCGCTGTTACGGCCAGGGCCCGGCACAGTACTCGTATTGTAAAAAAGCAGCGGCGGTGAAAAAAAAGAACAAAATGCGCTTAAAATCTGCCTGGTGATGTCTAAATTCTGGGCTGGCACTGAAAGTGTTTCTCGCAATGTTTTGTAATCATAAATTAACAAAATGTATTAATTGTTTTGTTTGTTTTTATTGCGCTACGATATTGGAGGTGAAATGCCGACGGTGCTTGCAGAACCTCACCACATGAATTCAACCCCAAACTTTCAGCTAGGATATTTATGGGTCAGATGCTTAGAACATATTGTTCTTCCAACTTATCCCGAAGTGTTGGTTATTCTGGCTGGTTTTGATTTATTTTGGGCAGCTTCTCATCTCAAAATGCCTGTGAATATCTCTGTCATTTGTTATAAATGTAATTTAATGCCTCCAAACGAATATATTTCCCTAATCGTGATTGAATTAGTCACTGATATAAAGGGCGTCAATTAATTAGATTGCGATAAAAGATTATAATTTTTATTACTGATTTAGCACAACCATTTTACCTTGACAAATAATAAAAACAGAATATAAATACAAATTTAATGGAATTTAAGTGGATGCTGTAAGCTGAAAGCCGAGACATATTTAATTAAAAATGTATCATTTCCATATTATATTCATTGGTGTTGCATTATAACTAACGCCTGTGTGTTTATACCACAATGTGCATCTACTTATATGCACATACGCAGTACATATGTATTTGTATGTATGCAACTCATATCTATGCATGTATAAAATTTGGTAAGTTTTGTTGTGTATTCCAACACAAGTTTATACCGTTCATCCATCGCTGAGCCTAATGAAAAGCGGTTTTTGTGTGCTGTCTAAACTCGCGTGGTATACCACTATGTGTGTGTGTGTGTGAGTGTGTGTGTGTGTGTATCTGTGAACGTGTGTGCCTATGTACTTTAACTTTAAAATTTGATGGCTGCCATGACGCTTTTGGTTGGAGTTTTTACCCCATCCACTTTGGGATGTTGATTTTTGAATGATTTCGTGACTTTGATGTTTACTCAGACCATTTTCTATAATACCCCCTTCATAGGTATTTACAAACTTACGTTTGAGAGACAAATCAAAAGGCTTAGAGATACATATGTACGTATGAAGTAGCAATTGACATATATTTTAAACACTTTTAATGATTATTTAAATTAGTTGTTAATTTTAATTAGTTTACTGATGCAAAATATTTATTAATGCATTTCAAAATTGAATTATTTTATTTTTGTTATTACTAAAAAATGTAAATATAATTAAATTTTAGGTGCATAGATTTGTTAACCAATTAATAGTAAGGAAGTTCAGTAGTTATATATTTGAATATTATAAGCATAATACATAATGGAGACCCTGTTTCTGCTTTAGACCAAATGTCCAACTTTGATTTTAACCTGCTTTTAATGGCTTTAATATTGATATATTTTATCTGCATTTTATGTTGAACACAATCGTTGAAAGAATTCGGATATCCCGAAGCGGTTGCATTTCACACCTGATCAGGATGAGCCAACTCTAAATGCCGCTGGCGGGTGGCACTGAAACAGACTGACAACTTATCGGTGGCGATTAAACAGATTTGCTAAATTTCACACTTCATTTTACATGAAAATAAACCACATTTAAGTTTAGCTTCTGGCTGTGTATCTTATTTCATTGCACATCGGTCATCACGACAAGTCATGCATGATGACGGCGGATCAAAACTGACTTGAGGTCAACTCCTTTAGTATGTTAAGGGTGGGCGTGGCAGTTCAAAACGGTATTGTCACACTTTTGTTTTCTGCACATTTCACGCTTGGCGGATAACCGTTGATAAACGCACTTTATGAGACGCATACTAAAATTTTGTACAAACTGTAATTAATTAGTAAGCATTTGTCAAGTACTAAAGCTCAGCGCTGAATGGTCGCGGGGGGGAAGTGGGGTGAGGGGGCGACTGCGGCTCGGTTACCCCGATATGGTCGGAGGTGAAAATTCCTTGGTTCTTTTGATTTGTATTTAATAGGATAATTTTCACATGCGTCGTAATTGGTTGGCATAGCTAAGCTGGCCAATTGTGTGTTATGGGTCCCCCACTGTTGCTGCTGCTGATTGTTGTTGTTGTTGTTGTTGTTATTGTTGTTGCCGTGGCCGATTAAAATGCCTGCGGCGGTGTCGGCACAAGCAAATTCTTATGTCCCTCCTAATTTGCGTGTGAACATTTTGCTTGGCAGCGGCTGCGTTTCGAGCCCCTAGAGTCTGCTGGCTGGTGTCGCGTGGGTAGCTGACGCTGCTGTTTTATATTATTAGAGTTATTATTAGGATCATTAATAACAGTTTTTGTCACTTGCTGGTTTCATTTTGGAGAAGTGTGGAATAGATTTTGGGTGTCAAATTTGGTGTTTTGTAAATTTTGTCGCTTTGAATTCAATGTTTGATTTTCACACGTATGTTTAAATGGGCTTGCCAATTGAAAATTTGCATAAAACTTCTGCTGTCTAAATATATGAAAATACAAATTAACAACAACTAACTATTTCTATTAAAGAAGCATGTCATCATAGATGACAAACTATCGCTCATTGTTCTAATACAAAACATTTTTTCAGCATTTAAGTTACAATAATTAATAAAACATGATAGATATGTTTTTGTCTTTTTCTTTTAATTAACTTGCGTATGTTATTGCCTAATCTCCATTTTATTTAGTCGATAAAATATAATCTATTAGTCAACACCTTACTTGTTGTAATAACCGTTTTTGATATTAATGATGTTTTGGCCAAAATAATTACAGTTAAGAGTTTTCATGCATCGAGCTCCAAGCCCATAATTATTTTCTATTGTGTTTCATTGTACGCCATATAGATATATATTGTCGGAAAATTGATTTTTCACTGTGTCTAGGTTGGATAAACATTTTACTCAGATGACACTTCTCTATAGAAATTTTAAAAACCTTCTGTGCAGAATAAAATAACACCATAGTTTGGTAAAGTCACATTCAGAATTAGTTCGAATATATATATATTCATGGATGGAGTTGATTATTTTGATAGTCTGGATTTTAACAGTTTTTAACTATTTTGTTTGGTAAATCTTAAGTAATATTCGATATTCGCCTTCGCTATTTGGTAAAATTTATAAATTAAATATATGCTTATAGACATTTACCGATATCAAGTAGAATTAGCACACAAATATGTGTACATAAAAAACATAAAAACGTACAAAACATATAAAAAAAACTTACTTATTGTGAAATGTATATTCCGGCTCTCACCGGCAGCACTTTTTCTCGTAATCCTTTGCAGAACTTGAATCAAATTCCCCGATTTTTTAGATCACGCACTAAGTCACACACCAGCCACAAATCACTGTAGCTATATATTTTCAATAGTTTTTCTTTTTTTTTAATATTTTTTTTTTGTTCAGTTTTGGGTTGCACTTTCCACGCAAGTTCACCGATACCGATTTGGCAGACGCTAAGAGGAAGAGAGAATCGCTAAACGTTTGCGCCGATTTTTCTGTGGGACTTTTCGAGTTGCCGTCGTCGATTTTCGGGCCGCCGTCGAATGCGATCGTTGTTTGCGTTGCCACCGTTCCCTGGCTAATGATTGACGATCGGTGCTAATTTTTTCAACCATCACAAGCCGTGCTTGCTTTTTAGATGTCGGCGTTCGCTTGTACCTCTATTTCTCTTTTTTGGCCGACTTGCCATCTTGTTTACGCGTTTGGCTCAATGGCTGGCTGATTCAACTCTTTCTCAGCCATTGCCGATGAGTGTCAGGCAATCGCCGTCCCACTCGCACTCGCACTGCCAGTCGCACTCGCACTCGCAATGAATCACAAACGTTGTGCAAACTGGCTTAGCCACACCTTCTAACAGGCAAGCGCGAGCAGCGAACGCACCTCTCGCTCGATCTTACTACCCGCCATCGCTTTGGACCCGACAGCCAGGTAGGGTCGAAAGAAGCCTCAGTTTCAGGTTTCCGATTTTGAACATCATTCATGAGCACATGAGCAAGTCGATCGTTCAATGCGTTCGCTTAAAACGTGATCGCCGCCTGACCTCCTAGTGGAGACTCGATACAAGTCCTGAGCGTTTCTCTCTCTTGCTCTCTCTCTCTGTCTCTCTCTGTATCTTTGTCAATACGAGCTTTACATGCGCCAGTTATTAAGTGCAAGGTGTTTTAATAAATTATGAAATAAACTGATATTCGACCACCTAACTAACTAACCAACAGATCCATACGTACGTACGATTTGGATTTATATATGCGTTGTGTTCGTTACTTTGACCGCCGACTGAGTGGCTTCAATTTGTTTAGACTCTCGTTTCGTGCTTTTGTTTGCGCAGCCAATTAAAACTTTGTATATTTTTTCCACGGCGTTTGTTTGTTGTTGGCCTGCGTCTGCACCTAAAACTGGTTTGCCGTTCAAAGCATTTTTCTCTACACACTTTTTTCTCTTGTTCAATTTTCAGCTGAATTTTAAGTTGTAAACATTTAACCACAACGTATGTATGTACCCCAAAATACGTACTGGCCGAAATACGTATGTATGTATATATATATAGATGTATGTATATTGGAAAAAAATATGTACATACACCGATACGGGGCGGAGCTGAACGTTGGGGTTAATATACCAACTGAAAAGGCGAACTCGTTTCGATTTGGTTGCGGTGTTAGCAATGCTTCAATTCGATTCAATTAAATACAATTCAAACGAGATTTTGCTTTACAAATCAAAGCTATTCAAAATCTTGGTGTCACTGAAATTCAGTATGGAATCGCATTTTTACGTAGAAATCTGAATACTCTTTTATACGTATGATATATATAAATCTGAATAAACATACCTTTAACAATAAACAATTTAACTAGCCACAAAAACTTTCAATTTTAATGGATCTTATCAATCGATGTATATTGACAATGACTTGACGATTTCGCATTGGAATTATATATTTGTAGATGATTTAGCGATCGCCTTAACACATATTACTTTGGCATAAAAGAAACACAATTTATTTATTTATAATTTTATTTATTACCTTAATAACTACTTGGTTTCAAATGCAAACTAGTTTGAAGAAAAGGCGACACTTTGTGTTAGTGATACAAAAGAAATCGATATTACACTTTGTGGCAAGATGTTGGAGACTCTATTAACTGTTGCTATTGCTTCTGTTTTGAAATTATTTATAACTTGTTCGTGTTTTTTGAAGATCACGCGCGTTTGCTGTGCTGCTGACTTTTGAGCCACTGGCAAAACGATTCGATCTACGATGAATTCCTCTTTCTCAAGTCGCCGCCGCGTGTCAATGGACCGCCACCGTTGTGCTGGGGGATTGGGGAAAATATTGATCGGTCTGTGGAGCTGAAATGCAAACAGAGGCACTGCTACGTCCAAAGGCCCACAACTCGGCGGTACAGTTGAGTAAATGAGAAGAGTCAACAAAACTATGAGATTGAATAAAAAAAAAAGAAATCAAATAGGAAAAAGCGCTGCAAACATATTGTATCTAAAAGCGTAGTCAACATGACAAATTGAATCCGACTGATTTTCGATCAAACTGAATCGCTTAAAACGGGAATGCAATTAATGGGTTACCTCATTTCCCTGCTCCTGGTTGCTTATCCAAGACCACGAGCCTGTTGCAGTTTCATTAACAATGCAATGCGAACAGTTCTTCGGAATGGGAGGAATGGGTATCGGTCTCGTGCCTGGTCTTACTTGGAAAGACGAGCTCAATCCATTCCGTGCTGTGACCTTGCCCTAAATATTTACCACACCGTATTGTAGGTGCGTTTTGTGCCGCTTTATGGCGAATCCTTTCTGCTTGTGTTTGCAAACAATTCGATTTTATGGCGGGCCTAAGCGAATTTCCCCGCCTCAATTAGGCTGAGGTTGTAAACTCATAAACCAAACATACGGAAACGCACATACGCTCGTCCTGGTAAGCAGGCAGGCAGTCAGATCGACCGACCGGCAGATAGATACAAGCACAAACACAGGCACACAAAGGACAGGAGACACAAGTATCCTTTGTAGCAGGCCGAGAGCAATTAGGTGTTTGAGCTGCCGTCGGGAATATCCACGGCCATGTAGAATGCGCTTGCCCAAGTTCGAGTTCAAGTTCGAGTTCGAGTTCGTGTTCCAAGTCTTTCGTTTATCGCCTTGCTCTGCCCCTGGCGCTGCCTAGGACCTGCCTCTACCAACCTCTACCAACAACATGTCGGCAATGTGTATTTGCTAATAGAAGACCGCATTTGCATATTGCGTTGTTTGGATTACATGTTGGCTCGCTGTGCCCTCGTCTGGCCGGGCTAAAAAGCGGTGTAATTCGTGTTTTCGTTTATCTTAAGTATGTTTACACTGTCCGACATGGGCATAAACGCCGACCGTGTACCGCCCCTCTCCGATGCCCCGATCTTTGTTTGCCATGGCAATCAACTGCTTGCAACCATCGCCGTTTGCCATCCTCTTTGTGCTCGTTCTGCTTGCCGCTGAGAGGATTTTCGTGGAAATGGCTAGCTTTTAGTTCGTCCAATAGTAGAAAGATGACGTCGACAATGATAATAGCCAACTAACTAACTAATGCTAGCAATGGTGTTACTTCACAAATACCAGCTGAAATAACAAAATGATTTCGGCCTCAAACTTGTCTGAACTGTAGTTCGAGCATTCAGTGCCCGACTTGAAGCCATTAAACGGACTATTTATTTATTTAGCATAATGTCTTATTAACGTGTTCTAACCTAGACCATCAACTCGAGGTAATTATATAAACGGGTTACATTTTCTTAAATAGTTGAGGTGCTTTAAAATGGATTTCGTTTCTATTCTATTCAGTGTTAAACAATTCTCTGCACTTATTTTATCCCAATTCATATAGTTCAGAAAGTATACTTTGAGAATTTTGTGTACATAGTAAGATATTGTTTTTGTATGTGATTAAAGTTCTTTTGACAACTATGATTTTCTTAAAAGCACAAGCCATTGAAGGCTGTATTCGAAATTCATATCGTTGCTTTCATGTGTCGCAGCAGCTGCACGATTGTGATGCAGACTATAACATTATCGATCACAAGTACGATGCAATTGTGATTGGGGCTGGTGGGGCCGGAATGCGTTGTGGCTTCGAGCTGGCCCGGCATGGCTTCAAGACGGCGATGTTGTCCAAGTTATTCCCCACACGCTCCCACACGGTGGCGGCCCAAGGTGGCGTTAATGCGGCACTGAGCAATATGGACTCTGATGACTGGAGATTCCACTTCTACGACACGGTCAAGGGCAGCGACTGGCTGGGCGATCAGAACGCCATACACTACATGTGCCGCGAGGCGGAGGAAGCTGTCTACGAGCTCGATCAGTTTGGAATGCCGTTCTCGCGCACCAAGGACGGAAAGATCTACCAGCGACCCTTTGGTGGGCAGACTCTTGACTACGGTACGGGCGGGGTGGCTCGACGCTCCTGCGCTGTGGCCGATCGCACCGGACATGCTTTGATACACACACTGTACGGCCAGACGCTTAAGTACAAAGATCTTTGCCACTACTACGTTGATTATTTTGTACTCGATTTAATTATGGCCGAGACACGCTGTGTGGGATGCCTGGCCTGGAATTTGAACGATGGCACCTTTCATCGCTTTCTCGCTAATAATACTGTAGTTGCTACTGGTGGCTGTGGACGCGTCTACTTCTCGACCACTGCCGGACACACATGCACCGGGGATGGCAACGCTTGTGTGTCGCGAGCTAAATTGCCACTGATGGATATGGAGTTTGTACAGTTTCATCCCACTGGCATGTACGGAGCCGGCTGTCTCATCACGGAAGGTGTACGTGGCGAGGGCGGTTTCTTTGTCAACTGTAAGGAGGAGCGTTTCATGGAGCGCTATGCACCGCAGGCCAAGGATCTGGCCTCGCGCGATGTTGTCGCACGTGCCATGACACTGGAGGTGCTACAAGGGAATGGCTGTGGCCCACTCAAGGATCATGTCCACTTGCAGCTCCATCATATCGATCCGCAAATCTTACGCGAACGCCTACCCGGCATCATGAAGACGGCCAAAATATTTGCCAAGGTGGATGTGACCAAGGAACCGGTGCCGGTGTTGCCCACGGTGCACTACAATATGGGTGGTGTACCCACCGATTTCAAGGGTCGCGTGCTCACTCTTGACGATGAGGACAACGAGCTGATTGTCAAGGGTCTCTACTCATGCGGAGAGACTTCATGCGCTTCGGTGCATGGCGCCAATCGCTTGGGCGCCAACTCTCTGCTCGACTTGATTGTCTTTGGGCGCTCCTGCGCAATCGATATTACAACCAACAACTGCCCGGGCGATGATCCGCCCGAGGTGGGCCAAGGTGCCACAGACGCATCGATAGATAACTTTAAAAAGTTACGTCATGCCAATGGAAAAACTACAACGGCCTCCTTGCGTATTGAACTTCAGCGCACTATGACAATGCATGCTGCTGTTTTCCGCGAGGGGAAGTTGCTCAAGCAAGGAGTTGACAAGGTGATCGCATTGTGTAAGGCATTCAAGGATATTAAAGTGTTTGACAGGACGATGGTGTGGAATACGGATCTGGTTGAGACTCTGGAACTGCAAAATATGCTGGCCAACGCTGTGCATATCGTCACCGCTATGGAGAATCGCAAGGAGTCGCGTGGATCACATGCACGTGAGGATTTCAAGGCGCGCTTGGACGAATATGATTACAGCGCTCCCATCGAGGGACAAGAGAAGAAAGCCTTTAAGGATCACTGGCGTAAGCATACTTTGACATTTGCGGAGGGCGACGAGGGATGCACCACCATCAAATACCGACCGGTCATTGACGAAACCTTGGATGACAGCTTACAATCCATACCACCAGCTTCGCGTACATACTGAACATATATATTTTTATAATACTTCAATTGTCTCCTCTCCAAAACCAAATCGACTATAGAGAAATAAATATGCTCTCTGAATAACATGGCATAGCTGTAACCATTACAACAAAATTATGTGTGCTCCAATTAGCAGAAAATTAACACACTCTAAAAGCTTTCCGTTCATTATCAAAACCGCCAAGTTTCAATGGAACTAAACACAATTATTTGAATACATGATAAATTACGTTCTGAAAATCAAGTGAAAATAATAATAATTATTAATAATTAGGATTTTCGTAGTGTATAGCATGAAATTATTGTTAAAAGTAACCTGAAGTGACCTGAATTAAAGTAATATATGTCATTGGAAGTGTATTCGTATAAGCATAAAGTTTGGGCCTATGTATCTATTAACTTGCTTGTTGCTGCTCTTGATTGCATTTGTATTTGGAGCCAGGCAAATGAAGGCTGCCTTTGCCAGTCCTAATGACCACAATAAATTATATTAATTTAGGATCGTTTAACATATACGAAAAAAGAGCAGAGAGGCTGTTGAAGAAATAATTTATAGCTGTTGAAAACTTAACATGTTCATTTTGCCACATGTGTGTGGACTTTGTTGTGGATTAAATGTGTGCGTGTTGTTGTTTGTATATGGACGCGTATGTGAGGACAACAAATGTAAAGCCAACAACAAGCTACTGGTACATAAATACTTTACCCACACAAACGAAAGCAGCAACAGCAACAGCAAAAGCAAAAGCGAAATTATGCCTCCCCAAAAATTTACCCTCTCCAGTCCTTTAGGAAGGAACGCAAGCTGAAACTATTTACTATGTGCTACATATGTACATTGTGTGTGGTGGCATGTGGGTGCTGTGTTGGTTGAGGGCGTTGTAGTTCCTCATTTGTTGCTGCTGGCAAGAACAGCACACAAATTACAGTTACACACACATTTGCCTGTGTTAAATTGTCTCGCAACCAATACAAAGTGACCTTTTTCATTTATTTTTATGATGCCTCCCATCCTTGAAATGTACGCTACCTCAAAGCACCCGGCCTTGCCTCTTGCCCCGCTCGGGACGGGCATGCTCGAAAAATGGCCCAGAAATGTGGGCTCCCAAACAGAAAATACGAAAATACAGTTCCCTGACAACATGGAAATGGCTTTGCACTCTCTGCTTTTTGTTAACCTGCCGAATTTGTTGTTTGTGGTCTATGCACTGCACACTTCTGCCAAATAAATTGCGGGGAAAGTTTTGGCCAACACAATTTTTTCTTTTAACTTTTAAGCCCTGTTGGCAAAAGGCACGATAGCACAATCGCATTGAAAGTTTTGAAAAATGTACGAAACTGCATCGTCTTTGTTGTCTAGCTTTAGCATTTTAAGCGGTTTCACCTTTGTTTGGTAGCTAAGCTCCGTGAAATCCTTCTCATCTGTATCTCATGTGCAGTATATGTAGTTCATTTTGGGAGAGGTTAACACTGTCGATTTTATTCAAAAGGTGTGATATTAGCATTGTATGCTTCATTGTATGCTTCAGATCCATTTGAACTGCTTTGAGGCAAAACCAAATCAAAGTCCATTTGTAAGCACTCACATACTATTCAAACTTCAGCTGTACTATTTGTGGTTCTCTCCGGGCAAATTCGGTAAACTATTTCAGCTATGTGAAACTGCAAATGATTTTAGGTTTTGGTTTGTTTGTTTAACTTTGTTTTACACTTACTTTTGGCTTTGGGCGCTGTTACACCTTTCATTTGAATACCCCGTATGGAAAAATAGAAAAGGCAATATTGGTTGCGCACATTCTTCTAAGCTTCAATCGTATCCTTAGATAGTGTTTATCCATATTAACTATTCTACATTCAGGATGCCTATAAATTAAATGGAACTATATGCATATAATAAATATTTATAATTTCTATTAACATTTTCTGAATTTAATATGGGAATTGTAACATAGGAACACAATATCACACTAGTGAAGTTTCAATAATTCAAATTCAATAAATATATATAAATAAATATTATCATACCTCTGCAAAATATATAAGAACTCTTACTATATTTAATAGTTTTGTATTGCACTGTACAGGGAAACTAAATTTTTGTACGGACCTTCCTTACATGTGTTTCTCTTTAATTAAATTTCAGAAAATTGAGGAGCATATGGGTAAAAAGTTTTTAATAGACACCACAAATTATACATATATCCTTGGTGAGGTGTTCAGTCTGTGTAGCCGTACAGTTTAGTTTGCTGTTATACATATTTACATTATCGAGTGGCTGAGCTTTGTTTGCCAGCAATTTAAATGAATATTTGCAATTTTTGGAACTGTACCGCCTGCTGTTAAAATAAACAGAAATAATTGTCAATTTAAATTTTTGCAGTTTCAATTCGATTATAGCATTTAATCAGTTATTTTTGGTTGATTGCCAAGCTTTACCTTCGCTTTTTTGTTGTGCAGAGAAATGTATTCAATGAAATCTATTATTTTATTTTATTTATTTGTTTACTTTATGTCGCTCAAAGTTATTGAATTTTTTAATGCGATTTCATACAGTTCAACAGGTTTGATTGAAATGTAATAGTTTCTCTCTTTCTCTCTCTCTCTCTCTCTCTCTCTCTTTCTCTCTCTCTGTTCCCATCACTCGGTTTGTACGGAGATTATAACAACCTAGAAATGCATTACGCTTCCTTCAACAAAGCTTTTGTTTCTGCAGCCAAATGAGTTTTGCATAAGCAAATACAAAGAAATACTTTTCTCTCTGTCAACTGCTGTGCTGAAACCGTGCCGCAAACAGCATTCAACGCAGCTCACAAAATGTTGACAAACTGCATCAACTTGATATCAGTACTATACTCGGGCCAGTCTAACATGTTGGTTATACCTAGTACTTTACTTTAACGCCAACTTTAAAAAGAACTTAAATCTAATATAGGGGAACTCATGAAATTCTATGCCTTAGCCTGAGCTGTATTTCGCATTTCTCATCGTTTCACATGGGTAATGTCCAGAGTGTACATCTGGTTGTATGCCACTCGCCCCAATAGCAGTGCATTTCCATTAATGACTTAACCAAGTCACTTTGGGTCTTTGTTTTGTTCGGTCCATTGTTGTTGGCAACAAGCAAAGATGAGCAACGAAAATATAAAACAATAAGAGCTGTTATGGAAGCAGCAGAAGCAGCAAAATTCTCTAGTAATTTTCAGAGGACTCTGTGTTTTCTCCTCTCCCGTACATTAGTTGGTGAGATAGCGAATACAACTGCACCGTCCGTTGCTCGTTTTCATTTTGCCCTGAACTTAGTTTATTTCACATTTGTATTCATTTGTTTTCAGTTTTATTTACCCAACTAACAGCATACATATTCTCGATGGTGTACGTTCTTTTAATTTTACAGAAAGTTGAATGAGAAAGTTCTGGTAACTGAACAGCGTACCATGGTGCAACCGGCCATAGTTGAAGCTATTCTCATAACAAGCTATTTATTTACCGAAAAAATCACAGACCCCTTTGCCCAAAAGCAATTTAAAGTATTGCCAATATATGATCTCAATGAAATTGGATTGATTGAAACCGCCACTTTCGCGAATAACAAGTGTCTGGATAATCAGTTCTTACGATTTATTTCCGCTTAAAGCGCTGCTATTTGTGCTCTGTGATGAATTAACAAGCTGAAAAAGCCACTCGCTTCTCGACCACATGCAAACTGACAAGTTGGATAAGTACCAATGTTATGTGGCCAAGGGATGAGTTCGCTGCAAATTCAACTTGTTGTATTTACCAAAAAAAAAAAAAAAAACCAAAGAGATAAACATGTACGCGCGGCAACTGGAGGGTGAGTAAGCCGTGGAAGTGGACAAATTGGGTTGAGTGGTGAGTTTTTTGATGCTACAGTTGCAGCTGGAGCTGGGACAACAATATCTGACAGCTTCTGGTGAGCAGTAAACCGCGTAAAACAGACGGCAAGAGACCGAAACGTAGAGAAATGGCCAGGAAAAATTCGCTTTGAGGAGTAGTTCTGCTTCATTTTTTTTTTGTCGCATTTCTGCATTCCTGCAACTTTTTGTGGCTTTTGCGGTAGCTGGCACGTTGGCAACGCGCAAGGGTGGCATGCACTGAGGGATGGGATGGGCCAGTTGTCTGCCTTTAAGTTTTGCGTGCACGTTAATTCTGTTTGCGCTTGCGAAAAGTGTGAAAATTTAATGCTCTCGCGCCTTCTAATTTCAGTAGTGCCAAGAATCCAACAACTGCTGACGGCTGTTGCCTGCTAGCAGTAGCTGCGTGGAGGAGGAGCATCTGGCCGAGCGATGTGCGTGCATGCCAGTCAAATGAGAGAGAGAGTGTAAAGTCGGCAATATGAAATGAGGAGCTTGAGGAGCAAAGTTTTATACATCGCGCCAAAAAGTATGCAAATTATTAGCAAAGTTAGAAACATTTTTCACTAGGTAGCCACTTTTTACATTTTGACAATTTTCGTTTTTACTCTCAATAAATTTTGGTCTCTAACCATTTTTCTGCCCGTCTGCTGCTTGGGGCATAACAAATGGCGCGTTGAAGCCATTGAATGGGCCCAAAGCATAAGGGAGGAGAACGACGGAGGCAACTATGTACGCTTATTTATGTTGAGAGATTTTAAAGTGAATTTCAAGGCAAGGACCGAAAGGTCAGCCTGTTTGTGGGGGAGCTCGGAGCACAGCATCCCTTTTACCTCACACATTGCGACAATTTAACGCCCTGCACTTGACATTTGGTATTTGCTCAGATGCCGGTCCTTTCTCGGGGGCAGCCTGCCAGATTTCTATATGTGAGGCCAAATCAAGAGTCTTTCCCCCATGCGTGTGTGTGTTTGTGTCACAGTATGTTTGTGCATTTGCACTGTGCGTCCTTTGTTTTGTACAATTTGTCGGGCCTGTCCTCGCCATCGCCCTCGCCCATAACGGACTCTCCGGCTCCTCGATTCCGGTCCTATTCCGGCATTTCGCTCGTCCCTTGCGGAAATTATTATTTTGTTTAATGATTTGTGCTCAGTCTCGTAATTGAGGCCGGGCATGACAGGAAGGGTGTCGTCCTTCGTTCTTGACCCACAATGGAAATATGGAAAACTATCAAAACTAAAAAAAAACTGGCGCTTTTCATTTTTCCGAAGTCTTGCTCAGTGAAGGGTAAACAGCAGAAGATGCGACAGCAAACAACAAAAATTGAAAAAGATGAAAATTCCTTTTTCAAATGTCAGTCGAGTAGAAAGTTCATTGCCAATTGATTCTGATGGTTAACCGGATCGAAAAAGATAAAGAAAATGAAATTTTTAACAACACATTCGAAGAAATTTCAAGACCTCATGAAATTAAACACCATCATATTTTTGTCCTTTTGTGAAAGGAACATGATAATTAACGGATCAAGTTATTTTATATATGAATATTGGGATAATATTGTTCGATGTTGATGCCTACGTTTCATTGTCGTGCAAATTAGATAATAATATTAATCTAATTCTAAAATTGAATAATTGATTGGCATTGCCAATTTGCTGTTCTGTTGCCTGTTTTGCAGGCTACAAAGTAGCACAGTTATTAATATACAGCTGAGTAGGCATGTATGCAATAACTGTACACCCAGTAAGCCACATAATTCAATTAAAGTTTAATGTAGCCCCAAATAGCCGATATGGGCGTCAAATTGATTCACTGGTGTTCAATCGACCATTTTAGCACTACTTGAATGATGAAAATGGACAAAGCATTGAATTTAATTTTGATTCGGCTTTCGCATAATTACTTGCAGCTTTTTCCGAAACACATTTATCAACGTATTAATCGCGGAACTCTATAAAATATTGCATCATTATTATTCCATCACACACACAAATCAATAAGAGTAATAAATGCGGAAATTAAATGCGACAGTCAATTAAAAATTGCATATAAAATATCCACTCTGCCCAAATCTGGAATTAGCAAAATTGATTAATATTGGTAAACGTAAATTTGTATATATTTATGAGTATGCAGTATTAGTCACATAAATAACTCAAGTTTGATATATTTTAATTTTATTACTCTATTCATTATAACTATATTAAAATGTGATACCAACCTGTTCACTCATTGTTTTTAATAGCCTGTGAGGCTATTCGGAATTTATTTTAAACATAAATTTAAGAATTGATGGATTCATTCAGTATCAGTAAAATTCATGATATTTGTACAAATTTATGAAAGGTGTAGTACAATAAATAGTTGAAGTTTGAATAATTTCATTATTTTAGATTTGGATATTTATTATACACATTTCTAGAAGTTAAATCATTATTTGAATTTGTACTTTTCACTTTAATCCCGAAATTTATTATAACTGCATTGCATACTTGGTATGCAGAGCACACATGCGGAATTTAATTTGATTTGGTATTTGCTGTTGATCTTTGCATTTGAACTTACTCCATAGGGTGTGGTTAAATTAATTCAATTTACGCTGAGGCTCAGAACCAACGTTTTGGATGGGGCTTGGGCTTCAAGGAGTCATAGTCAAATGCTCTGCAATGGTTGCCATCAGCATAAGTATCCAAGTGCAATTCGTCGAGGATGGGGCCGATGCTTATCCGCTTAGGTAAATACAAACAAGTCTAACGTGGCCGACTGTCTAGCAGGAAAATCAAATGAGGCAGAGCAAATTCACGTGCCGCAATACAAATTGAAAATCAATGGAACCATGAAAGTTCAGGCAAACTGCAGCAGGAGCTGTTCAGTGGTTTGTTTAACCCATTGAAATCGATGTGCCATAAATCGAAAGCCTCAGTGCTTCGTTGGCCGTTGGGTCAGCATCGGCGTAAATTCAATTGGGCGGCAATTTCGACCATTTGTGGAAACGATTCTAGGCATGACAGCGGTCTGATTGTATTCAAATGGATATTAGGAGACAAGGAAGCCAAAGCTAATCAAATTAAAATGGGAAATTTCTCTTATGCAATTTGTGGATCAACTATCAATTACATAAAACCATCTTATAATTTTACTTTCCGTATCTACTCGTAAATTGGGCTAAAATATAAGAATAAGAATAAGAATAAAAATTTGGCTGTATATACTCTGCTGGTGAGGACGGAGATATCTCTTTCAATGCGTTACAAGCCTCCTGGCAAAATAATGATGCGCTCAGCAAAGGTATTCAGAGATACGTCATGATAACAAGCTAATCATACAGTAATAGATTGATGAGCTTGAAACTCTCCCTATTTTCTCTGAGCAGCCGCAGCAGCAGCGAAATAATTGCCTGTCGGCTTAATTTGAGATATTGCATAAGAGCACTCAGGCATGTGTGGTTGTGCAGTCAGTCCGAACGATTTTAAGGAGCTTGGTTAGGTGCGTATACGTAGTATTCCCAAATATATATTGCAGTTGTACAACTCAGATCCTTTAAGTCGCACACCACAAGCCACAAACCACATCAGTATAAGAATCGTGAATACCAAGTGCATTCAACGGCAACACAGTAAGCCGATTGACCCTCGCCCCCACGCAGACCACGCAAGGCCTTATTCTGTTTCCACTATAATGCCATTATCGCAACCTCATATATATACTTTTATGTACTAGTGTGTGTGGTGCTTGCATGTTTAAATCTACTTACAGCTTTCGCTCAGGTAAATGTTGCATAAATTCGCAAGCATTTGCATGTCAGCGGATACCCCAGAAGGGGAACTCGCAACGAGCTCGGAGTACTGGAAACCGTAGCCAAAGTTTTTCATAGCAGCATCATTATTTCAGTCGCACGGTGAACAGCATGCAACATTATCATCAGCAGCAGAGGGTGCAGCTGCATCATTGAATTGTTGCAGCTGCAGCTGAAAAGTCCCAAGCTCCGTTAGAATTGATTTCTCAAACTCTTAAACTAAGGTTACCTTTCGCGTCGCTCAGCGAGCACTTGACATAGTTGCCGTGACATTCCATTTTGTATTTATAGTTATAAGTTTAGAAAGCACGGCAGTTTCTAATTTATGTTACGCGTACCTTGAAGTTAATTGAGCCACTTAAGTCCATTTATTTTAAAGCAAAACACATTTTACAAATTAAATTGATATTTTTACAATATAATATAAGAAGTGCTCTTAAGTCTTAAGACTACAGCTCATGGAAATACCAAGTAAGTAAAAGCAATTAACTTGCCAGCTTGTGAAAAATAATAATGCAATAATAATTTTGCACACATTTCGAATTCTACTTTCTGTATTTTCATATTTAAATAAATCAAGGACCACATAGCAATCACTTGAAATGTGATTGAAAATTTGATTTGAAATTCATTTCGTATTTTAAGGCCATTGCCAAAGTTTTGAGTATCTTGTGGTATTCATTGTTTTGATGAAATATTGTTAGGAATGCAATTCTACTACTGGAATAAATAAAGATAGTGTGTTTAAATTCATTTAATTGACGACAATGGCGACTTGATTTGTATTTAAATTGTTTTGCAATGTTGGGGAATTTGCCCAAGTACAAATATAACTTTTGGAAACAAATTTAATGCTTGCATGATAAGTTGATTGTTGTGAATAGCAAAAGATTTGTGAATGTCCTCTAGCAAAATATATCAATATTTGTATATAATAAAACAAACGCATTCTTCACTCCTTGACTATTCCAATTAAGCAGCAAACAAAATAAATGACAAATTGAGCGAATTGATGTGAAAATGCAAGTGATTTGATTTCCATGCCCGAACTAACAGCTAACTGCTTGTCAAAACATTGGCAGAAGGACTATATCCAAAGTCGTGACGAGCTGGTTGTTTTACTTGTCCTAGACAGGGATTTGTTGAATTATTGATTTGTTTGATTAGACGACTGAGTGAACAAGAGAAACAAAATCTCCAGCTTAGTCATGCACTCACTGCTGTTCCTCATTGCGTTGCGTTTCCTTTGTTCAATTTATTTTATTACCACTTACCCGAATACAACTTTAATGAAGTTTGTTTGCCAACAAATTCCTGGAGCGCAGCTTGGCAATTATGTGCACAATCAACTGCTAAATGCAGTTTTATGTTGGAGAATTAAAAGCGCATGTGTTCCTTGGCAGTTCCAGCAGTTTCAGCTCTTTACATCGCCTTTTGATGCCACGCCTCCACTCAAAACTTGACTTCATTCGGTGCTGGCACGCCCATAAATAGAAATAAGAATAAAAGCCAATTGAAGCTCACGACAACCAAAATGGAAGATTGCAAAAAATGCGATGAACAATAAAAAAAAAGAAAAAAAAATCAACGGTATCAGCAATTTGCTACCAGGACAAAATAGCAAATTTCGCAACAATAGCCATGTCCTTTTCACAAAAAAATAACCTTTTCTGGGACCACAGAACAGTCGGACCAACACATTGAATAAAACCATCACAAAACCAAGGCCTTTGGGCAACTTGTACGAAATGCATGAATATAAGAAAAGTGTATTCGTCAGTGTTTTCTACAAGTTATGGCGATAAGATGTTTGACAGTATTTTCAAATGCAGAATAGGTCGGAATAGGTTGCTGGTAGTAAAAGGAGTATAGAAAATGGATTTTAGTAAAATCTCACCCAACAATGTTTTATATTTATGTGGCATAGCTTTATCGACTCAAATATGCTCTCAGATGAACTATCATTGCATAAATCAACATTTATATGTTGATTGAATATTCATTTTATTAAACACTTTTTTGATTATCGCACTTGATATATTCTAAT